>NW_024581133.1:17009045-17097965 GCF_017639235.1 Corvus kubaryi | reverse complement strand
CAAATGCTTCTACTGAGCACGGGCTGAGCGGGTTCTGTGGAATCGTCTGGGCAGAAAAAGATTTCCGAAGAAATCTGGTGGGTTGGGGTTTTGGAAGTTTGGAGGGAGTGGTCGGGTTTCAGTTTTGGGGTGTTTATTTTGAAAAGATGATGCGTGGCAGGAGTCTGCGTCTAGGCTGCTTTGGGAGGAAGGAAAAGGAGGGAGAATTGTTTCCTGATAGTAGCAGAGGCTGCTTATCGCATTGTCTATTCAAGGATTCAGATTTTCGTAGGACGAGAGGTAAATGTTTGGATTATTTTACATATCTTTCCTCTATTGTCATGCCTAGGAAAGAAAAAACAAACAAGGAAACCATTTTCACTCAGTAAAGAAGAAATAAATTCTTCTGAGTATCCATTATTTTTGACTTCTGTTACGGCATATGTGTCCTTCAAGGAACGTTCTTCTGCATAGAATGTAACTTTTCCTGTGAACTGTGTACTTCGTGAGCAACATCCTTAATATTGGAACATAATCTGTTAAGTGTTAAACAGTAGAACTTCCTATTGAATACTGGAAACTACCTCTTACACACTTACTTAATAGAGGAGATTTGAGCAGTTGTAATACCTGCTGGGATTGTGGAGCATGATTATATCAAGCTCTTCAGCATTCTGTTTTGATAAGTGTAAATGTCAAAATACAGATTCGTTCACATGCTTTACTAGAGAATAAGAAACTTATTTAACTGGAAAACTAATACAATAATAATTTTAACTATATTTTCTTAAATAAAAGCAGTGTAATCAGTTGCATGCCATCACATAAAAAAACTACCTTTGTATCGCTGTAAAAGATTTTACTGCTTTCAATGAATCTGCCTTTATAGCCCAAGTGTTTGTGTTACAGACATTAAAACTGCAGACTTGGTGTAAGCTTTGATTTTTGATAGTTTGAAAGTGTTTTGTTTAAATTAACGTGTAGTGATTTTTATGTGGAAATCTTCAGAAAAGATTTGTTTTGAGGATGCTTTTTGAATAGGAGGGCTTTTATTGAGAAACACGGGCTCTGTGATTGGGATTGGAGTGTGAAATACCATCTGTCACTTGTGTAATAATTACTTGGTCTGTCAGTCCTTTGGCAGCAGCCTTGGGTGTCTTCTGCAGTCGTGAAGACAAATCATAACACTGATACAGAAATGTAAGACACCGGGGGGGTTCTGTTTCATATTTTTATTGGTATCTTTTAGTCTGTGATGTTACTACTCTGACTGTATTTTATGTATTACTTGTTTTCTAATGCTGTATAGGAAAGAACTTGCATGGATTGGCAATTTCTTCATGTTTCCCTTATGGGGATTGAAAAATAGTGCCAGTTAAGAAAGTCAAATTAATTTCTGCAGTTAATAGAAAAAGATTGTTTTGTATTGTGTGCCTCATGCGTTGTGATGGCCTAAAGTGGCCAAGTGATTGTCCATAAAAATGCTATTATGTTGTGTTTATATAGTAAGGAAGGAGTTAATGGAAGTCTTAAGGGATATTGCAGGACCAACTGGCCTTTTGTGGCCATGTCATTCACCAAGGAATAAGGTTTTTGCAGCTGAAATTAATTTTCTTCTGTTTAACATGATAGTTCTTTAAGGCCTTTAAAAACATCCTTCAGTTAACTTAGGTATGTGTAGAATTACAAATTAATTCAAGATGGTAAATGAAAAAAACCCAAACAACCCAACCCCTCTCCCTCCCCCTCCCCAATCCAGCCCCAGTTGAAAACAGATGTGATTTAATCTGTCAAGAAAACATTACACACAGAGCACGAGGAATAAAAGTCAAGTCAAACGTATTCTTCAGCCTGTAACTCACATGCTTTGTTTTCCTCAATTTGCTGCTTGTTCAAAATTTCCACATCTTGTGATCTGGCCTTTCCCGTTCAGTGTTACAGACTGAGAAGAGCAATAAAAAATAAGCTACTGGAATTCCAGATTGAAATGATGGTGCTGTTGAGGAATGCATTATTTCTTATAATGCCTTAGTTTCTGGATAATGTAATGATTCCATCATCTGATTGCTCAGCCTTTTGTCAGGTAATGGGAGCTGAGAACTCTATGATGTACTTAAGCGTTGTTTCTCAGACAAGAATTTTGGAAAAAATATGCTGTGGCCTTTGCAGCAAATAAAGAAAATTGTTCATATTTTAGATTTGTAGATAACCAACCTGCCACTTGTGTGACTGGGGTTTTTCTGTACATTTCCAACAACTGTAGAATACAGCAGAGGAAGCTAAGTGTGTGTAAAAATTTTTTCTATTTAAATATATATAACAGATACCATCCCTTTAGGTAAAGGAGCACAGAAAATTGTGTACTTTATGAATTATGGATAAATTATGTTTGAGAATATTTTCATGGAAAGGCATGTAAATACTGATCTTCCAAATACTTGCTGTAACACAGAATGCTGCTAATACAATTAAATGTGAATTTGGTTGTGTTTGCACAGCAAGGTCTCTCATTAAGGGGGGAAATAATTAACGTTATGAATATATGTAAATGAACAAAGGCTTTATTTCTCATTTATTTTTATAGTGGTGTCTTGTAGTGACACATTTTCTTGCTTCAGAAACAAAGGAACTCTGGCCAGTGATGCTGGACTGTGTGTCTGGTGAGTTATGTGTGGGTAACTTCTTGTGAACAGTGGTGAATTGGGAGTGGAACAGAAATTGCACAGAGTTGTGAAAGAAAAAAATTTTCTGGGCTATTGGCCAAGTGGAAACATTCCAGACACTGCAGATTTCAGAGCCCAGATGCTTGGAAGTATTGGACACCAAATTTGCTGAACTGAGGGTGGCTTAGGAGTGTTCACTGTAATTTGTCAGTCATCTCGAAGGATGCAGCAGTGATCAGTGATGTTGAGCTTGAACAGTTTTGCTGCAGGTCCTGACACCACTGGGACCTGGCACAGCATAGGAGGGAGCTCAGCAGTGAGGGTGGTTTGTTGTCCGAGCTGATGCTTTTTGCTCTGAACTTTTGCTGGGTAGTGGTTGCAGTACTTTAATTAAAAGTTGAGCTGCCCTCCAGAAAAAGCCATCTGGCTCCAGATTTGCTGTTTGAGCATAGCAGGAATAGTAAATCTTAAGAAATGCTAATTTTCTGGTGATGCTTACTTTTTACAAAGTAGCTTGAGGGAGGGTTTGTCTGTGTTCAGAAATGTAGCTAGAATTTTCATGAGATTTCTCAAAATGTGAGGTCTGCTTGTTGCGTTTCTTTGGACTCTTCCTTTAAACTGCTTTATGTTGGCATACATGTTCCACCAGTGGGTCCAGGTAGAGAATGCCAGTGTGTGGATGGTTTCCTCAAATAATTCTTCTGGTTTTGTCATGTCTTCATCAGAAGGTGACAGTTCTACATCATTCTTAGTGGGAGAATATTGGGGAATATTTTTAATTAAATTATAGTAATTTTCCATTGTTTAAGTTGAAAACTACATGGTACTGTATGACTCTTCAGGTAACAGCATCTTTTACTCCTACTGTTGCCTGTAAGTTTGCAGCAGTACATTTACAGTACTTCCTTATTTCACACCAGTTTGGGTGACATTCATGGCAGGTTTTCTTCTCACAGAAGTGCACCCATTAAAATGTGTCTGCGTGGCTCTGCAGTAAGAAAGCACCTTAGCAATATTTTAGTAGCAATAAGGATTTTTTGTGAGATTGATTGGTGCTCTGCCTAATTAAATATTCTGACTCTCATGGTGGGCAGTAGCCAAATACTCACAAAAGTCATGAGAAATGGGGCAAGCATGGAAGCGTTCCTTTTTTTGGCAGATAAAGTGAATTTAAAAATGTATTTCCAAATTTGTGCTCTTTATGATTAGGGGAAGAGGAAGATTTAAATATTCTGTGTGTGGTTCTTGGGTTTTTTTTTTGTTTTTAAACAGTCTATTTCAAACAACAGTTTTAAAGATCAATTTTGTTTAAACAAAACTAACTTCAACAGAGATTTTTAGGATGCTCTTTTAATTGTAAATAACTGAGATGCCTGTAATAAACTCAGCAAAAACTGTTCAAAGGGAGAGGAAGGCTCCAGAAGAGGAGTGCCATGTATGGGAGGAAAGGAATGCAAGGTAACAGGCAGGGAGCAGCAGGATGGTACTGAGTACTTCTTGGGGAAATTACTTAAAGCAGGGGAGTGAGAACTTTGTACTGCTTTGCCTTGCCACTTTCTACTGGAGGATGGGAACTGCTGCCTGGCCCTGTGAGCTGAGAGTGCATCTGTGCAGCTCAGTAGAGAACAAGTGCAGTTGGGAGTTGAAAAGCAACAAGGAGCAACTTCAGTATAATCAATCCATGGTTCTCTAAAGGTGATTGGCAAGAGAATAACGGGACAAATTGTGAGAGAGGTTCAGTAAGTTCAAGAAGTCATGGGCAGAAGTTAATTGTAGGCATAACTTAGATTGACTGCACGTGGATTGCCTCATTAGCTGTGTTGTGGTAGCAAAGAGAACCACTTAAGTACTTCATCCTGTGTTAGTGGAAGATCTTTGAATTTTTGGTTGTTTTCTGCTGGAGCACAGAAAACATTGCTTTACATGTCATGTGTGCAAGTGTACCTAAAGGAAGTATAAGCTCTCAAATTTACTAGAAGTGAAGACTTGCCACTGGCTAAAGCTCCAAAGGAAATGCTTCAGTGCTGGGAATAGAAGGGGAGCTGCTTACTCCTGGCAAGAAGTGACTGTAGCCTGTAGACATAAAAACTGCTGCTGTGGTGGTCATTCCCAAACTGCCAGAGGTGGCTGTGGGGATTGGCATTTCCCAGAGTCCAGTTCTTTGACACTTTTAAACTATTCTTTACCCTATGTATTTTTTTTTTGTGAGGGAAATGGTTTTCTCTGGTTTCCTGTGTGCAAGCAAGAAAGAACATATGAAGCTGATTTCCATTTCAGATTAGAAGTATCTTGATTACATGTCTTTCTTACCAACTGAATCTGCAGTGTCCTCGTCTATCATTGGTTTGTTTCACTACTTGATTTATGAATGTTTATTTGATTTATGTATCTTATATCCTTCCATGTGCCTGGTGTACTGAGAGGAGCTGGAGCAGCAGCTCCAGGAATAACTGAGGTTTTCTGCTTAATCTCCTCGAATTGTGCTTTGGAGCCATTTGCTCTAGGGTGTAGTGGATGCTAAAGCTTGTAGGGGTACAAAGAGCCAAGTGGCAAAATAAAAATCTCTCTCATTGCTAAACTGAGATTGCAAATTGGTGAGCCAGAGAGAGCACCCTGGGGAAGCATCAGTTCTTGTTTGCTGTGCTGTTTGTGCTTTGTCTTGTCATTAGCTGCTGTCAGGGTGAAAACATAATGGCCAATGAATCTTCAATTTTACTACACCAGAAGTGTTCTCATGTGAAAAATGAAGACATTTCTGTGCCATTGCTGTGCTTTATGTAGCACTTACTGTATTTCTTTTGTAAGGAAATGTGTGTTATTTGTTGGTTTTTATTCTTTTGCAGCTGTGCCTTGCACAGCTACCCTCTTAAGATGTGATAAACAGAACAGGAAGCTATTTAAAATTGCCTCTAAAGAGTAAACATAGTCATTTTTTGTAGATAATGCCACATAACACTTGGGAGAAGGTAGGAGAAAGGCTGGCTTACAAGTTAGAGGAGTGTCCTCTCACTGGTGTTGAACTTTTTGTTCCTGAGCCGTCGATCTTACCAGGTCAGGTGCTTGTCCTAGACTGGCAGCTGAGGATGTATGTTGAAATAACAATAACAATAACTTTTCCATGGGAGTACCTGCAGTGTCAGATACAATCACTTTTCTCTTGTTGGTGTTTGTATATTGTCATTTGACATGCTTTGAAGTGACTTAGAGATGTGATTCAAGGTGTGTTTGAATTCTTCCTCACTTACTGCCGAGTCACATTTTCGACTGTAGTCTTGTAGATTAAGCATTAATGTTGGATTTGGGGGGGGTGGGGTGGGGGGAGGGTGTTTGTTTTAAATACAGTTTTTCTATAGAATCTAGTTAGCTCATGGGATCAGGAAATACACTATGTGGATTTAGTCATTAAAGTAAGAGACATTGCAATGCATTATTCATTTGTTGGTTTCTGCTGGCAAGAAAGCAAGTTAGAGGAAAATGGGCATCTTCCTGAATGTGTATGGGAATTTTTTCCCATAACATAGATTTGTAGCTGTATGTTCAAACAGTGCTTTGTGTGTAAAATATAAGATGCTGCTGCATTTTCTAATGTTTGAGTGTAAGACTGAAGAAAAAGAATGTATGAGACTAATGGAAAATTCTGGCATGAGAATCATGGAGGTGCATGTGAGCATAAGGTGCATGTGATGCATTGTGGTTATTTCTTTTCAATCATACTGATTTTGAGTGATGATGATACCTTGGTGATCTGCTGATTATCTGTGTTGGGTTTATTATTGCACTTGGAATTATTGTGCTCATGTACCAAGGATATGCAGAGGTCTCATCAATGCTCTGCTTCTGTGTCCTGTAGGCTGCAACTCGTCAGGACATGACCTATTGGCTTCAGGAGTTGCAGCAGAAGAGGTGGGAATATTGCAACAACCTCGACGCAGCAAAAAGGGACAGCCGGACTTCTCCCACACCAAGTGACTTTTCCAAAGGTCTTGTTGCCAAAGACAACCCTGGTACGTTGGAAATTTGAGTGAGAACAGAAGGCATGGCTCTCTTCAGTGTCAGTTCATCAGTACAGGGTGTTGCACGGGGATAGAGAACAGTCTTAAGAGAGCTTTTTTCACATCTGTTAATCAAGTAACTCTATGTGAACTTTGCATATGCTACAATTATTAACCATACATGTGATTTTATATTGTTTACAAAATTAGTTGATTTCTTAAAAACAGATTTTTAGAAATGGAGTAATCTTATGATTAGATTTCATTAAGTACAGCTTAGATTAGGTAAGTTGTCTTTCAGTGGCTGCAATATCTTAAAAATTTAGGATGGTAAATACCCTGAGATGTAAACTCCAGTTTTTAATGGGATCAGGTATATTTTGCATTCTGAATGACCGTACTTTGTTCCTGAAAAGGTATGGTGTGGTGGATCTATCTGACTGTGATAAAAATGTCCTGCCTTTCAAAACTGGAAGACAGTTTGCACTGATATTACATATGTGAAATTCAGTCTCTGAAATACATTTAGGCAAGGAAAACGTAATTCTAGACTAGTGACAGAGTTGTAAAAATGTTCCGTGCATTATGCAAAGTTATTCTGCATTTTTTTACTACATTGCATAGGCACTTGTGAATTGTTTGGTCCTGAGTCCTTACAGAAATGGATTCCTTGCTGATTTGTTATCCATAAATAAGACTGAGTAAAATCCAGTTCTGTGCCAAGTTAGGCATCAATTGGCTCTCTTGGGTTTAGGCAGAGTCTTGAGGTCAGACATATTTCATCAACAGATGTCACATTTGGTTGATGACTCTTTGCTCCCACTGGAAACCCAGCGGTGTTGAGCTGTTGTTGTCACACCTTGTCCCCTCCCCAGGTTCAGGTCCTGCTGCAGTGTTGTCCCCTAACCCAGTTTGCTGCTCTCTTTTTGAGAGAATGTGCTGCTTGTGGCTGCTTGCTCCACACAGCTGGCCTCACATGTGTTTGCTGGGGGCTCAGCTGGGCCATTCAGCCACTGCAGGCAGTCCCTGCTGAAAGCAGAGCCCAGCTCCTCCCCTGAGCTGGTGCAGGGCTGGCCCTGCCACGTGCTAATGCAGGGCCTGCAGGCAGCAACAATCAGCCCTTTCTCCAGGTTAGTTTTTGGCCAGTGTAGTTTCCAGAAGTTGTTTATTGTAGGGACAGGTGGGTGCCAGGATTAGCCCAAGAGAATTGTTGGGAATGCCGAGTGGGATGGTTTGAGAACACCTTTATGGCAGCAGCCAGTCTGGGTAGCAGCTTGTCAAACCGTATGCTCCAGAGCACACGTATTGGTGGGCAAAAATGTAAGTGTTGCAAAGGCGAACAGACTTTGGCTCTTTCAGCCCTTTCTCTTTCTGCCTTCAGCCTCGTGTTTTCTGCTGCACAAGCTTCCTTTTTGTGTTGTGTTTAACTGACCCTGTGCTGAGTAGGTTGAGTTCAAATGTTAGCCAGAAAGGAGGACTTTTTTTCATTTCTGCTACATTAATGAGTGGAATATGTTCAGTGTGCAATCAGGTGACTTGCGCAGCTGGTGGACAAGAGGGAACAAGGCACAGTGACTAAATACAGGAAGGCAGAGTAAAGCAGCAGACAGGCCTGGCCTCTTGGCAGCAGTGTTGGATCACATCAACTCTAATATGTAACTTGGCCACAGAATCTGTTCGTTCTTGTTTGTGCTACTTCCCTCAGAGCTTGGGTACAGTGTGAAACGAGCCTGCTGTCACTGCAGCATGTGCAGGTACTGTTCCCTCTACACCTGTTTTGCATCACATCCAGTCATTTAGTCACTCATCTGGTGTTTTCCTTTCCTGTAAGGCATTGGGGGCTTTCTGGATGAGCAAGCTGAACCTCTTTGTGTGTTTTTTGGATGTTTGGTTTGTTTGTTTGTTTTGGTTGGTTTTTAAAATTTAAATTATTATTGTTGTTATATCCAGGACAAGGAATGTCAACATGAAATGCATGGGTTGAGTAGGCCTGTCCCTTTCAGGGGCAGCCTGCAGTTAAACTGCGTTATGTAGAATTGGAGCTGCATCTAGAGTATCTCATTTTCTAGGACAAATCACAGTGATGACTTATCATCAACGGAAGTATTTAAGCAGGGATTTCTTCTGGGGAAAATGCAAATAGCCAGAATGATTGATGGTTGTTTCTTCTTTTTACTCAAGTACTCCAAGAGTTTCCCCTAGAGTTATAGGATTCTGTAAGGCCCTGGTTTCATGTTGATGACTAAGATATGTGTCCTATGGCTTTTTTTAAACTCTTTTTTTTTTTGAAGCAGGCAATGTGCATGCAGTGATGTGCTTTATACTGGAGCACAGAAATTGGATTATTTTGCTAGTGCTTGAGTACAGATGCTGTCATTAATGTTTTAAATGGGGAAGTAGTCTGTCTTCAGTCCAAACCCAGAACTGCTTACTGCAGCCTTGCCTGTTTGTCCTCCCCCTGTCCTCTCCCATCCCAGTTCAGAAATCTGGACTAGCTGGAACATACATGAAGCTAGATACTGCTTTGTGGATCAGCTTTGAAAGGTTTTTAAGAACATTCAGTGTAGTGAAAAATACTTCAAAGTATTTTTCAGAGTGGGATGTGGGAAGTTAATATTAACAAAAATTACACCGTAGGATTTGTTGTGGAGGTACCTTACTACCATGGAAGTCAAATAAATTATTTATTCTTTATAGGATATGGGATTATTATGTTTTTCTTGAAATCAATTGAATGTTAATGTAGTTTCTATAATTTCAGTTCTTAATTTGCATTAATGAAACATGCAAGGCCATGCATTTATAAGATTGTTGTGTTTTGAAATAAGTTCCAAAACAAGATATTTTTTTTTTACTTGGAGGTTGCTTGAGCAACCACACTCATTTGTTGTGCTGGGTGTGCTGTGCAGTCCATACCTCTAACCAAGCTGCTGGCTGGTGCAGGCAGGGGAGGATGTACAGTGAGCAACCTCAGGGTGCCACATTCAGACAATTGGCATGTCTGTGAGGGGAAATGCATTTGTTGGAAATTCAGCTCTTGAGCAATTCCTTTACCTGGGCCATCCTCTAAAGGGATTTTGCAGAATCTGACAGGTAGAACATGAAACAAGCTGAAAGTGTAAAGGCAGAATGTTAGTGTTCAGCCCTGGCTTTGAGTATCCATAAGTTTTTGATCTGTGTGGTGTGGGTTGGTTTTTTTTCTTTTGGGGTGTTCAGGTTTTCTGGGGCAGGGAGGGTTGGGTTTGGTTTTGGTTTTAATTATTATTTTGTAGTTAAAAACTAATTATTATCATTCCTCTTCATTAGACAGTAAATATGATCCCATGTTTATTTTTATCTAAGCTATTTTAGCTGAACTGTGTTCAGTTCAAACAGCCATGGTCCAAAAGAACTTGGAATTCCCATTGGCTGATAAGGCCCTGAAGCATCTGTTCATAAGAATCAAGGGAGTGTAACTTGTACCTCTATTTGAAACATGACATGATACATTTCTGTGTCAGATACCAGTTTTCAAGGGTTTGGGAGATTCCTAGGGTCAGTGATCTTTTATACTTCATATTGTTTACCACAGAATGTTCTTTCTACTTCTAATCTTTGATACTTGATAAAAGTAACCCTCTGCTGAGTAATTGGAGGGTTCAGCTTGCTTAAAGATGGTCTTGCTGCTGGTGCCAAGCAGTTGTCAGAGAGAAGGCTGAAAGACCCGTGATGAAAGAGGGCATCATAATTTCTTAGGGTTTTATTTAAGTCAAAGCCCATCAAATATGTATGTTACTTTCTAATATAAATGTTGAATCCAGTCTGAGTGTGTTGTCAAAAATTCTTTAATCCACTTCAGTAGTTCATGAATTATATCAAGAAGAATCTGAAAATTGCATTTGGGCTTGTTTAACTTGCCTTTTCAGAGGGTTTGTAGAAGGCTGTAAACCACTTTATGCTTCTCTCTAATGGTTTTGCTATTCACAGTATATTCCATATTCTGGACTTTTTACTCCCTCTGCATGCTGGAGGGAGAAAGCTGCTCTCCAGGCTAATGGAAACATGGAGGTAGCACAGACACTGCAGCTTGTGCACTCTGTGTTTGCCAGTGTGGTCTGTTGGAGACCTGGCTGGCTGGTTGGATCAGGCTGGGTCCTCTGGCCATTGTTAGCTGTGACTCAGGGCTGGGCCTGGTTCTTGGCTGATTCCTACGGAGCCATTTGGAGCCTGTGGGGATTTGCTGGGGTATGCAGGACTCTGCTGCAGCTCTGCATGGCCTGGCCATGGGTCCCACACCTGCCCAAGTGCACAGGAGAACTGGGTGGGATGAGGAGGAGCTGCATTCAGCTCAACCAGAGCTCGTGAATCCTCACTGATGCAGGAGGTGTCTGATGTGTCTGCAGAGCTGTGCCAGTGTTCTTGGCTCTGGCAATGCCCAGCCTGGATAGGCACAGGAATGCCTCAGGTCTGTAAAGCAGCAGCAGTGTCACTTTTAGGATAAATAACTTACAGGATGAAGCACACCCTGAAAGCTGGGTCAGTGTTTTTGTGACACTGTTCTGGACTTAGTTCTGATTGGTTAATTTGTAAATCACTTGTGAAATAATGCTTTGTGAGCATCACACAGGTCCTGTCTGTTATCAAAAGTATGTGGCTGGAGTGAGATCTCACTGAGAAGTTTGCTATTTTTAAGGTTCATTTGAACAGAATGTTTTATAAAAGTTATGTTGCAATTGAAAACAAAACCTGAAGGTCAGTAGCAGACTTAGCAGTATATGACTTTACATAGCCACTATTCTTTTACTTATTGAAGGTTATGCTTTTTTTTTCTCTTTTTTATCTCTCTTTTTTTTTTTTTTTTTTTTTGTTCCTTTTAATATAGATTTGAGTATCCTAAGTCAAAATGCTTCAGCAGAGAGAGCTAGAAATATTCTAGCTGTGGAGACTTCTCCTACAGACCTGGTGGGGGAACAAGCAGCTTCCCAGCCTGCACCAGTCCAAGCAAGTGCCATCAATTTCTCACTTAAACAATGGAGTACTGAGATCAAGTAAGTTGGGAACCTGGGAGAAAGAGTTACCATGAGACTATTAGTTGCTGGCCGAGACCATTTCCTACATCAGTATATGGTCGGTGGAGCTTCTTAGAATGGAGGGAGGTGATGTGGTGGATCTGTATGTTGTATTGTATCTCTTAAAGTAAACTGTTTCTTTACTCTGTTTAGTGTTTGAAGGATGTAAGGGAACATTACTGTGTAGCATCACTGATACCTGAAAGGGAGACCCCAAGTCTTGAACAGCACTTCCAGTGATGGCTTTGCTCTCTGAACCCCAGCAGGGAGTTGTATGCTCAGCTGCTGCTGCTTTGTCATGGAGCTGCCAATTGCCAGCATTGGAGTAGTCACAGTACTCAGTGCATAGGAACTGAGTGATGTGATGAAAATCAAACCAATTTAAATCCTAATTTTTTTTTCTTAAAAGAAATGAAAGCACGTGGCACAGATTTGAAGTAGATGTAGTCTGAATTCCTGAGTAAAAATGTGGCAGACCTCTTCTGAACAACATCAAAACCCCTCACTCATAATTAATTTACTCTTTAGTATTAAGACTGCTTTAAGGAAAGCAGTCCCATTGGTTTTTATCTCTCCTGTTGGGTTTCTCTCTAAATGATTTTGTGCTTTGCTTTGCCTGCATAGATGGATTTTCCACTTCTACTTAAAGCATTTTACAGTGCTAGTACAGAGCAGTTCACAAAGCAGAGCTGTAGCTTTGGTTAACCAGACCACTTCCTTCTTGAGCTGGGAGGAAAATGTTCATTTTCATCAGCAGTGCCAAGTTAAACAGGTGCCTCTTAAAGCTTTCTTGTTTAGCACAGAGATCTGAGAGGTTACCAAGTGATGTTGGTTTTGACTCTTTTTCTGGCTGTGGTTTTTTTTTTCTTCCCCCCCCCCCAGTGTTCTGGTTGATTGTTTTTTTCCTTTCTCCAGCAGTTCTGTGCCATTTGGGACAGGGGAACGATCTGACAGCCTTTAGAATATGTGTGTCCTATCCAATGTCTTGCTGGGTTGTGACTAGTTATAGCCCCAGTGTTAGAGGATGGCTTGAAGTGTGTCTCAAACTGCAGAGTTTCCTCTCTTGCTGCGAGCACATGTTTATCTTATATTTATTAATTTGTATTAAGATATGTAGGTGTCTCAGGCAAAGCCTTGTCCTTCCTCCTGACCACATTTACAGTGTGTCTGACAGAGAAGATATTGCTGTAATAGCTATATTTGCATCCTAGGTAGCAGTTGTGATGTAATAATGGAGAAAAAAAAGGAAACATGTCTTGGAATTAAGTGGTGTGTATATTTACAGTAATTAAAGTTGAAATACACTTTTCTACTTCTTAAAATACATTTTCAAATACTATTTGATATATACAGACATTTAGGCTTGATTTTTATTTTTTTGTTTCATTTTCATGCTCTCAGCTACTTATTTATGCAGAACATAGACTTGGAAACATACTGAATTATAGTAACCTGCAGTTATATAACCATAAAATAAGACTTAAACCCCAACCATTTAAAAATAGAGACTCATTAGATTATATGATTGGCTCTTGCATAGGTTGTCCGATTGTACTTAGGAAAATAAATACTGTTTTCAAATTTATCTATTTAATCTTTTCATCTTATTTTAATCTAACAGAAAGCAATGAAGGAGTGCTGCTTGAATGCCCTGAACAAATCTGTGCAAAAGCTTTACAAAACTCAGCATCAGCTATGATTTTTCATGGGCCTAACAGCAGTTCTTTAAAGAAGCTTTTCCGGAAGTCACTTGACTTATTCTTTGTGGTTTTTTCGCACTTTAGAAGGTGGTGTTCAGACAGGCTGTAAATGCCAAGGCTGACTGAGTGCAGAACAGGCAGTTGTAGAGTAAGGGATCAGCCACCATTTGGAGAAGAGATGCAAAGATGCCAGGGGACACTTACTGAGACACTTGCTTATATTGGGTGCCCTAGGAAATATATCTATCATCACCCAATTTTATCGATTTGATTTGTGTGGAAGGTCTGAACAAAGAAATGAGGCTTCTTGCCCCCCAACAGGAATTGTGATTCTTTCTGGAAGAAAATGAAATCTGTAGCATAAATGAGTCTTTGCCAAGCTTGTAAATTGATTGCTGAAATAGTTTTATTAATAGCCATTAGGATTATTTTAAAATTGTAAATATTTATCAATTCATCAGATTATAAAAGTTGTGCACTGCTTAATGATTAGCTTAGAGTTCATGTTGTTCAGATGTTAAATCTCTTGTGAAGCTGAAAGACTGGCTTGGATCATCAAATGGTCTTGAAAGTATAATACGAGTTATTTTCTGCTTAAGTTTTGAAGAGAGAATGTGGATGACTGAGTGAAGGCATCTTTGTGAGCTTGCACAGGCTATGTGGAAAATGCTGAGATACTAAATATATTTCCAGTTTTACACCTAAAATATTAAACTGGTTCATATGGATTGATTTAGAATCTCCTTGTGTAATTGAACAAAGTCTTTACAGTACTGAGCTATGTGAATAGTCATGGACATAAGAGTGGACATTCCTGAGTACATGATGGTTGTGTGGGAAGCTGGGTAAAATAATCTCACCCTGCTGGGAAATGTATTGTTCTTCTATAGAATTATCTGGCTGGAATTCAGAGGATGCCCCAAAATGTTCTTGCAGGTAGTTGGCCATGTTCCACCGTAGAAAAGAAAACTGCTAAGGAGTCTTGTCATCAGCATTTCAGCTGCAGCAGGTCTCTTGGATGATCCCAAGTTTTTCATTAATCCCCAATATGGAACTGTAACATTACATGTGTTTTGACTGCATGCTGTGCAGTTTAATGCTTGGCAGTTACCCTAAAATTCTAAACTACAACTGATCGATAAAGAGATGCTGCTTGTAAATCCTAACTTTTTGTACTTGCCCACCACAAAAACAAGGCTAAAACAGGGGATGCAAAAGACAATGGCATTAAAGCAAGATAATTCTTCTATTCTTGGAATTTAGCACTGTTAATTGCAAGTGCTATTTGGTAGCATATGCTTTATTTTCTTTGAGCTTTTATTTGGTATTGGTTTTGTCATTGTTTCTAGCTTATTTTTAGTTTGCACTGTTGGAACTGTGAAAAGCCCCTTATAAAAAGAATGCAAAATGGAGAAATCTTTGTCCCTTTTTCCTGCTGCCTTTTTCACAGAAATTCCATGTCCTCCTTAAGAAAAGGAAATAACGAAAATCGCAAGAGTGTATTTTATACCACTGAGGAGTGGGAACTGCTGGATCCAACCCCAAAAGATTTGGAGGACTCAATGGCTCTGGAAGAAAAGAGGAAACACCTGGCAGAAGGAAATAAAGGTAGAAGTGAAGGAAGGAAGGGGAGCATATGCCTTACCTTGTTTAGTGTCGAGTACTGTGTTATGTGTGTCTCTAGGAAGTGAGTGGAAGCTTATCTTTTCTTCACAAACCACATCCACAGCTCTGTAAATTATTTTTTAAAAATCAGTTCCTTATGATGTGTTTGGGGTCCCCTGCCATTCAAATACAAGAGAATAAAGACAAAGCCTTGTCTGTTTCTGGTTTCCTGAGCGTCTTACTAGTTCTAGTTTTGCCACATGAGTTGCAAAGTAACAAGGTGAAGGGAAATACTGAAGTTTGTGATTACTCATTTGAGTGTCACCTGCTGAAGCAGAATTGCCTTTAGACTCTGTGTATGTACCTGTTACATTGGCTTGCTTCTGAAATGGGGACCAAGCAGAGATGGACATGAAGCAATAGCTCATCTGTGTATTGTAACTGGTTCTCAGATTTGATCAGTGTCTGGAATAACCTTATTGAGATGTTTTTACATCTCTTTAAGAGCACTTAAGTGATTAAATCTGTTAGAAAACATTCTGTACATGGAGGTGAAACCTTACACTGAATGCCTCTTACAGGAGCAGTAGGCTGTGATATCAGAGATGGTTTTGAAACAAAGTTTACTTTGCCGTAGTTAGGGATACCTTTTATTCTCTGTAATGAATTGTAAAATTCTCTTAATGTCTTATATGAAAAGTGTTAATTTATGAGCCAAGTCTTTTATCTGGGAGGGGAGAAGATTTTGAGCTTCTTTTTTCCCACCAAAGGGAGCAACTTGGAAAATGAGGCATGTTTAACACTATTGTATTGAGTGGTTTGAAAGCTGCTCAAAGTCTAATGTTAATGAGTATATTTTTTAAGGAAATCTGAGTGCTTTGGAATGCCTTTTTACTAAGTGAACTGAACTAGAAGAAATTGTTTTATGCAGGACTGACTAGTACAGCTTTTCCATTTGATTTTGGCCGCATTCCACACAAAGCAAGGCGCCCGTTAAAAGATATGATTGGATCAAGCAAAAACCGCACCAGCAGCGACTCTTCTCCAACAGAGTGGTGTTCTGGCAATGGGAACAGACTAGTCTCTGAACTGCAACTGAAGTATCAAAGCCAGCAGGAAGAGTTGGAGAAGTTAAAGAAAGATCTTCTGAGCCAAAAGGTAATTAAGCCTTCAGGCCAAGTGCACGAAAGCAAATGGGTCTGGCAGGTGCTTGTGAGTTTAACCTTTTTGGTCATCTCGCTGCCTTAAGGCCTGGTTGGTTGTTATAAAATGATGGTTCTAAACAAATCTTTGAGTACAAAAGGCCTTGAAACAAGAAGGACCACCTTTTACATCTGTTGAAGATTAGATCCCTGAGTAAAACTTCCATTTGTACAGTGTTCATTAAATTGGTTTATCTATCTTCCTTATTCTCTGAAGTTAACTTGTTCGGTGTCTGCCAGGATCCTGGCTGATAGTCACAGCTTCTTTTTCCATATGTACATAAAATATCTGAGGAACTTCTCCTTTCAGGTTCTCTTTGTTTGTCTTTTGATTCTTTCACTGCTAGCGCAGTAGGTGGGGTATAGATCTGGCTTCTTTCTCTCATCAGGCATGATTTTGTAAAATATAGGCCTGACCATAATGTGTGTATATAGAGTGCACTCCCATAGTGTTCATGCTTGTGTGCCCTCATAACTCAAATTTATTCAGTACCTTGGTTTTACCTAAAAGGATCCCTACTCATTTTAAGAGAAACGTTTTAGGTCCTATATGGAGCTGCTGCATCTGCTATTTGTATTTTCCTTTGTGTGAGGTGATCAAAGGGAAACCAAAGGAGTGTCTGAGCCCCATATTTATACTCATTTTAGGCATTATCTTCCCTAGGAGTATATTTGAGCTTCTGAGCCTGCTGCTGTGAGAAATGTCATTGGTCTAGTCCAACACTGTATTCACAGCTGCTTCTGTTTTAATAAGAAGAAAAGGAAAAACAGTGTCTTATGTAGTCATTTCTGTGGCAAGATTTTCTAAACAGCCCTTCAAAGACTTCCTTTTGCAGCATTTGGTTTTTTCCTCCTTTTATTTTCTCTGCATCTTAGAGAAGAGAGCTCTTAGTTACCTTTGCTTTTTCCATTCTGTAACATTTTCCTGTAAACTTTTTGGGCTTAAGCCTCTTCCTGTTCATTTTACAACAGGGCTGCTTGGCTGTTCTCAGCTTCCAAGTAACTGCAGGGTCTCAGCTGTCCACTACTTTTCATTAACCTGTTGTAGCATTTCTAGGCAGGATCCTTAGCTCAGTGAAAGATGCTGAAGCCATCTATGTAGGCCAGTCATTGTGTTAGCCTGCTAGAAATCATGTCATAAAGTGTTCCCTTTTTTCTTTAAAACACCAGCATGAGGTCTCAACCCATTCCAAAAACTTTCTTTTGTTTGATGTTAGATTTCTAAGCTATAAAATTTAGAAACTTAAAATTTCATTGGGTTTTTCTTGCTGTTGTTTTTTAATTCTCAGGAACTTGTTCGACTTCTGCAGCAAACAGTCCGATCTTCCCAATATGATAAATACTTTGCAAGCCACCTTTGCGAGGGGGTTCCCAAAGATACATTAGAGCTGTTGCACCAAAAAGATGACCAGATTTTGGGCCTCAACAATCAGCTTGAAAAGTTAAATCTGGAAAAAGATAGTCTCCAGCAGGAAGTCAAGAATCTGAAGTGTAAAGTTGGAGAACTCAACGAACGGCTGGGAATGTTGATGGAAACTATTCAAGCTAAAGATGAAGTTATCATGAAACTCTCTCGTCAACTCAGTGAATGTGAGGACAGCACATCCTCTCAGAGTGGAGCAATAAATTTCCCCACGGCCACCTGTACTAATAAGGAGCTACAGGAACTGGACCGACTAAAAGTAAGAGCGTTGCTTAATGCATAGGGGAATCTCTTCTCCCTGTAAAAGTACTTTTTAGTCTGCTGTGCTGTTTGAGATCACTACAGCAGTTCTTCAGGGCACTCATCAACGGAGGCTTTCTCAGCTTGGAACCTCCACTTTGAGCTTTTATGTGACAATCTAACCAGAACTTCCTTCCTTTGGGCCATCTCTAGTGCAGGGTCCTGTGCTTTCAGTAAATTAATCATTGGTGTGGAGCAGATGGGATGTGAGAAATAATCAAAGGAGAAGGAAGGATTAAGGGTAAGAGGAAAATATAAGCATGGAGGAAAACAAACAGAAGTCTTGCTTTGTTGTTTTTTTTTTTTTTTTTAAATATCAGAAGTGAGGCAACAAAAGAGCATGTGGGAAAGCAAAGGGAAGCTCTGAGGAGACAAAAAAGGAGGGAGGAGTTTAAGAACCTTTTTTACTAAAGCTGCTACAGCTCTTACTAATGCTTTAGTTTTATTCTTTAACATACCTCTGTGAATGTGTTACAAGTTCTTAAGGGAGTCAGTGAAGTTATCCACTTTGCTCTAAACAGGCTTTCTTGCCCTTGGGTATATGTTGTATTTCAAATTTATTAACATTCCAAAGAATTTGGAATATAAATAAGTCATTTAAAATATGCATAAACATACACAATTTTCTTTCCTATATGTGAGTCTGGTAAGTTTTAAAAAATAAAGTTGAAACTAGAAATCAGTGGTCTTGGCAGAAAGCAGACAACAAGCAGAGCTTGTTGATGCTGTGCAGTGTGAGAGTACTGTGGCTGCTGGGAGGATACCAACCTCATCCCACAAGCTCAGGTTTCAGAAGCAGTATTTGTAGCCAGGATCTGAGTGGATCATTGCCAAGGATTTGTATTTCTATATGGAGGCAGACATGAAACTTGTACTTTTAATGAGGACTAGTGAGGGTAATGAAAACTCAGGGGGCATTTGTCCCCCCGTTTTTGTGTGGCTGTGGCCTCTGTGGTGTGCTCAGCCTGCGCGTGCCTGTCCTCCCTGCCTGTCCCCTGATAGCAGCCTGCTGCCTTCTGCAGGCACTGGAGCACTGGGAGGGATGCTGGTGAGGCACAGCACCACCCTCTGCTCATATTTGGCAGGTGTGTTTCATTTATGAAACATTTGTTCATTTCATTCCTGAAGTCCAAAAATATTTGATTTGAGCCTGATATTTTAAATTAAAAGTCCTAGTAGTAGCTGCTGTTTCTATGGGCTCAGGTGATCTTTATCTGACAGACATAATCCACTTTGTTTTTTTTATATCAACAGGACAATCTTCAGGGTTATAAGACCCAGAATAAATTTTTAAATAAGGAGATTTTGGAACTTTCTGCTCTACGAAGAAATGCAGAAGCAAGAGAGAGAGAATGGCAGGCAAAGGTCAGCTTGTTCTCACTTGGCAATGTCTAAAGCAGTTTTCCATATTTGAGCTGTAAATCTACCTAGGAACTGGAACAATTTAAATGTATTAAATATGATAGTTTAACAAAAAAATTCCCTCTTATTCCTTGCAGACCAAGCTTTCTGAGTGGATTCTTAAAAGAAGTAATTGCTTTTAAAATTGTGTGGCCTGGTGGAACGTTTTGATAGTTTATGTACAAAGGCATGTATATGTCTGAAAACATTGTTTCCTCAGAATTAAGGCTGTAATGATTTTTTTTTTTTTGAAGTGTCAGTGGCAGGCTGTGTAAGGAATTTGACAGGGCACAGAGTAGAGCTTTCTCCTGAGCATGCAGGATGACTGTAGTATGGCGAATGTAATTTGGGAGTTTCCGTCTAGGTTAATTTGAGTGTAGAGATGTTGCAGGTAAATAATGAAGATTTCCAGTGCTTGGGGTTAGGGAAAATGCACACATCTGTAAGTAAGGCTAGATACCTGTAGCTGTAGGTTTGTAGGGTTTGCTTTTGTTTTTTTGGAAGCCATGCACTCAGTGGCCAGGCTTAAATGCTGTATTTTTGGCATGGAGGTGTGTGTTTACAATTCCTAGATGCTATTACCTAACTCATATGCCACTTAAGTTTTTCTTGTTCAAGCATGCACAGACTAAAGCTGCTACAACTCAACCACTTTGTTCTTTTAAGGTATTTCATACAATGTAGTGATAATTAAGGTTTGCTCAGATTTTCCATATGCAAAAATACAAGTGGTGGAAAATATCTGGTCTACTATGCTGCCTTATGTTTCCTGGTGTTACAAAAACGGGAAAGTTAAGCTGACTGGTTTTGACTTAAAGGTTTCTAAGTAGCATAAACCAATAGAATAGCGTTGAGCCATATTTTAAAAGAAGTGTAGTACAAAGTAAGTGTCTGGAGATTTATATAATATATATATGTTATTTTCTGCAGTATACCAGCTTGGAAGCCAAACTCTGCCAGATTGAAAGTAAATATTTGATCTTGCTTCAAGAAATGAAAACTCCTGTTTGTTCTGAGGATCAAAGTCCTGCTCGTGAGGTCATCACACAGTTACTGGAAGATGCCTTGAAAGCAGAACCTAGTGAACAACCAGAACAGGCATTTTTGAAACCACACCTGGTCAGGTAATTTGTTCCTATTAAATTAAATGATTGTGTGTCTTGGCTAGTGGGCTCTATTCTAATACTGGAAAACAGACAATGAGGATATATTTTCACGTTCGGATTATTTATTGTATTTCCCTTCATGAATGACAGAATGGTCATGAAATCTTTTTAGCTGTAAGAATACCGATTTGTTGGGGAGTACATCTGGTGCAGGTGGAGATGCAGATTGAGCTCTGGGTGGTCTTATCTGGGAGATAAGGGGCCATGAACTGCCGATTCCTTACATAAGAAAGGCCTGGTGGCACCAGCCAGGGGAGGGACACTGGGAGACAGCAGGAGCTGAGGACTCAGGAGGAAGAGCGAGACTTTCAGGCTTGGACTGTGAGGGGATAAAAGCCCCGGGATTCCTTTGTTGAGGGCGCTTTGTGGCACCAGCTCGGGCTGTTTCTGTGCCTTGAATAAATTCTTTTATGGAAAGAGGCATCTGAGACTCTGCCGAGGGAAGCCTCAGGTGGAACTGGTGAGGAAACCTGGCCTGGCTGTGGGTGTGGGGTGTGCAGGAGTCCAGCGGGGACCGTTGGGGTCCTTTGGCCCCAGCAGTGACAGTCTGTGTTGGGAGTGTGGCTGCCAGGGAGTCTCGGGAATGGTCACAGTGGGAAGTTTCACTGACACATTTATTCATTAATTGAGATACAGTATTAAACTTAGATGAAGGTATTGCTCTGTGGCTGCTGAAGGTGAGCTGCTGAGGAGATGGGTACATTCAAACTCAACCATGTTCTTAAATAAATTGCTTAATTTGTGTAGTAATATATACAGGAACATGGCCACCAAGTCTTTTGTATATGGAATTGTACAAGTAATTGTTAAATGAAGAATATACTTCAGAAAAATGTTTAATAATAGTTAAAACGTAAGAGCTGTGGAGAGTGGCTTTGAAGTAACTCTATGGTGGGAACTTGAGAGCTTCAGAGCTACTGAACATATCTTAAAAGCCTTTTTTCTTCCTCTCCATTTCAGTGAATATGATATATATGGTTTTCAGACTGTCCCAGAGGATGATGATGAGGAGAAACTAGTAGCAAAATCACGAGCTTTGGACTTGAGATCACTTTCACTCAGTGAAAATCGAGAGATCTCCACAGGAGTGAAGTGGGAAAACTATCTTGCAAGCACAATGAATAGAGAGATGATGCGCTGTGTTGAACTGAAGAACCTCATTCGGTCTGGAATTCCACATGAACATCGTTCCAAGATGTGGAAATGGTGTGTCAGTCTCCATGTCAAAAAATTCAAGGACAGCACTGTTCCTGGCTACTTCCAAACCTTGCTTCAAAAAGCTCTGGAAAAACCAAATCCTGCATCTAAACAGATTGAGTTGGATCTCTTGAGGACTTTGCCAAACAACAAACATTACTCCTCCCCAACATCTGAAGGGATCCAGAAGCTGCGAAATGTGCTGCTGGCATTTTCCTGGAGAAATCCTGATATAGGATATTGCCAAGGGCTCAACAGGTAAGATTTTGCTAGTCCTGGGTAATAACTATGCAGTGAAACACTTAGTGAGCCTTTCAAATCACATGTATAGCAACATGGTTTCGAACAGCATTTTGCCTTATGGGTTGTATGCTCATAATTTATAATAAACAAATAACTATCACATTTTTTAAACCAATGAAAATAGTTGACCTGGATAAAAAAATTTCGTAAAATCAACATGGCATCAAAACTGGAACTGGAATTAACTCATAAGAAATTAGCTACTTAAATGTAGTATTACATTGACTTCATGTCAGTTGTAGGGGATTGTGTTGATTTTTTTGTGCAAGAATTTGTTAGGTTTTTTCTTCTTTTAAAGCAAGCAGAAAAAAAATGCTTGAAATTTTTTTGTATTGTTAAGGCAACAAATTTCAGCATTTTCCACCATTGTCTTCAATCAGAATTGCAGAATTAAAAGGGGATTCTTATGTTACAATGCAAAGAAAAATTCTGATTCACTGCAGTTGGCCTTTGCCAGAATAGCTGTGCTACTTGGAGATCTGTAGTAAAAGAAGGTGCTACTTGAAGCAGGTGTGTTAGTCTAACACCCTGTCTCATCCCTGTGATGTAATACTATAGATGTCCATTTGTGCACTGTTTTATGTACTAGAATAGGCTTTTGAACTTAGAGCAGCTTTGTCATTTGAAATTGTACTGAAGTAGTAGTAGAATAGAGGCAATGAGTAACATAGAAGACGTGGTGAGGCGGTGGTGGTAGCAGTAGTAGTAATATGGAAATCTCCACCTAACACCCTTAGAATAAACATCTCCTTTCTAAACTAGACTCTGTGTTTAGAGAGCTCTTAAAATTGGCAGCATCAACACCTCAAGAAATTCTTAGAGCAAGCTTTTGCCTTTCTCTGTTTTCTTATTTATCTGAATACAAATACTTGGTGTGGCTGAGAAGGCATGTCTTTGCCCCATCTTAAACTTCATTAAGTTTTGCTGTTCAGTGCTCTGCTGTTAATACATTTATCCCTGCTGAATAGAAGCAAATACTTCAAGCTTAATACAGCTTGTGATACTATAATAATCTTTTTCTCCAAATAAACTGATTTTCAGGTTGGTAGCAATTGCACTTCTGTACTTGGAACAGGAAGATGCTTTTTGGTGTCTAGTAACAATAGTGGAAGTTTTCATGCCTCGTGATTATTATACTAAGACACTGCTGGGATCACAGGTATGTGCTCTGCCAGGATAGAGCCTGGTCCTGTAAGCTGCAGCCAGTCAAAAGCTTTCCTCTGCAACTGTCTGATAGGCCTCTTTGGTGGGGGGACAAGAGTGGGGTTGACAGGGGTGGGTTCCAGGCACTAGGGCACTTGTTTAGACAAGGACTGTAACACTGAGATGGCTGTTCAGTGTCCTGCTTGGAGCTGCAGTCCTTAACCCCCCTTCTCATTGATAGCTTCACAACACTGAGCTATGTTACCATTCCTTTCCTCCCATTTGGGGGCATGGTGGTGCTGGGCCCTATGGGAGGGCTGGGGTGAAAATGCATTTGCAGTGCTGTGGGCAGTAGCCACTGTAGCATTCCTGCTTCTAGGTTCTGCTCTTGTACAGGCTGCCTCCTCCAGCCCAGGGTTTGCCCAGCATGTTCTCTGTTCCTGTGCTCCTGCACCAGTGCAAACACTGGTGGCCTGTACCAGAAACACCCCACCTCTGCATGAGGAGCGCTGTGAGACTGGGGGTGGGTTGAGAAGCAGACAGGGGCAATGTGCAGTGGTGTAGCTGTGTGTGCTTTGGGTGGATCTAGCTTGGAAAGTGTTAGCTAGACAGTCCTGGGTTTCCTGGTTACCTCCAGAAAAACTTGCGCTTACAGACTGGTAACAGCCCTGCTTTGAATGATGTGCTGGAAAATTGGAACAATAACACCCTATTTGTCATCTCTTTAGGTTGATCAGCGAGTGTTCAAGGATTTAATGAGTGAGAAGCTTCCACGACTGCATGCTCATTTTGAACAATATAAAGTTGATTATACTCTTATCACTTTCAACTGGTTTCTTGTGGTGTTTGTGGACAGTGTGGTTAGCGACATCCTTTTCAAAATCTGGGACTCCTTCCTCTATGAAGGACCAAAGGTGAACTGAATGGGCTAAGTTTGTTCATTTGTTACCTGATAAGGAAGTACTGTGGTGTTACTGAGTGTAGGTTTGGAGGAAGGTTGTTTTGCAAAACTCTGTCAGTTAAAATGACCGGTAGGGAAAAAACAAGGGAGGAACTGTGCATAAATAGCCATTCAAAACATTTTCCAGCATTTGGAAATAGAGGCTGGTGCAAGGAAGGGAGATTAAAAGGGAGATGTGATGAGGACTCAAGTGCAGCCTGTGCAAGTGGAACTCTTGTTTGGAATTTATAAAGATGACCATGAGACTCAGTGTATTCTGTACTTTAAAAGAACCAAATATTGTATGTATTTTTATCAGGTAATATTCCGATTTGCCCTGGCACTTTTTAAATACAAAGAAGAGGAAATCTTGAAGCTGCAAGATTCAATGTCCATTTTCAAGTACCTTCGCTATTTCACACGCACCGTCCTTGATGCCAGGTGGGTAACTCAGACTGGGGTGGTATTGAAGGACTTGTAGTGGGCCATGGGAGATGTCTGTCTTGTGGCTTTGGTGTTGTTTTCACCTAGATCCTAATTCAGATATAAAGCAATTGGAGATAAAACCAACTGCTAGGATTTGTCATGAGCACTTGCACCTAGCATAGACAAATCAGAAGTGATGAAGGCTTAAATAGTAATTTTTAGGTGTGAAAGAGATTACCTTGTTTAGCTGTTGTGTCATGGTAGCAACACGTCAGAACTTCAACTATAGGTGAAGTTTCTCTCTGCATTGCAGATGTAACTTGTTAGTAAAATGTTTTATGATAAATAAAAACACATCCTGGCTCAAGCATTAAAAATGTGAGCCGTGTCCCCCAAGTCTTAGATAGCTTACACATGGTTAATGCACAGGCTACTGCCACATAGCTCCAGCTGGTTTTAAGATATACTTGGAAGCAGAGGATAAATACAAATTAGATACTCTTCTGGTCTTCAGTCCTTGCATAGGACTTACAGTTTGTAAGTTAGGGTCTCGTGTTTTTAGGTTCCTGGTTTCAGGACTGTAGAGCAGCAGATTAATCTTAAAAAGAAAAGTCATATTGGGATTGGTTTAATGTCTGAAAATGTTTTGCACATCTTTTGAAGCTCACTAGTTTTCAATTTAGAGCAAAATTGTATATTGAAATTTGAGATGTTTGTTTTTAATGTAATAAATTCCACATAAATTTGGGCATATACTTTGACTCCTGCTGCAAAAGCTTTATTATTTTTACTTCTTGTGTTTCAGTTTTGACTGGAGAGAAGTTAAAACTGAATAATCTTGTGCTGGAAAAGGATTGCTGGGATTTTTTTTTTTTTTGTTCTTGCCTAATTTGAAAAGATTATTGATATTTAATCAGAGGTGATGATTTGGCTTTCCATTCCTTTTCCACTTATGGAAATGATGTCTTGATTCTCCTGTCTCCTTACTGGTGCTGAAATAACCTCTTTAAAAGACTTCTAATACTGCTGGAAGAGATCTCATTTTGGTGTTAACAAAATGAACTAATTCGGGATCACTGGGAGATGGGGAGTTCAAGTGAGGACAGAATTCAGTACATCAAAGATAATTGCACTACAAATATGCTCTGTGCTGATCTGTAAGTCTCTGCCTTTTGGGGTTTTTAAGAGTGGAAGTAGTGGTGTAGGGCCACCTAGGGAATAAGGATTTGCCTGCTAGGACTGACAAGACAGGATTCAAGCTGCCTGGTTTCTTATTCTGCCATGCTTGTACAAGTTTTACAGCATCAACATTTGAGCAGTACAAAAGCACGTAGAATGAGGTTTTTCCTGATATGGGCAAAAAAAATCATCCCGTTGTAGAGGAAAAATTCAGAAATATTTATTTGTATAGAATTCATGGATGTTCTGAATCGGTTAAAAATCATTCTGCACAAAGTTTCTAAGTTCAAGCTCTGTAGTAAGAGAAAGGTCTCTACAGACATGTGCATAATTATATTCTAGTTACAGGATGTCATAGTTGAGTGTTTCTACAGATCCATGGCATGTTGTGCACAGGTAGAGAACCTGTTGGGATATGTTCGGTGTAGAAATAGCAGGAAATCATTCCTTGATTGCTCAAAAACACAAACCTGGCCTTAAATCAATTGTCCAAATAAGTTTTCTTAATATTTATTTCTGATAATTCAAGTAGAATAAATATTCCAGTTCCCCTTTTTTCCTTAGTAAACAATGAGATTTTTCTGGGTGTAGATCAGCAATAATGATGTAGTTAACTCTTTTTGGACTGATTAGACTGACCAGTTGCTGGGTTTGCTGGGACTGCAGGATGGTATGATGCAGCATGACTCTGCAAGGGGGCTGGATCCTCTGTGGTGCTTTGCTGTGTGCCCTGATAAGTTTGACTTGACACTGGCCCAGAGATCTCTGTGCTTCAGCCAGCAGAATCCCAGAGCATTCTCACTGTGTTGGAAACTTTGGCTTGTCCATGTTCTCTATTATCCTTGTCCACATTTATGTTGTCCCAGGCTTAATCTGGTCTCTTAATGGTCAGGTTATCTTGGTTAACTGGAGAGCTGACTGGTTTGGGATTGAAGGAGCTTCAGTGGGTTCTGTGGAGGAAGTTATCCAATCTGTAATGGGTAACTGGATGTACCAAGTATTCAATGTAGCCAAGGAAGCTCTGATTACCCAAGCTTTTGTCTTCTACTCAGTGTTGTCAAGACTGTGATCTCTATAACAGAGTTTACAGGTGGCTTGGGGAACTCTTGAGCATTTGATAATACTTTATCACTTGAAATAACCTTAAGCCTGAGTGCTTTATAGAAATTTCTTGCAATATTGATAACATCTGAGACCTGTTATGTGTGAAATAGACCAGATACATCTGACATACAATAAAAGTCGATATGGATGAAGTTTAAAACTGATTTAAAACCCCACCAAATATGAATTATTGTCTTCTAACATTGTGTAATCTTGCAGGAAACTGACTGCTATTGCTTTTGGAGACCTGAACCCTTTTCCCTTACGCCAGATCAGGAACCGCAGGACCTATCACCTGGAGAAAGTGCGCCTGGAACTGACGGAGCTGGAGGCCATTCGCGAGGACTTCCTGCGCGAGCGGGAGACCTGTGTAGAAAAAAGAGACCTTATTAGTGATGATGAGGAGGATAGCTGAAACTGCTTAATATAAACTGTTCTTTGGGATCGTGACCAAAGTGAGTTAACCTCCAAAACACTTTATTAATCCTGTTAAACAGAATGTAAACTAGTCGCTTTTGGAAATATGCAGGACAGATTTCCAAATCCCAGCACTTTCAGAAATACCACTTTGTATGGAGACCAAACACTTCTGTTTACATTTATGTTCATGGAATCATTTGTAGAGCACTTAATATCTGTCTCAGTTTAGTCAATCAGCTGAATTGACAGTTGTTTTCCCACAGTGCACCATTAATACCTGGATGTGAAACAATAAGAAAAGTCCATGCTCTGTTACATTCATTGCCATTCTGAGTTTAGGGGTTTTTTGATGTAATCATGGTTTTTGTAGTGCAGGCTCAGTGTGAGAGGACGTCATATTTCTTGGATTCAGGTTGGCTCAGTCTAGCCATTCTTGAGGTCACTAACCAGAAAAGCATGGGATGAAGCACAGAAAGAACTTTCACATTCTTTTTTCTTTCCCTGAAGTGTCATGCAGTGGATCACCAAACAGAACACTTGAATATATGTACTCTAAAGGTAAAATAAGTACCTGTTTTTGTCTCTGACTGTTGTGTACTGAAACAGTGGTAGCAAACATCATTTCTACTTTTCAGGGCAGCTGTGTTGATAAAGATTGTCATTAATGTGACCAGCATTAGAAATCAAACTCTGCTTAGTCAATTGTATTTGTATTCACTTTTTTTATTGCAATGGTTCAAAAAGGTCACAGCCAAACTCCAGATATTAAGGAAGAATGGAGCTTGTCACAGGAGTACCATGCTTTAGTAGCTAATTTTTTGTGTATCTGTTGAAGGTTTGTTTTGTTATGGTTTTTCTGTGCGGTTTTTGGTTGGTTGGCTTTGTTTGTTTTTTTTTTTTTTTTCTTTTCTTGTAATGCTTCTTCCTCTTTAGGACCTAAGGTGAAGTCTTGTTCTTTAGGAAGAAGCATTCTTTCTGCATGATTGTAGAACTATTGTACAATAGTGGTAGTGACAGGGTTCATAAAACAAATATTTACCAATCAATCAAAGGATCCTATCAGTTGAAGGTTACAACATGCACATGGGAACTGAAGATCCTTTTCCAACAGAAACACGCAATATTCTCTCAATGTGCTCAGCTTTACTGTAAGTGTTGGATGCACGTCCTGCAAGACAGGGGTAAGGAACAACATCTGGTCCGTTGAGCTGTAGTGTTTCTGCTATTGGAAGTGTGACTGGGGGCCATTCTCTCTCATTTGGTGACCAGCAGTGTTCATAAATGGTTCTGGGGAGACGGAGGGTTTCTTTTTTGCTGGCTATTCTCTGGACTTTTGCAATGTTTTTTCTTGAACTGTTGGATCTTCAGAATATTGGATTGACTATAATGTGTCATGATAAAACTAGTATTCAAATACTAGGCAGCAAATCACTGAGGTCTGGGGAAGCAGTTAATTGGCAAAAAACCAAAACTAGTCATTGGGAAGAGTCAAGTTCATCAAGCTTGTATTTTTCGTGTTTTGTTTTGGTTTTCTAGAAGTAGTAGTACTTTATTTGGTATAATCATGTAACCATTTTAGTTAGTCAGCTTAAGTGTGTGCAGAGAGAAATCCTGCTTCTGTTTCACAGCACTTTTTAAAAAACTCTTTTTAGGTAATGTAGTTGTAGCTTTCTCCAAGTAAGCATATTATAAGTTAGTTTATATGGAAGGGAACTATTTAATCAGAGGTGAAGTTGTAATTTAGAGAACTACTTTTGATATAAAATTTATGCTTCCTGTATGACACATAATTTTTAGTTAGCCAGCAAATCCTTGCCCTTGAGGGACTGATAGTGTGATCATCTTGATTTATCTGTTATTAGTCTTCTAAAATGTCCCCTACCTTGTCTATTGTAAGCAGTAGTTGGGGTTTTTTCCTAATTCCCTAGTTACTCTTGGTTGTGTACTGGAGGGCAAGGTTTTGATATTATTGCATGTACTGTATTCTTTTTCTACTTACAATCAGTATTTGAATACAAAAATGGGACCAGGTTTTCTAATTTCCTAGTTATGCTGTCTTGGTTTTGAAAGAGCTGGTCTCTAAATCAATCTGTAATGTAGGCTTTTTGTTTGTATGTTTGTTTTAATGTTTTTTTTCAAGTGTTAAATGATTTTTTTTTTAAGGTGAAGATCTTCCCTTCAGTGACCACAGTTGAAATAGTAAGGTGAAGAATTCAGATGTTTGTACCTACCCTATTCCTACAATCTGTTATTCTTCGGCTTTGAGTCTTTACTATGAACTAGTCCTCTGACTTCAGGAGATGTTTTCAGACTGATTCCACTGAAGTCTTTGGGTTGTGAAGATAAAACTAACTTTAAGGCAACTGTTCAGGAAGTTCTTGAGCTGACAAAACATGACCTGCAACATTACAGGACCATTTTTTTCAGAGTTGTGCTGACAGTTCAGTTTGTGTGCATGTGTTGCTGTGGTTCATTCTATTAAGTTGTTACCGGTTTTACAGTAAAACTAAGTAGCTCTGTTTCTTCTGCCACGGTGTGACTGTAATCAATGAATGTTAGGAACCCTGTGGAAGTTGTGTTGTCTCTGGGTATTTTGTCAGCTTCCAAATATGAAATGAGTTGATGCTGTTATTCTGAAGTTCCCAACAAGCTGTTGGCTTCATTTTGTTAAGCCTTATTACTGATTTAGTGATGAGTTAAAAGGTCAAAAAATTGCAGAGGCTTCTCACCTCTGGCCACTAGAAGTCTCCATGGAACAAAAATAAGATGCATATAGCAGGAAGTAACATCAGGGAAGTTTGCCTTGCTTGCTGTTGCAAATGTCTTTGGGTGCCTTAGTTTTCTAGTGGTGCTTAATCTGGTAACCTTAGAAAGTAGTAACTTGTTAGAGACATGCAGGAAACACAGGCAGTATTTAAACCTGGTGAAACCAGGCCAAAACACGGTGTACCTCAGTGGCCTGCCAAAGCTGAACTGCATGGAGACCAAGAGTTTGTGTGTGAACTTCTGAAGCAGTGCATGAGGTTTACCGTTCATGCCAGCAAGGTAGTGGGCACTTGACCTGTTCATGCAAATAATGGCTGCCAAGCTGATATTTTAACTTCAAGGCCGTGCACATAATGTGCAAAGAGTTCCTCATGCATGGTTCCCAGAATATGTGATGTAACCCAGACCACTATGTTGCATCTTGCAGAATATTCCTCCATCTTCATACTTGTGTGCATGGCTTCCCAGTGAAACTTTTCATTAGTTGTTTCAAAGGGTTTATTATCTTCTGTTAAATAGGCAAAAAATTGGTGCACTACACCTTTAGTTATTAGAACTGCACAGTATTTCAGCTTGACCTGTACATGTGTACAGGTAGTGTTATCATCCAGTGTTATCCCATTGTTTGGTGTTGTTCTTTTTACCAGTTATGTAATCAACAAAAAAGATTTTTCTGTTGCCCTTTAGGTGTCTTCTGTGAGAGCTTCTTCCCTTCCCCTCAGTCTTTGTAAACATGGTAAGATATTTCAGAAGAAAGGGAAAGATTTATTTTTTTCTTTCTTGTATGACATCAGAAATGAATGAATGGTCTTAAATTTGACAGAGTTGTATGTTCGATCACATAACTAAGAAATGGCAAATTGTTTAATTTAATGAAATTGTGTAGCTGTTTAAGTGACTGTTCCCTTAAGTGCCATGTTAAAAATCAGCAATATGCGGTACAAGAAATTTGAATCACAAACATAAATGATGTTATCTTCATAAGGATTGATGTAAAGAAAAAATAAATTGTTTATTACTTTATAGATTGCTCTGGTTCTTTTTTTTTCCCCGTAACAGATGGAAATACCTGCAGGTGCCATCTGAACAAGCCAGTGGTAGAGCTTGTACTTTTGTCTGATAATGAGGTCTGAGAGAATCTCTATAAAGGAACATACATGTAAATTTGGCTTTGAAGCATGAAGATGTGAACCATAGACATGTTGCAAGCAGGTGATGCTGACTGGGTAAACTTGTGATTGGTGTCCTTAAGTTTCCTGGGAGAAGAGGGGAGGGGAGATAAAATTTGCATGAGCATTCAGAGGAATTTTCTGAGTTCACACGCTTTCTGGGAAACATATTTGTATGATATCTCCTGACACCCCAAAAGCTTCTTTAGGAGGCTGGGTACTGATGTTCTGCCACAGTCTTTTGTAGTCAAATAAATAATTTCAGATGTTTTTAAAATTTAACCTAGTACTCAATTAATTTGGAAATCAAGTCTCAATATCTGTCTTTCAGATATGAATTTTGCATTTTGGAGTTGCTTGATTCCCTTAAAGAGGCTTGAAGTACCTAACCTACTTCAGATATGTAACTTAATAGCTAAATGTTTGTAAGGGAGGAAAAAATAAGAGTTAGGACAGGACTGTAATTGCATATCCAAGCATATCTTTCGTAGCAGAGGTGAATAGTGCACAGTTCTTGTCCTCTGGCTCTGCTACAGAATGGCAAGCTGTTTTAGGAGTAGATATTGGCACAGCTGGAAATCTGTTCAAAGGGGTTGCAAAACAGGATAGAGATCAGCAGTTGAGGCAGAACATGACTATGGCCTAAAGACCTCCTGTCATCTATACTGAAAATGTTAAGTCAGAGAAATAAACAGAAAATTCTGGGAAGAGAGGGCATGGGGAGCAAGGTCCTCACTTGGATACTTGGCATGTGTAGCTTGAGTAGGTTGTGTTGCCCTAAGCAGTTGGTGGGGCCTGTAAAGAACAGCTGAGACTCCCATTTGCTCCTTAGGACTAAGCTTGAAGCATCTGCTCTCAGTGGGATTGCAATAAGGATGTGAGTGTGGCTGATGTATGTTAAAAACCTGGTTCCTAAGAAATGCATAGCTTAGGATAAGCTGGCCTACTCTGAACCAAGACCAGATACCTGCAGAGTTTCACTGTGCTCTGGGTGCATCAGAGATGCAGAGAACACACTGAATCTGCTGGTGTTCCTTTTCTGGGATTTTCAGAAGTGCTAAACATAGCTTCCTTATCTGCAGCTCCTTGAACTCAACAGAAAGCAGAATCCATGTAGTGCTGAAGCTTTAGGAATTCCCACACATGAAGTATGTTCCCTCAGATAATGCAGAGGAAGGGCGTGCTCTGCCTTGGAAACTTCCCCCCTGAAAAAGAAGGTAAAAGGTTCAATCAGAAGTTAACAGAGTGGTATTTTCCATGATGATCTGCTGTATAAGCCACACTTGTCTACAGTCCAAGGATGTCCACCTGTAGTGCCAGGTTTTCAGAGCATGAGACTAAGAAAGCAAAACTCAGGACTATATACTGAATGTGATTTTAAAAACCATGGTTATTAAAAAAATATATATCCACTAATTAAAACATTCAATACTAGAATATGCCTGGTAAACTAAGATGACTTTGGTCAACAAAGATTCCCCTGGTCTTGAGCAGCTGCATCCTGCCTGTGTCTCTCAAATGCAGTGGACCTTTGGTGTGTACAAACCAGTTAGGTTTTGCAGTGAGTTGCCCCTAAGATGTCAGGTTTGAGCTGATGAATGGAATCAGTGATGTCTTCAGGTACTGTGATTGGTGATTAATCTAAGACTAAGCTATTTGCCCGTTTTAAGAAATGCAGGTGGTGTTTTTCTGTATTTAATCCTGGAACTCCCCCTTTGGAACATAAGGTATGGGTTTCCTACATTGTCACTTCTAAAGGAGGGTGGCAAATACGTGGCTGCAGCGTTTACTGATGCTGCCTACTTGAAACACTGCTCAGGTTTGAGTTTTCCTTTCTGTTCTTGTCCTTTATGCACATAAAAGCTTTTACCTTCATCCAAAGGAGTTAGAAAGAAGTCATGAGTTAGTGTTTTAAGGGTGGATAACTACAGAACCATGCAAGAGCAGCATCCTACTTAGGTACAATCTGTATTTGGGCTTGCAAACCCTATGGACATGGCACCAGAGGTGGAATTCAATCTACCCTTGCTGCTCTTGGAAACCTTCATTCAAATTGAGGTTTTTTGGGGTCTAAGGAGAGCTTGCCCCAGTTTGAGAAGCAGTTGTAGCCTCTCAGGGTGTTTTGTTCCCTTCCTTGCAGCTAGAAGCAAACAAAAGCAGTGGCCTTCCTCAAGTGCCCTTTGCTCTGAGAATTTTGTAGTATGATTGTTGCGACTTCCACGTGATCACATCCCGTTGTATGACTTAAGGTGAGAAATTAAATATCTTTATTTCCCTTTGAGAGAGTTCTGAATGCTTCCACTGCCCTTTGAAACCTTTACTATTGCTCCCACTTCCTGTTCTCCACCCTGTGTGGTATCAGATGCAGCCACTTTCCTTTTGGAGTTGGGAGAGCTGGGTGGAGCTTGTGCGCTGTGAACACCACTCCCAGGGCGGGCAATCAGGGGCACGGTTCAGTCCTCTTGACTTGGAACAAGCCAAGTTTCTTTTTGACTGTGATAATAAAAAGCACTGCCTTTAGGCACTTGCCTAGAAAAAAATCACTCTTAAATTTATCTATCTTCACACCTTATGGCAAAGGAAAACATCCTGCTTATGTATGATCATTTGCCATTAGCTTTGTGTTACCTTAATCACATGGAGGATTGGAAGTGAAGGCAACCTGGCACTTGTATTTTATTTTGAAGGTGTGAACAATCCCACATAATTTCTCATTAGCAAATGATGGATATTAACTTGCCCCGAAGAAATGTAAGGAGACCTCAGAGTGTTTACTGCAATTACTGTCTGCCAAATAAAGGGGGAGAAAATCTAGTTTTACAGGTTTTGGGATGTCTTTATGATAGGAGAGTGAACAGATTAAGGATGTCATTGTTGGAAGCCAACACTTGGGCTAAGGCAGCTTGGGAAGCGGGATGGCAGAGGTTTGTTCTCGAAGTGCATGTTAATGCACCTTGAGCTGCACAGTGAGGTCTGGGAACCTGTGCTGTTCTTGGTCACAGTGGTCTCTTGAAACAACGGGCAATTTCACTGGGTAATGGTGAATTTCAGACGACGCAGTAACCAATCTAGGCGTGTGTTTTGGCTTGTATAGAATATAGAACAAGGCTTATACAACTTAAGTGCCTCTGCATTGGATTTGCCTCCTCAGCCTTATTTTCTTGGTATTGCTTTCACATATCCTCTGTCTACTAAAGCAAGGAAATCGGATTCTACATCTGAGTTGTTCCCCAGTCAGCCTGGGTGAGCTGTGTCAGTCTGGAGGGCTTTGGACTGGCCCAGCATGAGCTGTCTGCATCCCATCAGGGGCAGTGCAGGGCTGGCACAGTCAGGGTGGTGCCGGGTGCCCTGGAGGCTGCATCGGCCCCCACACTCCCATCCACATGGCATTGCTGCGGTCGGGGCGATCGGCCCGCTGCCCCTGCGGCCAGCCCTCTCCTCACGAGGCTGCCCTGGGCGGAGCGCGGAGCCGGGCCCCTCCCTCAGCCCTCCCCCCGGGCCCGGGGCGGGCGGCAGGCAGGGCCCCGTGGCTCCTCCGCCCGGCACGGCCCCGCCGCCCCCTCAGCCTCCGCCCGGCCCGACTCTGCGCGCACCGGGAGCCCGGCGGACGCGGTAAGTGGGCGCTTCCCTCCCAACTAGCAGCGCCTCTGCAGGTTCCTCTCTCCATGTCCCTCTGAGTCCGTCCCTTACGCTGAGCCGCCCTCGCGGCGCTCCCGCTCCGTGTCCCGCCTGTGTCGCGGTTCAGGGGCTGCGGTGTCGCGGCCGTGCAGCCCCTCTGGCCGGGCAGCTCCAGGGGTGCGGACTCTCGGCCGCTTCACGGTGTCTGCACAGCCGGGGGGGGAAGGCAGCTCCCCGCAGCACCCCCGCCGCGAGCAGCTGTCCTTCATCCCCGAGCAGGTCCCACGGGGGCCGGGGAATGCACTTCCAGAAGTGCCCCTGTTGGTGTTGCACGCCTCTCAGTCTGGCGCTGTTCTGTCCAAGGCCATGGGGGGCGGTTAGTCCGGGGTTTACGCTCAACTTGCTGATACCATTCAGCAAATGCTGTGCAACTTCCATCGTGTTTATTCCGTAAATTCTCTCCTGCCTTTTCCCTCAAATAGCTTCACTTGGGTTTCTTTACACCTGTTCCTCTGGCCAGTGATCCGGGGGTCCTGGAGCAACACAGCCCGGTGGAGGGGACTGGCCTGGCCTGGCCTGCATCTTTGTAGAGGACAGTCAAGAAGGAAGATGTGAGTTAGAGGGTGAAAATGTGTGGCAATTGCTCCTGCTTTGACTGATCGGTCACCAGCTGCAAAAGGACAGAAATCGCAGTGCTCACCTGCTTAACTCGTGAGGGAAAAGCTCAACTCTGACCCTTTTCTGAAACATCAGTTGGTTTCAGACTTTTCTGTGCCTTTCAGTTGCTTGTGCAAGAAACATAGATTGCAGAGACGAGATCTCCCTTGACTTTGGGGCAGTGATGTGAGTTATGTGCAGCAGTAATCCTTGAAGGCGCCTCAGGGACCGGGAGCGGGGCTCTGCCCATGCCGTGCCAGCGAGCCTGGCATTGTGGGTTTCCCCTGCGCCCTGAGTGTCCAGGCTGTGTTCCCACCCAGCTCATCGTTAAGGCACGCCAGGCTCTGGGATTCCTGGCCTCGGCTGGGAGCTGGAATTAGCTGCAAAGCCAATGTGGTTGGTACGTGTGCTTGGAGGCTTGGAAATACAGTCTTGGGTCATTTGCCACACATGTAATTACTGCAGGGTAAATCTGGGAAGTCAGAAAGGGAGCTCTTGAGAGTTAGTGGCAGGAGCAATGATTCTATAATGGGGCTGAATTGCTCAGATGCTGGGTGTGTTTTGTGTTTTTTATAAACAGGTAGTAATAGCTGTCTCAATTTCCTGGTAGAAAAATTTTTAGGCTACTGTTGTTTTCTGACAGGGAAATACTTCAGTACAAATAAGTTTTGCTGAAATTAATAGAACTTTTAACTGGGCTACTTTTTTTGAAAGCAGAGGGTAAAACCCACTTGGGTTGTTTGGGGATTTTTTTGCTGTTGGAATTGTGTAGTCTTTTGTGTGAAAAAATAAAAGAGAAAGAAAGGTGAAAAAAGGAATGAAAGTGAAAGAAGAAAATACTTTAATGCTTATAAAAATCTGTTTAGTTTTAACATAAAACACCAAAATTAGAAGACAATATACCTTTAATTCATTTAGTGGGTTGGGGTTTTTTGGGTTTTTTTTTCCCACACCATTAATTTAAAACAGTCAGGTTTTGATTCTAAATTGGTTTTGGTAATTTTTCAGTATTATAAAATATATATAAGGGAAGTTTTTACTTTGGTCCATTCTAACAGGTTTGGGATTTTGGTTTAGTGTAACTAATGTTTTGTAATATAAAAGCATGTCACAGGGAATGCCTTGGTCACTTGAAACTGGTTTCCTTAGGACAGAGGATACCGTAAGGAAAAGAAATGCGAGGCTGTTGGCAAGGGAAATGCTCCAACAGTTTTGTTCTCACCTCTGTTTTCTGTATTCTGCTCTTGTTCACTGGTGGATGGACATTTATCGTGTTTGACATGTATAAACCAGTCACTCATTGTCACGTAATTTGGTAATGACAGGCTAATAACTTACCTGTGCAGGGAAAACTTCATTAGAGGAGAGAAATAGAACTTACTTTCTTCTGCTCCTCTTGAGGCGGATTCTGTCACTCTCTACAGAAGAGTGGGTTTCTGTAGATTGATGTCCTGTACACACAGCACAAGCTGCACTAAAAAGGCATTTCTGTACTGCAATAAGACTGTCTATATCCAGGGATTGTACTGATGTAAAGTATATGTGTTTAAATGGATGCCTTAGAGCACAATGGGAAACTGTGATTTCTTAGGGTAAATATGATCCTATTTTATGGTAGGGCACAGTTTAGGAATGTGAGGAGATGAGGCAGGACGTGTTTCTAGTGCCTGAAACTGCCATCTCAGAGGCCTGTATTCTATTTCTGGGTTTGCTACAGCTTTATTACATGTCCATAGGAAGATCATTCACACAGGATAAGCAATGCTTTGCTGCTTTGTGGTATTTGGCCTATGCAAAGGAGAGTTGAATACAGCAGTAAAAGGTGAAGTATTACATTCTTATACTAAACATATACTATACTATGGAGTATCATTATGGAAACATGGTAATATAAATGCTGAGTAGAAGCTGGCCTTCATATGAAAATGCTCACTGTGAGGAATCCCAGAGCAAAGAGGTGAGTAGAGGAGAGGTGGCCCCAGTGTGGCATGGCTGAGGAATAGACATGGCATGTTCTGTAAAAGGACACAGGAGCTCATGTCATCTGCTGAACTTGCCATGGAGCAATTAAGCTCTGGTCTGATTCAAAACTCACTGAAGCAGATACCTTCATCACCCTGGGTTTAATGAATTCTGGTGCAGATCCCAAGTGATGGGAATGGCTCTGACTCACTGAACTGTGGTACTGCTTGGGCACGTTCCCCTGAAGTGTTAACATAAGGTGTGTATCAGGAAAAAAAGTTGGTTGTGGCTCTTTCCTCAGATCCTGAACAACTTTTTTGTCTGAGTCCAAGATGAATGTCCGTCTATCTCTAATTTTGTCTGCCTTCACTGGCCACCGTAAGAAAAATCACCACCTGACTAGGGAAAAAAATTAAGGCATTCGTTCCTGCTTTGAGGTACTTGTGCTTTGTACTTGTAAATGGAGTCCAGCAAAAACCTTGCAGTATAAGAAATCTTTGAAAGTGAAATCACCTTAGTTTCCTAAGAGCAGGGTATAATATCTGAGAAGGGTAACATTCATGCTTGTGAATGGCACTTCTATTTCAGATTAATTTTAAGCGTGTGAAGGTTATCTTTTGTTGGCTTACCCCATTGTGCTGTTCCAATGACAATTGCTTTGGGTCATCAAGTGTATGATGTATTTTGGGCATTTGCTGAGTGTGGCTTGGGTGAAAGGCAGTGAGGTTAACATGAAGCGACAGACATGGGAAACACCAATGCATCAGAGGTACAACTGGGTGTCTGAACACCATGCAACAGTTTTGTCTTCAGCCTTCAAAAGCAAGGCTCTGGGCTTGAATGGGTCCTTTGTGGGAGATTTAACTTACTGGTTTGACCTTTGCAGAAATGGGTGTAAGTTAAGAGATCAGCAGAAGGGATGAGAATTTCCTGGTTGTTTTTGCATGGATTCTATGCACCTGCAGAATCAGCTGTGTTCTCTGGAGGATGCTGGGAGATGAGTGAACTTGTCAATCAAACATTAAGTGACTGTGTTCACAGAGGCATTTTGGGTGGGTTCCCCACTCTCAGAGCAATCTTTTTAACTTGCTCTTCTGAATGGCAATGAACTCTTTCTTAAAACAAAGACTTTTTAGGTGTGTTTGCATTAATGTTGTTTATAATCATGTACCTTGAATTCTGATGAAGGGAGTAGTCAGCTTGAGGATTTACAATCTTTGGGCAAGTCTCAGCAGCATCTCTTATTACCTGGGCATTTTCCTGTGCTTGACTTTTTCATGTGCTCAGAATGTAATCTTGCAGTTCAGGAAGAGCAAAAGGTTTGGGGTTTTCAGCAAGGCTTGGCTATGTCCTCTGTTTGCATTTTGGAAGTCTGTGAAGGCTGAACTCAACCAACACTTCAGAAAATTCTGCTTTGAACAATTGCAAGCAATATTATATAAACTTAGTAAGGAGCAAATAGTTCAGAGATGTCCTCATTCTTGTAAATATGACTAAAGCATTTATTGACTGTGGTTTCAAGCTCTGGGCAATAGTGGTCAGTGATCTTTCGGTGAGATTATGAAAGGTTGCTTGAACAATACAGTAATTTGCTTACAAAGTGAAATTTGAGTTGCTTATTTTCATTGAGGAGAAAAGCAGACATTTTTGTACCAGGCATGGACATGGTTTTGGGAAGGAAATTATTGAGCAAGAGAGTAACTGAACAGTTCACCTGGCTTCACCTTGAAAAACTACAAAAATATAGACAAAGCCAGGATAGAAAGTGGAAAAAAATAACCCTTGTTGCAATGCATCATGCTCACCAATGCAAGTGTTGGTTTCTACAGTGTATTTTAATAGTGTGGTGGTTATCCTGGGCTTCAGTGTCACAACCTGTGTGGTTTCTCTCACTTGCCTTGGGTAGCTGGATGAGAGACATCATTGCTGAAGTACTGTTACACAGGAGGGCAAGGGAGGCCCATTTGTCTCCATTGCAGAGCTTTGAAACTGGGGTTTGATCAGGTTGGTAATAGAAATACAGCAGCCTCAGAGCCTTTGAGCCATCCTGTGTGCAGTGCAGACCTCCAGCAAAGCCACTCTCGAGAGTATGAAAGCCACTGTTGAGGGATGCCTTGCACCTCCCTCTCCTCCACTGAGGCACCTGCAAATGTGTCATGAAATTGTCACTTCTGACATGTGGCAGAAACCAGTGTTTGGGTCATGTACCAGCTGCATGTCAGTCATGACACACCACACCACACCTGTCACCCCAGAGGTGTGCAGATAAACACCCTTCAGAGAGTACAGGTCACAGTTCTGATATATAACTGAAATACTTCTCATCTGACAATGGTGAAGCTGTGGCTGTTAAGTATTGATGTAGTAGCCCTTCTGCTTGACATAAAGCAATCAAATAATTTTTCTCCTAATGTGTAGGTTTTGCTAACATCAACTAAATATATATAAATGTATGTAGAAGCGCTAAGTGACTTTCTGTTCCTTTGAAGTAATAGAAGGAGCATATTTGGAAAGGAATTGATACTCAACATGCCACCCATGTATTAGAAGCCAGTGGTTTGTAAAAAAGGGTGGGGCAAACAAAGTAACCAGTCTTTTTTCTGAGGTGAGTGAATGACAAACTCTTGGGTGTGTTTTGAGAAACTGTTTGATTTTTACAATGTATTTTCTGTTTACAATAACTGCTTTTGTTGGAGAAAAATCTTCAATTAGTGTGCATTTCAGTTTGACAGGAATACTGCAATTGCTCTTTGGTACTTAGTCCTGTTTTATGGGTCTGCTGATTGATCAAAACAGCTGAATCTTCTTGCAACACTTAATTGAACTTACTTCTAAAGGATCAAAATAGAGCTTTGTTTGCTTGTGAAATATGCTTCACAATATGCCCCAGTCAGGTGCCAATGACTGCTATTTAAAAATATGCAGGATCTGTATAGAGATACAGAACTTGGAAGTCCCCAGTGCATCTTGAAGCAAGCAGCATCTGTGATTCATAAAGCAAAGCACATTACATTGACAAGCACAGATACGCTGTTGAGTGTAGAGATGTGTGAGAATAACTATATGTCTCAATGTGGTTAGGTTTTATTGTGGTGCTAGAGGCCTTGCAGCTATTTTACATATTCTGATCTAAACAGTGGATATTTGGGCCATTGGGCATAATACCAGTGTTCATCTCCATGGGGAACATCAAGTAGGTCATAACCTGATGGGCTGATTATTCTGTTCAAGTCTATTCTGTTATCATAACATGCATTGCTGTGGAGGTGTATCCCAAGGAATAATGTGATTTCTCATCTTCTCATCCAGAGGCAGGCCAGCATAATGCACAGATGCTCCAATGCACCAGTGTGAGGCTTGTATTTCTAGAGCTCACAGAGCTTATCAGCTTAAAAGATTGTGTTCAGGAAACAAATTGCACAGTTAGAGTAATACCTGCAACAGATGCTGCTGGTGTTCTTCTCATTTGAAACATCTAGTGTGTGTGATGGAAGATGTGCTGAAAGCTCTGGAGATGGAATCACAATGCCTTTTTCCAGCACCATGTCTGTGTGCTGTCTTGCCTGTGTGCTTCAGGAGCACTGCCTGACCTGAGAAAAAGGAAGCTCTGCCTTGTGGTCTCCCTGGCTCGGGATCTGTCTGCTGACACCTTACTGAGGGAGTCTGTAATGTTAATTCTCATGCTGGCTCTCTTTAGTGTGTTGTGGAGGCTTTATTGTCCAAAACTTTGTCAAATTATTAGCTAATTGCTTTCCTTTCATTGCATTTGTGTTTCATGGTGTGTTCTGTGCTTCTGGTTAAGTATGTGCTTGGGTACGTCAGTGGGGCCAAGAATCCCTTTCACTTAAAGGTGCTCATCTCTTTCCAGATTTGAACCCTCACTATTTGGCTGAGACTGCTGAATTAGTTATTTTGATTGATCAGTGGTAACTTTGGCCATGAATGAGCTGCAATGGATCCAAAGTGCCTATACCTCAAATGTGTGTTACTGACACTTAGCTCTTGGAAGATGGTAATGAATGTCGTTCTTCATTAATATTCTAGTTGCATCATCCTTGAGCATCAATGAAAGACCAAGTATGGCTTTCTTCAAGCAACAGAAGGTGGAGGACGTTTATGAAATTGGGGAAGAGCTGGGAAGGTAAGGTCGTACTGATGACACCACGTGAATCTAAAAGGTGACACATGGGGATATTTGCTACTCCTTTCTGCGTGACAGCCTAAATCAGTTACAATACACAAAAATAGCAACACACACCTTGACAAAGACTGCACTTTGGATGAGTTTTTTGGTGGGTTTTTGGGGTTTTTTTTAGATTAAATGTGCTAACTATTTTCCCTGTTTCTTTTCTTGCAACTAGGACAACAAAAGGTATGTTTGCATTGTCTTTTATAGATAGGTGTCACCTGTGTTCGTGCTTTAGACTTGAGTTCACCTGCCTGTTCTCAGAGCCAGCTGGGAACCAGGAACCCGTGGTGCTGTCACCACAGACACAGCACTTTCACTTGTCCTGTTGTTTTGAGCAGCAGTCCACAGCACTGTTGTTTTCAGCTGGCTCCATCACTGACATCATGTTCATATGTGCCTGCCAAAAAAAAGGTGCATGTATTCCTGAAAGGCTTTACCTCTCAAATCTTCAGCTGGACTGGTTAATGCTTGTATATAGCTTTTAATGTATAAAGGCTTATCTGCAGGTATTAATTGTAGGTGTAATTATCAACTGTTACCATGCTTAGCCATGAGCACCTGCTTAAACACTGCTGGGTTTGTGAGCTGAATACCACAGGGCTCCCACAGTCACTGAGTAACATACAGTGCTCTGGGTGAGAATGTCTGGTTTCCGTTCTGTGTACAACCCTCTGATGTTTTTCTTTTTAATAGGCAAATAGCTAAATTAGGGCTATACACAGGTTGGCTTCTTTCCCAATGTCTGGCAGTTGGTTTTGACAAACAGCTGTGTATGTGCCATCACCCTTTTTCAAGGGCCAGTAATTGAGTTCCATTAAAACACTCCAGTTGAAGCTGTGTCCCTGTCAAATCTTATTTTTTCACTCTCAGCTACTTCAGAGTTTTTGAGAAGACTTCTTTTAAGGGGAAAGGGGTTGAGGTTTGTTTATTTGTTTTCCATTCCATTCCCTCTTAGGAAGGCCTCAACTATTACATTTTCTGTAACTGCTTACTTTTAAGTATTGCCTAGTACTGAGAGTCTGATGGTGAAAACCTGACAACAGTGAGCAGTAAAGAAATTCAGCATGTATGCAGGGTATAAAAGGTGTGGTTTTAAACCTAGGAGGCCCTAGGTTAAACAGTCAAACTACTAAAATGAGAAACTGGAGACTGAGTAGTTTATTTTTACTTTGGTAATCTTTGGGAATCTTTTGAGATGATGAATATCACTCTCCAAGCTGATGGATATTGGGGATTTTGAGTGGAGAAGTGTAGTTGAAACAATCTGGCAAAGGCTGGCAATTGCTGCTTGAATCAGCCTGAGAGGCTGGTCAAGGCTTGTATGGTCACAGCAGCCTTCCTCTTCTGGCTGCATGTATAATGTCACAGTGTCTTGGTGTATTTTCACTTTCAGGTTTTGTGTGTTAAATGTGCAGTGTCAACTTGGGTCATCATGGCTCTGTATCTCTGAACAGTAACTCCTGATGAGGACCAGTGACAAATGGTATCTCGCTTTGCTAGAAGGAAGTTAACGTGCTGGACAGATTGCAGTGACTGATCTTTTCCAGTGCTGACTGGTGCCCTTAGAACCTGTAGATGCCTTTTATTAGCTCACTGTTTGCAAGAAGCTGTTAGTTGCTGACAGGTAGAGGTAGGTTAAAGGATTCATTTATTATCATTCTGGCAGCAGAAGTCACTTAGAAAACAAATGTTTTCAAGTAACATCTGTGAAGAGTCTGCCCTGTTCTTGTCCTTCTCGCTGGGTTTGTCACTTCTTGAGAACAAAACTAGTTGTTAACATAGGCCTAGTGCTTGTTCTAGCTGGGATTCAGCCCTGAGATAAAATAGAGGATCTCACTGACAGAGCCAGCACCTGTTTATCTGAAAGTCTTTGCACAGCACTCTGGGAAGGATGCTCCCACCACAGACTGCAAAGGCTGAGCTCTATCTGGTCTGGTGATGAAAGGAGGCACTTCCTGTCATTGTGCAGCTTTGAGGGTGACCACAGCAAAGCTTCTCAGCTCCAGCTGCGTAAAACCCTGCAAACAGGCCGTGTGGGCACTGCCCAGCCAGATCATCCTCAGGATCCCTGTTGTGGAGCTGGAAGCAACTGGGAGGGGGCTTTCAGTGCAGTTGTCTCGTGTGCTGCAGCAGGGGTTTTGCAGAGAGGGGAGCAGGTTTTCCATGGCTGCAGCTGTGTGCTCTGACCAGCTGCTTAGCTCCAACATTCCCTCAGTCTTTCAAATATTAATCTTAGGTATACACTTCTGTTGCTCAACTTCTCCAAAGGGTACATACAGGGAACAATCTGTCCGGCATGTGGCATTAGAGACAACTTGCTGATGGCCTTGTCCATTATATCAGTTCTGTTTGGGAAGCTTAGCATGGCCTATGCTGACTGCATGCAATACTTCAAATATACATATGTAATCATCTCACTTCCCTCAAGATAATACCAGTCACTTTGCAAGTCTGTGGGGAATGAGGTTCTCTAAGCATAGGTGAAAGGAAGCTTAAAAAGAGGACTCTCTAAAGTGAATTTAGCAAATTCCAACATTATAAACAAATAATACAGCTTTAACAGTTTGGCCTGTTTTGAGGAGGATCCTGGCCTAAGCCATTTGCAGGGATGTTAATGGCATGCCAAATCAGTGGAAATACTCCTTGAAAAATGTGAAGAAGTGAAGACTAACTTGTCTTCTTGGGAATATGCAGCAGGTCAAATAACTGCTTGTTCTTGTGGCAAGGGAGGTGACAGCTGGAGACAACCAAGAATGGAAAGTCTTAAATCAAGGACAAAGTAGGCCCAGAGAAAGAACAACTGCCCTGCTGAGCTAGGGATATAGTTTCCAGGAAAGTGGCAGCAATAATGCTCACTGGAAAGCCTTTAATATAATGTTTCAGTTGTGGTTTGGACGGGTAGCTGTGGCTCTCTGAACAGAAAGTGGTGTTGTACAAATGTGCAGGAGCCCTTTCCAGCTGTATTAGCAAATGCTGATGGTGGTGGTAGGTGCTGGAATTTGAGATGTGCAGTGTGATTTATAAAAGGATGTACCATAGAGTCATTAATCTATTACCTAAATGTTGTGCCAGCCAGGCTATGAGAGCTGTTGACATTTGTGCCTTCTGGGTAGCGTCACTGTTACATGTCAAGTTGGGGCTGAGGGTAGGAAGAGTCATGGAGCTTTTTCCAAAGTGTTTTGTGACAGTGCCCATTGAGAAAGTGTGTTCCTGCAGGGTGGTGTGGGCCTGGCACTGCTGTGTCCTGGGACAGTGTCCTGCTGCTGCAGCTCAGCTCTGTAGCGTGCAAGGACTCACACTTAAAAGAGAAAAAACAGACATACCTTGGAGTGATATTTCTGTGCATGAAAGTCTTCCCCTTCCCTTCACTGTTGTCCTTTCCCTGTAGGGAAGGCGCTCTGCCTTCCTCCATAGCGTGGGCCAGCCTTACCTTACCTGCCACTCCAGTTTCTTGCCTGTCTCAGTGACTGGGAGCTGTGCTCATCTCTCATCTCCTGGGCCAGTCAATGCTTTCATGCAGAAAATAATCACTGTGATTTCTGTTGATTAGTTTGGGCATAATCAAGCCTCCAGTTTCTCAGCCCCTGCTGACCTGGGCTGTGGTTTCATGGTTAAAGCCAAGCTCCTTCTTTCATCAATGGCTTGTTATGCCTCCTGTAGTTCCCCATTTCCAGCTACAAGTTCCTGCTTCCTCTGTGTTTGTGTGTGGAGGATCAACTCTGCTCTCTGAGACAGGAGAAACCCTATTTTCTGGGTGAAGCTTTTAAGGAAAGCAAATGCAGCATCTTACCTGTGGTAATGGGACCTTGGAGCCTGGCACAAGTCACTGTTCTGACAGTGTAACTATTAAATATTTATTTATGTAGTGAAAACAAACAGCAGAGATAACCCAGGTATTCTTTGTAGGGCAGGAACTTCGAAATCTATGATAAAAAAGTCATGGCACCCAGCTAGTTGGAATCTCCCTTCTAAACAGAGGGGTGTGATTGCAGCTGGGAAATTTACCCTTAACTCACACCACACAGTATCTTCATACCAGGAATGTTTTTTTCTGACTATAGAAATTGCTCAGTACTGCACTTTGTCAGACATGAACTTTAACTCTGTTCTTAGATTAGTTTGCACTTTGAACTAGTTCTTTAAATTTTGAAGAATAACTTTGGATTGTTTTATCCTACAACACACACAAAGCAAGTCTTTGTGTTTGAATGCAAAATGTAAATTTAATTCCTGAGCACTACCCAGCATGTCTGTTAATGTTTCTTGTTACAAACCTTCTTAGTCATGTTTCATGTTGTGAATCTTCTGCTGAAACAGTTTTGGCATCTGGTGCTTGGTCACAATCACTGTGATTGTTATCAGCTGTCTGATACAGTCACTGTTTCTGAATTTTTTCTTCTAAGTTCTTCTAGCAGGTTTCCCTGTTAGTTTTCAGTGCTACTTTAACTACTTCCAAACTTTTTGTTACAGAAAGTGCAGAGAAAATTGAAGGGTTTGTTGTTCGGTTTTTTCCTAATAACAAAGTTGCTCTACATACGGTAACAGAGAAGAACTGGCCTTGGCCTTACTTTGTAGCAAAGGCATGCATTCCTTATCACCAGAATCCAACTTGATGATGGAAATGATGTCAGTGTATCTCCTCAGTCCATGTCTGGCTTTGAAAGTATAATTAGAGATGAGTGACCTCTGTGGTAGCGCTCACAAATCTTAAATTTTGTAATGCATTTAACCACTGAATATTAAGCAGAATATTAATCCCAGGAAAAAGACATTTGATATTAATCCAAATCTTTGTTTTGCCATTTCTGTAAAAATAAAACTATTTTTTCCATTTTGCATTGTAGTAGAAAGCAGATGGAAATTTCAACAGCTGAAAAAATGTTCTCTGTATAGTATTCATTCCATACTTTTAAAATGAAATATATTACTTATGAGTAAAAATGCACATGAAATAAACATTGTGCAACTCAAATTCTAACAAGGATAAAGCACTGGACAAATTGTTGGCATCTGATGCAGACTAGAGCTCGCAGGTGCTGGTCTGATGGTCAGGCTTAATTTGTCTCAGGTGACATCTATTAATCCTTGTTAACACTCTACACCAGCAGTTTGAACCAGAGTGAAAACCTGTTGTAATGGCTGAGCAGTGAAATGGGAGTTTTGGCAGCCCTTTGCAGTTTTGGCCTTACAGATAATTTCCTAAAGTCTTGAATAAAATGCCAGCATAGTTTCCATCTGTTTGATACATGTGGAAGGAGAAAAATCATTTAACTGTTTGGCCATAATACTGCTCCCCTCTTACAATTCGTGTGCTCCCAGGTATATTAGTCAATACCTAGGTGGATTTGGACCTTTAAACACCCAGGTGCAGCGTGCTAACCTTCCTCATGCGTGTTACAGCTGCCCTGCTGGTGCTCCACATAGCGCGAGGAACAGCTTATCAAATCAGCTATTCCTGCTGAGCATGAGTCAGCTGTGACCTTCCCTGCCTCTCTGCACTCTGTTCATTACCACTCTGAGCACTGATACTCAATCCAAAAGCCAAGTCTGATAAGCAGAGAAGATTTTTCATCGTGTGCATTTTGTTATTGAGCTTCAGATTACACAAAAAGCTTGCCAGGCTATCAGGAACTTGCCAGAACTGCTGGGCTCAATGCTCCATTACTGCTGACTCTGCACCTCCAGTCTCAGGAGGAGCTGATAAGGGCCACATTGATGGGCAGGATTGGGAAGTTTCCAAAAACATTGAACAGCTTCAGGAGATACTGGTGATAATTCTGTAGGTGGCACAATTTCTTGTGACTGACAGCTAAGGACCCCACAAGGTGTTTAAGGTATTAATTGTGTTACTTCACTTATAGCTTGTAATAATTCGTAGCATTGTTCAGAAACATTAGATTTATCAAACTTTCTTTGAATTTCGAATGAGCTGCTCTCTACTTATTCTGATAAACCAGATCCTTGTGTTAGAGTCCATATTCTACTCTTCTGACTCTTTCCTGGCACTGGACACAGAGATCACCTTTCGGTCAGGGTGTGTTGGTTACCTTTGTGTGAGTTTAGAGAAATGTGGATCAAAGGTGCCAGACAGTGACTTTATCAGAGACAGGATATGTCCAAAGGTGCTCAGCACTTCCCTTTAGGAATATTGAAACTTCTCCTCTAAAGTCACTGTGCTCTAGAGCACTACACAGTCAGTAAAACATGAGATGTGAGTGAAAATGCCAGTGTGTTTAAAAGTTGCGGCTGATTTTTTTTTTCCTCTTTCTACTACTTTTTAGTAATCAAGCAAAATTCCTGTTAAATGCTCTATTAAAAAAAGTTTTGGATCATTCTGGTATAATCTGGCATCTGGTAGTTTAGGTTCTGTGTAGTTGCTTTAGGAGAGGTAACCACATCTGTTGCATTTTTTTGAGGGGAAAAAGGAAAGCAAACATGTAAACCAAAATTCAATTTTATTTGAAGCTTAAACAGAAGTACAGTGACATTTGTGGCAGTTTTATTCTTAAAACTCTTTATGAAGTTGCAAGAGGTGTCATCAGAGGATTTAACAGAAGATGATTTTGGGGTTTTTTTTAGTTTCATTCCAGAAAGCCTTACGGAAGCAGTGAGATAATTTCCCTTCGGTAACCTTGCCATAGAATTGCTGGTTTGCTGTTTCAACTATCCTACTCGAATTTCTTTATAAATGCTGTGATTAAATTTCTGCTGTACCAAAATCCTGGTTTAGTCTAAAACAAAAAGTCTATAAAAAATAAAAATGTACTGCAAATTATTGTCATTTACAGAAGGCTTTTACATCTTCATAGTTGTGACCACAGTCTTCCTGCAAAAACCCTCTAGCGAAGTGCTTTTGTGCATATATTTTGTGAACCTTCCATGGCTGAACTGTGTTTCATAAATGAACTGAAAGCATAAAAATGGATTCTCAGTGTTGTTCCCCAGCAGACTCCTGTCCTCTCTGCTGGGAAGAGCATGAAGTGCAGTTACAAATAGCAGAAGTCATCTCTGAAGTGTAAGCAAAGCGGGGGGAGAGTATTTAGCTTAGTAAAACTACGGTTGAGCAATTGCTCTAATCACTTGGAAAAAAAAAAGGCTGAGAAATATGTTTTCCTCAAATTCAGGAAGAATTCTCCAGGGCTTTGCTTTGGAAATTAGCAAAAAATACAACCATACATGGATAAAATTATTAGTGTATTTTTTCCAAGAAAAAGAAATAGGAGTTAAAAAGATGGAAAAGTAATACGATGCAGACTTTCTAAGCTTGAGATGACCAGTTAGAACCAATCCAAATTTAATAGTGGCAAAAAGGCATGAGGAACAAAACTGTTTACATAATAACAATTGATGTAACTGAGAATGAATTACCCTCTTCGCTGAACTTAACATACCAGCCTCAAATGTAGAGAAGCCCTGTGTTCAGGTTGGCTAAACACTGTTATTGTGGTTATATTTATGTCTATTAATTCAGACATATGTACATGATGATTTCATAATATGTTTTTAGTATTTTTAGGCTATCATGCATTTGCAGTAGTGCCTGTGAATTTAAGCAGTTAAAAACTAGTTTAGGTGCTGTTAGGTTTTATTTTAGCTTCCTTTCAGGTCATGTATTCTTGTGCAGGAACACCTAGTGAATAAAATATGAAAGATTATAATTGCACTTCTAGTGATAACTAGAGACATGAATTTAATTTTTATCCTTACCCCATATAATGTTATTTCATTTTCCAGTAGCATTACAGACTTCGGGAAAATAGGTACAGAAGGACCAAGGTGTTATTTTTCATCAAGCGTGTAGGAACCTAATTACTGTTAAAGTCAGTGGGAGGCTGCCTAAAATCCCTTCCAAATCTGTTCCTAAGTAAATTGTCCTGGCTTGTATAGGGAGTTGTGTCACCTCTTGACTGGCAGAATGCCAGAGCACTGTCCTTTGCCAGGTTCATTTATTTTTCAAAGAACTTGTTGAAAGCATATTTCAGTGTAAAGTGTATCTGGTCAATGTGATCACATATATGTCTTTTATGGGAATTTCAAGTCTTAACAACTACATCATTATCATCATATTTTTTAGAATTCTTTACTGAATGAAATGAAGTTGAATATGAACATAAAGAAATAGACTGAACATGTTGGAAGGGAAACATATGTTTGGTATTTGGGGAAGAAGTGGTTTGCTCTTCTCAAATGATAGAATCACCTTCCTGACTTCTCCCCACTCAGGCCTCAGAAAGCCTGACTGAGCCTTACAGTACAGGTAACCTCTGCTGTCATCTCAGTGCTTTGTTTACATATTTTCAGTGTTTTGAGAAGAGCTCCTGAGCCATGCAGTGTTTCAGGAACGTTGGAGGAAGACTGGAATAAACCTATACCTGTGCAAGCAGTTGCTTAACGGCTCTCTTTATTCTAAAGCTCTGGAGCAGCAGCACTGCTAGGCACTGGGGCATTCCAGACTGGCAGCTGCACTGCTCTTCCTCTCAAGTAACATTCTTCCCCAGAGCATTACCCTCCAGAATCTGTATTAAAAGGAATCTTTGACAAAGAGCAAGAAGTTGTCATGTTATTCCGGATTGTGCAGCTTCTCTCTTCCCGCATTTTTTCCACATCCTCTCCTGAAGTGCACAATGATTAAATGAGCTGAACTTGTGCTCTTCTAAAGCATGCTTCTGAAAATAGACTCCAAAACCACCCAGTAATATTGTCTCTGTGTTCTTATTCAGTGACAAACCTCCTACATGATAGTAGCAATGCAAATGATAGGTTGTGTTCATTGCTGACATAAATGCCATCCTTAATGATGGACAGATTTGATGTTGTACCTAATTATATTGTAACTGACAGGATGCAGCTGCTATTGTTCATACTTGTGAGCTGTTTCCACAATTGAGGACAGCCTATGCTCAGTGTGTGACAAGGCTCTTGTACAGCTGTCGAAAATATTTCTGGAAGGGAACAAATGTAACTTCTTGGAAAAAAAATTTTAAAAATTAGGAATTGTAGTATCATTAAGTTTGGAAAAGACTTCAAAGTTCAATGTCAAAGCCATGTGCAGCCAGTTTCTCCAGGAGAATGCTGTGGGGGACAGTGTCAGAGGCTTTACTGAGGTCCAGGTAGGCTCTATGCAGAAGTTTCAGCCTCTGAGCTTATCCTGTGTGTGTTGTAAATACTGCTGTTCATGATCCAAGTCGTCTTCATTTCAGTCATGTACTAAAACCCATGAATTCTGGCAAGGTCTTTGGCTGAAATCTGAGCTGAGAAATTTAGTTTCAAGTCTAAGGTCAGGTACAAATGCCCCATGTGAAATTATCTAAATAGCTTCATTTCTCAGTGCTGTCAGCTTAGGTGGCAGGGAGACATACTTTCCTTTCTTCTGGTTTTTTCCTGGCCTAGGTCAAAAGTTTTGGAAGCTGTTACTGTTTTATTCTTATGGTCTGAATGCAGATGCATGAGGAGGCACAAAAACACTGTTGTCTTGGTCCTGACCTTACGATCTCGGTAGTTAACAAGAAATCCAAAGTGTCTGACTGTGACTGTAAAATGCCAGTGAGGCATCCACTTGTTTCACAGCTGAATGGGCCTCCATGAGCTCTTCATTGGTAATTGCATTGTAACTGTCTTAAATGTCCCAGGCTAAGAAATCGTGCATTTGTATTACTCCCTATGGCTTGCAACCTCTTCTCCTCAGTCACAAGCTGTCCAAGTAAAGACTCGTCTGCAAAAGCCTGTTTTTGAGGGAGATAGGAAATGGCATGAAGGCTGGGACAGGAGCAGGAACGGTGTATGTTGGTGGCCACACATGCAGGGGAGTAATAGTAGTTTACAAGGGAGTTGGTACTGAGATAGTTGCAGTCTGGGACAATTATTTATGTCAAAGGAGAAGACAGGAATTCCTATGATGTGTCATTACTACTTTTGTAAGCTTTTGCATAAACAGAAATGTACAAAATCCACAGTATCACTGGAATTTCTAAATGCAAAAGTAACTGTGTTTGTTCCCGTAATCAGCACTCATAAAAAAATATTTTCTCCCGAACTTTGACAAAATTTTTCCCAGAGAGAATTCAAGGAAACAAGCACAGGAACATTAATACCATGTTTCTTCAGAAAGTCTGGACCAAGCAAGATGCACGTCTTGCAAAATATGATCAAACAAGAAAAACATGAAACCCATGATGTTTTACACAAGCAGCTCTCAGCGCTACAAAACAAACTCTGTTTCTTAAAGAATGTCTAAGGCAAGTTTGGGGATTTTGTAGTGGGAATTTCTCTAGGGTTTGGAGGTAATGATAAAAGCAGGAGAAATATGAATCAATTAATGCATGTGACAAATGGCCACAGGCTCGATTCCATTTGTGAATGATTATTCCTAAAGGGATAAGTACACTTGTCCCATCTGTTCCTGCCTCTCTCCTGAGAAGGGTTTAGGATACGTATGAAAATGAAAACCTAAGAGAAGTATGTCAGGCTGCCTGGCATTTGTCTGAACTCTTTGAAATGAGAGGCTCCCTCTGCTATAGGGTGTGAGCCTTTGAGAGCAATTGAGCACCAAGCAACAGCCTTAATTTTTAATTTCTTTGCCTTTGTATGTTTAAGACAGACTCCAGTCAGATGTGTGTGTTAATGAAGCACTGAGTACAGCATCTAATGAGATGCTGAATATAATTGTTGTGTATGCTGCATAATTTAAATACCAGCTACTTGCATTTCTCATTTACCAAGCCAGTGAATGATGCAATAATACTGAAAACAATAACAGCTCAGTGCTTATACAGTGTAGTCATGGGGGGGGGGGGGGGGGGATGCAGTTAACGAGTTTGTGATTCTTATAAAGAGATCCTGTCTGATAAAATCACAGTAGCTAAAGGTTAAGGTTACCTGTAAGATGAGTCTTTTCCTTCCAAATCTGGATATAATGCCCTGAATAAGGAAGTATCTGGTACTGAGTGTGTATTCTGGGACTGGAGATCTGCCAATTCCTAGGAGATAAGGCAGGAATTTTGCAGTTGGACTACATTAGGAGCCACAGTGAGGAAAACTTTATTAGCAGTTTGCAAGTACATGCCTTTTGACCTTAATGCAGTCACTGTACTATTTGGTACAGGGGGAAGTTCTTTGTCCTTGAGGTGCAGTGAGAAACCTGTGCTTACTCTAGTTATATTTACAGCTAAATTATCAAATGAATGCATAAATATGAATAAACCTTTTTTTTTTTTTTTTGAAAATTGGTTACTGGAGGCCAGTTTTGCATTTCCAAAGAGTTATCATTCCTTTGAGTACTTCTCTAGGGACTATTCTTAAGACAAATATTTTAATGTGTGTGTGTCCTTTCAGAACACCTAGTGCTGTGTTGCAGACTTGAATGCCGTAAGCGTTACCAAGTGAAGGAGTGGTAACTTAAACTTTTTGAGGCAGATCTTATTCATTTAAACATGAACTGTTTTTTAGAGGTTGTAACTCTCTTTTGTCAGACATTGTTTGGTTTTGCTAAATTTCAGACACAGTAGGAGGTTACCTTGTTATGCTCTACTGCCTTTGACTGCAGAGTCCTGACAGTCCTCACTCTTGTACCAAGAACAAACTTAGTAATGCTTAGCAGTGCTGTTCAGGGCTTGCAGGATCAGGCTTTGTGTAGGACTGGCTTCTTTGGGAAGCTGTGATTATGTGAAAGCCTTAAGAGCATTTTTATCTCCTTGTCCTCGCAGTGGCCAGTTCGCTATAGTGAAGAAATGTCGAGAGAAAAGCACCGGTGTGGAATACGCTGCCAAGTTCATCAAGAAGCGCCAGAGCCGGGCCAGCCGGCGCGGGGTGAGCCGGGAGGAGATCGAGCGAGAGGTCAGCATCCTGCAGCAGATCCTGCACGCCAACATCGTCAAGCTGCACGACATCTACGAGAACAAGACAGACATGGTCCTCATTCTGGAGCTGTGAGTAGGGGCACTTTCCTCCAGGGATGGCTGAGGTGAACAGAAACCAGAGAGCACTGCAGAGGCTGCCGGAGCACAGGGGCACTGATAAATGGAGCTGGTGCATTCTCAGGCTTCACAAATCTTGGCAGGAGCATTGAGTGAGGTTGGTGGTAAACAGGCCCCCCAGTTCATCCATGTGCTCTGGGGATACAGGTGTGCCTGAACATCAGCTGAGGTCATTTGATACTGAGCCAGGAGTCTTGTCAACTTGAAAGCAGTTTACTAATAGAGGGATTAGCTCATGTCTGCCTAGGGCTGCCCTGACATGAACCTTGGAGGAAGTATAAATGGCCACTGAATGCTCATTTCATTTTACTTCCTACTTTCATCTCTTTCAATACATGTGAGGCCATCAAGCCTTTTCCAAAATTTGCAGCCATTCTCACTATTCCCTTTTTCCTCATTTAGATCAGCTAGGGGAAAAGATGGGAGGAGGGCAAGGGAAGAGGGTTTTTTGATCCCTACGCATTTACTATTGGGGATGAATAGCAGCAGGATGGGAATGAAGAAAAGCTGTTTACTCTTGTGCCACCATGTGAGGGGGGCAAACCCCTGCCATTTAGGTCCTGCTGACAAGTGAACTTCCTCACCCCTACATGCAAAATGATGCAATTTTTCAGTGTGTATGGAGCAGGAAATACAGTCACCATGGTGGAAGTTTGGTAGACCATATATTCCCTAGGACACCAGCCTGAACCTTGTATATGGAATCCTGACAACAAGGCTTTTATCCCTGAGGGAGCTTTCTAGGGAGGCCAGCTCTTAGGCCAGGGAGCATTCCTGGAGATTAGAGCATGCCTGGAAGGTGGCATGTGAGTGATGATGAGCATCTGTTAACTCTGACGTATATGTCTATGGCCAAATGTTGGTCTCGGTAGCCAAGCTCTGGCAGACAGGGAAGGAGCTTGCTCTTTCTCACCAATGACTACTTTGGGCTAAAGCAACCTCCCATTTCATTACCTTCTGCTTTTTTCTGTCCTCATGTGGCCTGACACATTTTGTGTGTCCTTCTGTCAGGCTGTAACATATTGCAGTTTGTAAAAGTCTGCGTGCAACAGAGTTTTGACCTGATTAAGGCCTTTGCATTCAGCTGCTGTTTACAAATTGAGGATAATGATAATTGCTAATAAAGATAATTAAATTCTCCCTGTAAAAAGATAATCTCTTCCCCTCTGACACCCTGCTCGCAGAGTCTCATATTCCCTGCTGTTTATCAAAGTAAGTGTTACAGCACCTGGCCAACCAGTCTTATGGTACAATCTACAATGGACTTCAGCTTCAAAAGAATGGCCTCAGTATTGCTGATAATTGAAGAAGCTGCCCTGGTGTTTAAAAGAGGATTTGCCTGAAATGTTGACCATCTCCTATATTCACAGTGCTGGCACAGGCAAGACTATCTCCTCTTTTCAGACTGGTCAGTTCTGTAGGTACTGGTTCTCCTGTTCAAGGGCAGGGCCAAGTCCACTGCTGTGAAGTGCAGTTTGGCAGGTACACGGTTTCTCCTTCCTTCTGCACATTGTCCAGGGACTTGCTCCCCACAGCTTTCTGTGACTTTGTTGTTCCCTGTCTCCTGGGCCCTACCAGGAGCCTGCTTTGCCCAAACAGAAGCAGCCTGGAGGCAGGTTGGATTGTTACACCAGTGTCTCCTCTACAGGTAAGTGTCAGGTTTGTATACACAAAACAGCTCTGTCCAAGAGGTAAGACAGCGTTGTTTGTCTTTTGTTGGACTTCAAATGAAAAGTAAAGGTATTATTTACTTGCTTCCTTGCCATGATATTAGGTGACATGGTAAAAGGGAAAGAGAGGGAACCCAGAGGAAGGAATTCTTCTGTAACAGTTGAGAAATGAGCATTTGCAGGTGGTGATTTAGAAAATAAACCTCCCTGGATGTTCAAATGTAACTTGACGCAGTTCTGAGTGTTTTAGTGCAAGGGAATTAGTGTTGAAATGTGGGTTTTTTTCTGGGATTCCATAATGGCTGGCTTTTGGAATTGCTAAATCTCCTCTGCTTGAGGGTTTCTCTGAATTCAGGTGTATAACTTGGATAAGAATGATCTTGTAATAAACTGCTTACCACTCTCTAGGTACAATTTACTGAAGCCTGGTTTTAAAGCCTGAATCTTTGTTAATGAGAAATCATCACATCTCTTCTACAGAATTTTCCTTTAAATTACTCTTTTAAGAGTAATTTAATGTATTAGGTTATATCTCAAGAGACTGGAGATTAAGATACTGTTTTTCATGTATGCCCATCTCTGATCTTCAGAAAATGAAATGCTCATGTGGTTATTGTAGAAGAGAGTCTTTTGCTGATAAAGTACCAGGGAGACTTCAAGCTCTCTGAATCTTCTTTTTCTTTGGTTTGTTTCCTGTTTTGTTTTTATGTTGTATTTTATGTTGTATTCTGTAGCTTGGAAAGCCCCCTCCCTAGCCTCATTCAAGGTTAGTGTGAACTAGAGAGAAGTGAGAAGTACATCAAGGAGCTCTCAAGTAAATGTCCTGTGATCCTCGTTCTCACAGGCTGCAGTTTCTTCAGTCATGCCTTGGGCATAGCTGGTTGCCCACGATGTTGGTGAGGTTGCCATTGGAGCAAACTCCCTGGTGTGCCCTGAGCAGTTGACCCAGCTGGTTTAAGTGCCCACTCTCAGAGGCAGCAGGAGAGAATGAGTATTAAGTAGCTCCAGTCTGGGCAGCTGAACTATTTTCTGACATTGCTTTGTGTAGCAAAGGAAGTTGCTCTGAAGGGAGTTGCCAGTCTCCTCCAAGCAGGAAGGTATCCTCAGACATCCTTAGCAGAGCAGAATGGCTCTTCCAAAGTGGCTCAGCTTGTGAGCTCTCCTGAAGTGGAACCTGCTTCTGCAGGAGCAGAGACTGGGCCACCTGGGCTGTCCTCCGGCCTTAGAGAGATTAAGGAGTCCACCTTAAGAAACAGTCACCAAGGAGATTTTACAGGGTAAAAGAGGAAGAGAGAGCAGTGTGCCTACATGGTTAAATTCCAGAAAAGTACAAGAACGTCCCCCAGTGCAGCTGGTGTCCTGATGACCGGATGGATCCTCTGCCAGAGGTGATTGCTTAAGTGCACTCTGAATAGAAATCATTAAATAAATGGGACTCGCCTGCTCTCTGTATGCAGATTTCACCAAGACACTATCAGGTTTTTCTTACAGATTTCTTTACTGGTTTATCACAGTAGGCTGTGGTAATTGTAAAACTACTGAACCAAGGCCTCTAAACCTCCTACAATATGGAAAGGAGACAGTGTTCCCTGTCTCCTGAAATGCACAGGGTACAACAAAATCTGTCCAGAAAGGCTGATGGTAGTGCTGAGACTGTTGGTAGGTGTCACCTAAAAAATAAAATGAAGAGATCAATAGTCTCACAGGTTGAATAACTGAGATTAATAGGAAGGAGAAGGTGGCAGCCAAAGACAGCAGTTGCAACGTATTTCCGGGTCATTTAAGCTTATTTTTGTTTGCCAGCCATTTAGTTGTAACAATTAAAGTATCAAGGGACTTCTGCCCAGGTGAAGTGAGGTGACTTCTGCCCAGGTGAAGTGAGGTAACTTCTGCCCAGGTGAAGAGTCCTGCCTCACATTGTTTAGAAAAGTTTCTGACTATGTGAGAGGTGTGAAAAAAATATCCAGTAATCAGTGGGCAAGTCACTATGCCCTGTGTAAGTCTCTGGATCAACAAGGCACGTGTTCACCCACAGGAGCAGCAGGGGAAGCTACGACACAAAGCCAATGTCTCTGTGGCTTTTGGCATGCTGTTCTTGCTTGCAGTGGACTTGTCCTTGCAGGTTTTGTAGCTATTGACAATAGCTTCCTCCAAAAGAGGCAGAGTATGGAATTACCATGTTGTCACTACCAGTGTTGTGTAGAAGCCTGGGGTCAGAGGAGTCATTCCCCAAAGGCCTCTGGAGCACCCAGTGTGGACTGACTTGTCTGTGACTCAGGGCACCTGGGGAACTCAAAGCATTTGGACCTGCCAGTGCTTTGACAGGTAGTTCATCCGGCAACAGGGCCAAGAGCTTGTCTTCCAAAATGACTGTAGGGTCTCTCAGGTCCTTTGCTTGCACTCTGAGCATAGGTGGGTGGTGCACCAGCACCCAGGAGTAACAACTGTTTTGTGGGTGCCCCCAGCAGTGAATCTGAATGAGAAGAAAACAATAATGTTAATGACAGCGTGAACTGGCAACAATAAATGTAAACATAATTATGAATAACAGCTGCCAACAACGCCTAATTCAATATTTAGGTCATCTTGTTTGAGATAAACAGAAAAATAGCACTGGAACTCTCAGGACAAGGCACAGAAATGAAAATAAAAGTCTTATGTACTAATAAGGATGGAATGTATTTCAGTTTTGATGCGAAAACTCATAGTAACTAAGAGTACTTCTTTGATTTGGGAAAACTGATTTTGGTACCTTCAAGCCTTCTACAATCTGCTTTCTTCTTAAAAAAATTCAGCACCAAGTAAATGCTTTCCTGTTACTTATGTCAGGCAAGAATCATATTAGAACATGGTAATGGCTGTTCTGGAAAGAAGAGATTCTGTTGGCACATTTTGCTACCTCAGGTTCTGATGGCAGCTGCTAAGGGAAGTAATTCTTTAGCAGTTATTGACTCTTACAACTTGCTCATACAAAATGAAAATGTTGAAAAATAGCAGTTGAAGTGGTCAAGTCAACCTTTTAAAATAGGTATGTATCTGGGGATTCAGCAAACAAATGTAACTTGGTTTGATCCTTTGTGATCCTTGCAGCATCAATGGAAAAGCCAGTCCTTCATTTACAGGGAAGAGAGCTAAAGCCAAAAGGTAGTTTGGGCACACCTGGGACCAGAACACAAAAGTCATGGTTGTCTGCAGGAGTAGCCTTTTTCTAACTGTGTTGAAGTTCTTCACTGCTTCAGTTTTCTGTGCTTACACTGATTTTATGGATTACAGTGCAGGAGATAAGGGGATGTTTTCTGGTGTGTTTTGCAGGGTTTCTGGAGGAGAACTTTTTGACTTCCTGGCACAGAAGGAGTCCTTAAGTGAAGAGGAAGCAACCAGGTTCATTAAGCAAATTTTGGATGGTGTGAATTACCTTCACTCTAAGAAAATTGCTCACTTTGATCTAAAGGTAAAGATGCTGATTTAGACTTTGGCTGATCTCTAGCTGCTAATTTTGATATTTAATACCAGTAATGTCAGGTGGTCAATGAAGATGTTGCAAGAATTGCAAGATAGAAATCAGAAAGCGTAAGTAAAGAATAATTTTGCTGATAGTGACTATCAAAGGACCTAATATATTTTCACTTAATAACTCTCCTGCATTTTAAAGGACTGGGTGTGGAGTTTGGCAAATATTAAATTATACATGTATTTTTAAGCAGTGGTCTGATTTGATAGAAGACGGTTCGTCATTATCTCATCACTTGACAGGGCTCCATTGGCTGCAGTGGAGCTACAGTGGTTTATACCACCTACGGAATAAAACAATCCTCCAAAAGGTAGTGACAGTGACTTTTTGCCATTTCAGTCTGTTCTGTCTGCTCTAAAGAAGCTTCCATTATGTATCTATATCCATTATGCACATATATGCCTTAGATCCATGGAAGAAAACCAGACTTACTACCCTGAGGCTAAAACATGCTTGGTCCAGTAACTATGACAATAAATTATTCATTTGCTCTGTTTCCCAGTGCAGCTCTTGCTGAGTGTACATGTTAGCGGGAGCAACTTCCACGTTAGGATCTGCTGTGGAAAGGCCAGGCAGCTGCCAGCAGAGAATCAGATTCTCTCACTGCTGCTCTTGAACTTATGATTAAGTTATGACAGATTAATGCATTAAAGCTCATCATGGGAGATAAATTGAGCCCATAGTTTACTCTGAAACCTGTGAATTTGGGCTGTAGTAGGGAGTAGCTAAGGCTGAGAAATTTAGTTGAAGAAAGAAGTTTATGAAACATGTTATATCTGGTAAAAAAGTAAAGTCTGTGGTTGAACATGTTAGTTTTGATTTCACAGTTCAAGCTTCAGCTTTTTCTTACAAAGCTGTGAGGAATGCCCCATTTTCTTTTAATACCTTGCTATCATATATGATCTAGGACCTCTGATCCCAACTCTTCTCATTTTCTGGACTGTTCAGCTGGTAAATCCTGGATCTTTCCTGGCCTTGTTGCAACTGTGAATTTAGTCTCAGAGAAGATAATTTTTCCTTCCCTGAATAGGTTCAGCATTTAACAAAACATCTTCCATTGGCTTACAATACAGTATAGAGTCAAATGGGCAGATATTGTGAAGTGTAAATTCACAAAATGTCAGCAAAAATACTGAGCTGTGCAGCTCTCACTCAGGGTGAGGCAGTGGCATTTTGTCTGCACCAAACACCTGAACTGCTTTGGCTGCCTGCTACCTTTATCAAAAGAACTGTAAATGGTTAAGCACAGGTGTTGTATATGTAAAGGAAAAAAAAGCACTTGAAAACACTGTTACTTTCAAAGATATTTTATTAACATAGATCTACCTTTTGTTATTTTTAGCCTGAAAACATTATGCTTCTAGACAAGAATATCCCTATTCCGCGCATCAAACTCATTGACTTTGGCCTGGCTCACAAAATAGAAGATGGAGTTGAATTTAAAAACATATTTGGAACTCCAGAATTCATAGGTGAGTGACATGTTCCATTGTCTTGTATTGCAAATTCCAGAAGAAGTCGACACAACTTGTCGAAGTTAAAAATTGAAGGATAGAAGTAGTTTTAATCTTATTTCTATCAAGGTCACTTAAATCTGGAGGCTTACTTTATTTTTCTGGAATAGGCAAAGGTGCTTTCTGTAAACTAGATGTGCTACTCCTGTGAGAGTAGGCTGCTGCCAAATAAATATTTAGAGATGTAAATTCAGGATTAAGATTGTGAAACTCTGCAAATACAAATTATAATCTTTTTACTTGTTGCCTGGGGTTAGTAGATCTCTGCACTGTGGTACATGAGTCAAAATTACATGGGTATCTCTGTCATTGCTTTCTAAGTAAAACTACCTCACACTGCACACCTGCTGAGTACTCTCATCTCCCCTTACATTTTTCCATGTGGTTCTCTTTTTGCTCCTCACTGGTCATAATTCTGATTTGTCTCACTTGGATTTTAAGTTAATCCTGCTCCTTTCTACTAGTTTCGGTTTTGGGCTTTGTTTGGGGGGTGGGTAGAGAATTGTTATTAATATTCCAGTCAAACACAGTTGTCACAGATAATTTTTTTTCAACTTCTTTCACCCTTGCTCTTTTCTCTTGCATGCAGTCTTGTATGGGGATGTTTTCCAATGAGGAAATGTTCCTTATAAAGATAATAGAGTTTGACATGGATAGCAACGTAGTCTGGCAAGTAATTTCAATCTCTTGCTCAAGGGCTCTTTTCTGACTGGCCTTTACAAACTTGCTATAATGCCACCAGTTAAAAAAACAAAAGCTCATGCTTATGGGCAGCAGCATTCTTGGGAGGTGAAATAATTTGTTATTTGTTGTATTTTGCACTATAATTACTATATAATGTCTGCTTTACCCTTACTCTTGAGTTGCATTATGCTCCAAGTTACTCTAGATAATCTCTTCTGAACAGCTGTGAACTTGAATGCCTATTTGGGCTACAGAATTATAAACAATGTATTCTGTAACTAACCTTCCCCTCTCCCCCCTTCTCACTCTTGGTAATTCTTGGCCTGCTACTACAGCCTGGTAAAAATTTGTTACCTCAGTTGCTGATGGTTGATTAAATGTTCCTTACAGCTCCAGAAATCGTAAACTATGAACCACTTGGACTAGCTGCAGACATGTGGTAAGTTTTGTAATGTGTTTGTACGTTTTTTTCCAGGTGACTCTACAATTACTTTTTCCTGTTTTGCTCTTAATAGAATCCATTGCACTGCAACAAATTAAAAAACAACAAAAAACCCCTTAAATACAGTTAATGACTTTGTTCTGTCATTCTATTTTTATACATTCTTTTTAATTAAAAGGTAAGCATTTAATTTCTGCAAAATTACATTGAAAAACTGGAGTGATGGCAGTTACAGAGTTAACTGTTTGCCACTGTCCACGCAGAGGACCACTCTTAGAAGGAAACATGTTCCTGCAGAGCTTGTGACAGCTTTATTTATAAGAGCACTTCATGCAGAGCAGACCTGCGTACTAGTGTTGTCTACTGGGAAGGCAGGCAAAAGAGGTCACCCCAAATAAAACATCCTTGCTTCTGTTCCTTTGTGTTCCATATATGCACTGCAATAAAATACCCACTGAGTAGAAATACACAGAGACTTCAAATATCCACATTACTTGATGTTATATGTAACATTTTTTTTTCCCCCTGAAACCCCATTCTGTAAGAGATGCTAGCAGTTATCTAAAGCCACAATGGCTCTCCTGCCTCTATTGCAGCACCTATTGACTTTTGTGTATTATGCACATTAAGAAGAATACTGGTCATGTAGAACTCCTGAAATTAATGTCTTTTGTTTTTTAGGAGCATAGGAGTCATTACCTACATACTGTGAGTACAACAGATTCACTCCTGTAGAAATGTTCCTAAAGCTCTGTTGCACTAGTACAGAACAGTTCTTCCCTTCAGTCATTTAGGGACCTGCACACATGGGGTGGGCAGGGGTTTGTCTAAAGGACAGGGGTTATCCTGCAGCCTTTTCAATTTAAAATAAGGGGTAAAAGATGAGGGGCATTCTGAGCAGAAGAAAAACAAATGTCTCTGGCATCACTGGGCATTTCTGCTTCTTATGGGATCTCATCAGTTCCAAATGGTAGAGGATGGAAAAGCCAAGTGTATTAATTGCTCCTGAAATGACTGTGAGCTATCAGTGTGAGAGCATAGAAACAGAAAGTGTAACAGTGCCATTTACAAGTTGGGTTATTTCAGGTGAAAACAGGGAAGTTTTTATTTCCTTGTAAAGGCAGCACTCTAGATTATTCTGCAATAACGTCACCCATTTCAAAAAGGTGAATTTAAGCTGAAAGAGGAGCAGAGAAGTTGACCCTGGGAACTGAGAATTCAACTTACAGGAGAAAAAAAGGGTTTGTTAAAGCTAGTAAAGCAAAGGTTGGTTGGGGATATCATTACAGTCAGTAAGCATGAAGGGAAAAGTAGATCGCAGAATACTTTTTAGATATAGATACTCTTTAGAAGAAAAGTGTGTCAACTGGTGATGAATAAATAAAAGGAGGGAATTATGACATGCTTGGGCTCTCAAAGAAATGAGTTTCTGTGGGCATCTGGGGGCAAGCAGTCAAGAGTTTTAAGATGGAGCTTGACGATTTGGGGAGCTGCTTGTGTGACAATGAATGCATGCAACAGAGGAACAGCACTCCTTGCTTTTCCTCTCATTTGACATGAGACTTACAGGAATGGTCAATCATCCTTGATCCTAACTGCTTCCATTGAAATCAAGCTCCTGTGACTCCTGGGGAGCAGGAAGTGGATACTATATGCTGGGAATGTCTCACCCTGGGCTTCAGCTGCTCCCTTATGATACTCAGAGGAATAACTTGCTGCCAAACTTGATGAAGGTGGACTCTTAGATGGATTTGCACTACTCAGGGATCAGGACAAGTACAGAGGCTTGAAGGGGGAAGGATTGTCTTTTCAGTGTGGAAAATAAATCTTGGCCTATACACAAGGGTTAGACCCCAAAAGCTGTAAAAGAGAGGTATGGTCTGAGGAATCAGATTCAGTGCAACAAATTCCCTTCTTTCCTGCAGTGCAAAGAAAACATCCCAGAGAAAAGTTTGGGATATTGGTTGAGCCCAAGCTCAGGTAAAGGGGTTTAAAATACTGTCAGACCCTTGTTTTTTATCAGCACTGATACTGGTCTCCACTGACACACCTGTACTTGCCAGGACATTAAACTTCATAAATTTGTAAAATGGGTGTTCCTATGTGATGAGAAGAAAACTTAGGAGTTGAGCAGGTGGGAATACTTAGCATGTGATTAGTGATGCACAGAGCCAGCTGCTCTTCAGGTCTTCCTGTTGCACTGAGAGGTCTGTGCTGGGGCAGAGTAATGGAGCAGTTCCTGTACTGCATCCAGCATAGGAGATCTGTTTTACCTTCTTGGCTACTAATGATTGCTGTGGTCATTAAGGTAGAATAATGTCTCCCTACAAATGATCAGGAAGAAAAGAGCACACTTTTTATGGTGGGTGGGATCAGCTTGCCTGATATGCTATGGAATAGAATTGGCATGCCTTCAACTTGTATTGCCTCTTAATTTTAAAGCCTTTTGCTCAGAAGTGTTCTGAGTAAGTGGGGTGGGTCTCTGATACCACCTAGTTTAGCAAACGTGGCAGCAATCAAATGGATGTCATCATCAGGTGTAGAGATCAAAATGCATCCAAGTCCTCAATTCAGTAACTCTGGAGTGATTCAGTGGGTTGTAAGGGCAAAGCTTTTGTTACTGAGGTCTGCTGGTACATGTTTACAGGCACTGAGTCAGAAAAAAAGCTATTTGCATTGGATACTAGGATTTGAGAATCCACCCATTTCACAGATTTCAAAACTGAGTCCCAAAGAGGAAAAAAAGAAAAAAGAGAATAGAGCACTGTTGATTTTGGCTTCCAACAAAGGGCTAGAAGGTGGAATTACAGCTGTTTCATGGCATAATTTGGGGAAAGGGAAAAGAAACCAAGGCCCTAGGGCAGGTTTCCAAGCTTCGGTTTTGGAACAAAGCCCATGGTCTGTGGAGAGGTGCCTGCTTGTAGCCTTCTTTGTGGCCAGCAGAAATGGAACCAAGGCTTAAGAGGAAGTATGTAAATCCCCCTAAGCGTTGAGACTGACTGTGGTATTTGAGATGAAATTTACTGCATCAAAGACAACTGGAGGACCTCACTCATGCTGTCTTGCTGTGTCAGATGCTTTGGTGGTGTTGTATGATTGTAGAGGGGGAGGAAGCAGTTTATGCACTCAAGTGTTTATTCTGTGGATAAAACCACATGTGGTAGCTGGGGATTGGGGTGAAAGGTTTGGGTGGTCCCAATATAACTTTCTGCTTATTGCCCAATCTTCCCAGTTAACCTGGTAGTGGCAATACAGACAGGGTAAAAAGTATGTTGAGAGTGGGATCATGTAAGCAAATGGTTTAGTATTCAAAACCTCAGTTCAGTTCCCTGGAGTTTGCTGCAGTCCTGTTTTGAGCCTGCTGCATCCTGAAACTGTGTTATCAAAGCTGGACATAATAGACAAGCACAATAATAGCCCAGAAGATTATAAAAAGGGGTGAGATCAATTTCCTTGGTATAAATAACATTTCCCATAAACCAGGCTTTTGCAAGTCAGCATCCCTTTGTGTTGGGGGAGGAGGAGCCTGGAGGAAAGACAGGGCAGGAGGGGTCTGGGATGACTCTGTTCTGACATGAGTTTTATGGAGCAGAGGTACAGAGTCATCAAAGATGAAGGTCGACAGTCACAGCTGAGAGATAGGCAAAGCAGGAAAAAGGAAAGCTTTTTCTTCAGTAAAGATTGCGAAATGGTGTTTTATTATGATGCTGTCTCCTTGCAGTTGGAGCAGGGTGCCACAGAATGAAATTTTGTGTTTTTCAGAAACAGTTGGATTTTATTGCAGCCAAAGCCCTTTTGCTTGTGGATCCCTTTTACTGAGCAGCATGGCTCTACTTCCCCAGTGGAGTTGATCCCTAGGCAAGGCCACATGCCTGGCTTCTGATCACACATCATATTTTGCTTCCAGCTGAGAAAGGTCTCTTGGTTGAACCCATTGTGTAGGGAATTCATAGTAGCTTTGCAGAGAGAAAAGAAGTAGGGGGAGAGCTTTTCCTACCTGAAGAAAATCTGTAGAAACACTGCTTTATCTGCTTGAAGGTTGTAAAAGCTTCAGCCTGGTAGTCTTTGTGGGTTCACAGGGGTAGAGGCTCCTCAGCTGAAGCTTTTTCTAGTTTGATTAGCAATGACTTAAATGAGACATGAGAGGAGAATCAGTGCATTTCTCTCTGTGTGCATGCATTAGTGCTGCACTAGAGACCTTCAAGGCAAGTCTGGCTCATAACCACAGCTGTAGTGAGCCAAAGCTGGCTGTGTTTTTTCCTACATGCAGAGCTGCTTCAACACAAGAGCCACAAAAGTCCTAAGAGTGTATTCCACGGTCACTGTAATTTCATTAGGAGACTTCTGCTGTTTATTTTTCCAACTGATTCTTCTTTCTGGCTTATCTAGGCTTAGTGGTGCATCACCTTTCCTTGGAGAAACTAAACAAGAAACACTTGCCAACATCACAGCTGTGAATTATGATTTTGATGAAGAATTTTTCAGCAATACCAGTGACCTGGCAAAAGATTTTATTCAGAAACTACTGGTGAAAGATACACGGTAAGCAAATATTCAGAAAGACCCATTTATTTCTGAAATTAACCTGGTGAAATGTGGCTTGATAAGTGAAAAAGCTTTTCTTGTGGGGTGTATTGCTATTCAAGAGCAAGACAGGAGAATGCTGCTGTGCCCCTAGTTAATCACTGCACCCAGAAACCCTGAGGAGAGGAACCAAATCTCCTCAGCTAAATGCCATTTTCAGGACTGAATTCTCACCTGAGTCAAGCTGGCACAACAGGGTGTTGCTGAAAGGCTGAAAATGGCGTGCAGAATCTTGAGTTCAGGTTAACTACCACTCCACTATTTCAGTCTCTTATGCACCACTTGCAAGGAGGTGATATCCTCCCAGAATATGCCCCCAGTGGTGCAATGCCAGAAAATTACTACATGTGCTGCTAAGTTGTTTTAATTCTCTGTGTCTGTGGCAGTCACCTAGAGTTTGTGTGAGAGCTATGCAGATCTTTGTTCCCAGGTTACAGGAACCACAGTCTTTTTTTTTAGTTTTTCTTGCTTTTAATAAAACGCATACAGAAGTAGCATCTCTTTCCCTGTAACCTTCTTTGTCCTGGAGGAAAGTCAGACCATTGTGGTTCTTTCTAATGGCTTCATTAGGGGAGAAAATAGCTATGAGAGAGAAAGAGCTGTTCAGTCAAGATTTCTGCAAATCGTGAGGCCTCAGTCTGGGGCAGAGCAGGTGTTTGATGAGAGTTTTGCACAGGTCTAGCAGCTCCAAGGAGAAGTCAGTGATGTTGATATTTGTCCTGTGTACAGACATGGTGCCTGTGCAACGCTGTGTTTGTGTCTTTGATTCTTGGTGCTCTTAACATGCTGTTCACCAAACCGCTCCAATGCAGAAAGAAGTTAGGTTTGATCCACTTTGATTAGGTTTGAAGTATTCCTTTCAGAAATGTTGTTTTCAGGAAACAACAGCTCCTGCAGTGCTATAATACCATGTTCCAAAGGACAGCTTTGGTATAGTTAGTGTTGATTACCTCTGGTATAATTACTGTTGATTCAGACACAGTCATATCAAAGGTGTATAGCAAGAATGTATTTTCTAAGCATGTCAGATGAACAAAACAAAGGAATGTTGTATTACTTTTTATGGAAGGGTGCACAACAGTACAGGCATATTTTGATGAAGAATTAAAGTTGTGTGGAGTAAGAACAGTTACCTACTGAAGTTTAGAACAGTAACTAAACTACACACAGGCAGTGTGCCTCAAGGAGAAACATAACCGTGAAATTTGAGGGTTTGTCCTGGAATTATCGTGATAAATGCTTCATAGGAAGCCCGGGAGAAGTGTGAGTCAATGGACTTGTGTACCAAGTATTTTTTATTCAAGTCTTTGGGGTTTTTTTTGTGTTGTTGTTTTTTAGGAAGCGGCTGACAATTCAGGAAGCTCTTTCTCATCCATGGATAACGGTAAGACTGAATAAAGAAACAGATCTTAGTTTTTTCCATGAACAAAGCAGAGATCATATTCTCACTCTTACTGGTGTGTTAAATGGAAAACTGCCCTCTTTATACTTTGTGACGCTGGGTGACCCAAAGAGATGTACTGGGAGGAAATTGGTTGGGTCTGACCAAATCCTTGGATTTCTGCAAATTGCTTCTTTTATTATCATAACTTTCAAAAAGAGAGTAATAAGGTTCTGATGTTTATTGCACATTACAGTATCCCATATTGGACTGGGCTTTGCATTTTTCCATTCTTCTTTGTTTGCATGGGCATATACTGTGTGTTGGCTTCAGTGCTTTCTTGAATTGACAGTTGACTGCAATCAATATGGAAAATATAATTTCTCTCAAGAGAAACTGCTGTACAACATGTTCTGGTTTGCTTGCATTTGTGTGTCTGTATGTATTTTTTCATCATAAACATTGCTTGCTTATGTGGATAAGTCTCTTACTGAAAATACATTTAGCTAGTCTCAGCATGACTAATGAGGATTTTTGAAATTCAGTTTTTGCTTTGCATTGCACAAAACATTAATTGGAGTGGTTTTAGGGTTGTTGTTTTTGCTCGTACAAATATTGATAGTTTTGACACTGTTAACTGCTAAAAATTAGCATGAAAATAAGTTGCAGCCATGTTTTTTGCACTTGCCACATTGGAATGAATGCACATCATTGTCACATTCAGTTCTGGTCTTGTGTGTTTGGTGTTTGTTTCTTTTAATCAAATGCATGAAGGAAAATCTGTGTGAGCAAAGAATCTCCCAGCATTGTGGAAGCCCAGGCTGCATCCTTTGTGTAGAGCTTTTGAATTGCTGCAGTCTTGTAAACGTTCAGTAATATTGGTTCCTCTGTCTGACGACTCACCAGCTGAAAGATGAAACCAAAGTCCAGGAGAGCAAGAAGGTTGAGAACACACAGCTGAAGACGAAACGCCTGAGGGAGTACACCATAAAGTGCCACTCGAGCATGCCCCCCAATAACACCTACATCAACTTCGAGCGCTTTGCCCATGTCCTAGAGGACATTTCCCGTATGGAGAGGGGTTTCAGCACCTTGGCTGCATCCCATGATTCCTTGCAGGAGGACATGGATGCTCTGCTTTCCATTTATAATGAGAAAGAGGCTTGGTATAAAGAAGAGAGTGAAAGCGTGAGGCACAAGCTGTCCCAGCTGAAGTATGAATACCGTAAAATGGAGTCCCTGAAAAGACACTTGCATGATGATATCAAGGCTGTTGGTGCCAGCCTTACAGGCATATCTGGGAAGTACGCTGAGCTGCAGAGTCAGTATGAATCCCTCAGACAGGAACTTTCTGAGGAACTCAAGTGGATACAGGATTTAATGAGCAGTTTTCAACTGGAAAATGAAGCTTGTGTGAATGGAAACTTTGACTCTGTTTTCAACAAAGATATTAATGAATCACTAATGGAGCTGTTAAATAGATCTCACTGTGAAGAATTCCTTGCAGGGTTGAATCTTGATGTGGCAGAATCTCATCAGTAGCATTGAGATCGGGTGAAGTGCAGGGTTTGCTGCTTGTTTCAGTGTACATCAGTTTAAAAATGTTCCAGTGCATAGATTCTACACAAAAATATGACCTAGAATTAAAGTAGAAGTTCTGATGTATTGCGCAAGGTACTGACCAAAGCCATAATCTCCCAATGGTTTGTAGTGTTGAAGTTGTTGGGTTTTTTCCCTATGTTCAATGTCTGAACTTGCAGGAACAAGAGTATCACAGTGGTATGGACACATCTAACACCAAAGACTTTGGTATTGCCTATATTTTACTATGCATCCTGTATTACAATTCCTAAAGATTACTAGGTAATTAATATAGCATAAAGAATAAGTCAGTCTGTACTTACTAGAAAGTGGGTGCCTGGAAACGAATAAAAATCCCCTTATAGCCTCTTTGGCTGGCTGAAGGAAACAGTTGTGTAGCCCTGCTGCAGGCAGTTCTATACGCCTTATGAGAGAAATATTTGCAAAGGTGAAATCTGTCCTGTAAAATAAGCAAATGGTGTGTGTAGTAATTTAATACTTAGCTAGTACTGTGGAAATTCTCTGTGAAATGGCTGCCAATGAAGAATGTTAGGATTAGTGTTTAGGCCAGTTGTGCAGGGTGAACTCTTTTACCATCAGAGGTAAACTGAATTTCAAACTAAAGGATTAATCAACAGCTGAGTTTCCTGTCCTATACCAAAGAAATCCTATTCAAAAGACACCATTGGGAACTTGTAATGATCAAATGACTGTGTAATTTTACAGTGCAAATGTCAAAATGTCTGTTTTCTACAGTGAAGATGATTACAAAGCTACACCTAGCTTAAATCTATGGTGTGACATTTGAGACTAGTGTTTTTGCTATAAAGATTTTTTTTTTCTTAGGTTTTAAAAAGTAAAAGAAAAGTCGACCCAACCTTGAATCATGCCCTGCTGTCTTGTATTTCAAAGAAGTCATTTGGTTATACTGTATTAATATGCACAGATGTACCAATCTTGTTTTTGAACACAATAAATAGTTATTTATGCAGGATGCAGTTGTTCCCTGATGGTTAGTGACTGAAAAAGATGCCAAGTTTCTGTGGACATTTGCTGCAAGGTGACTGTTGTGCAGCTACAAGAATCAGTGAGATAAAAGCTCAAGTCCACCTAGAGTGAATCTTTACATATATATATATATATATGAGTATATCTTTCACTGCCCCTCCTCCCTCCTCCTTTTGCAGAGGAGTTAATGACCTAAATAAATTGAATTGTTGTTGTTGTTCCTAGCATGATTAAGAATAATGTTTCCTACTTTGAGATAAAAAGATAAAAGCATACTCTCGTCCAATTTGTGCAGAGTACAGTGGACCCATTATTGCCATATCCTCACAAAGATGTGCAGAGGCTGATGCAAATTCAGAGTTGTGAAAACAGTTGTTCAGTTGGAATATTGTTGCTCCCAACATTGTGCTTGAAGGAGGATGGAAACTGGATGTGCTCTCTGTGGCATTGTTCTTGGCAAAATATGTGAAATTTTCAAAAGCTTCAAAGTAGTGTAGATAGCCAGAATGTGACCCTGGCAAGCTGGTGTTGAATTGGGCTCTACTGTGACAAATAGTATTGAGAATTTTGCATGTGTCCATTTTTTATTGTCTCAGAATGCTTTTGCAGGTTCCTTTGAGCTGGAAGACCCATTAAAAACTGTCCAGGGAACTGGAACACAGGATTTTATTGTGAGGGAGAGAGCTTTAATTCCTAAAATGTAACTTAAAGCCTAGTGAGAGTTAGAATTTGCAGAAAACACTCTCAAGAAAGTCTGCCTCCTGTTAGCCATCATCTCATATTCTTTGTTCATATAGATTTTCTTTATGAACAAATGCACTGGCACGATGCGAAGGAGCATTAAATGAGGCCACCTTGTTCCTGAGCATGTTTGGGTGAAGGTAATGTTGTTGTGACTCGGTCTTTGAGGCTAATCACACACTGCTTTTGAGAAGAGATCCTGATGATTGAGAGAATGGCCAGGTCAATGGATTGCAGGGTACTTAAAATGGAGAGGTGGTTATTAGCAGTCTGCAGTAAAGTGAGTTATTTAGAGTTGGTGATGGTTCTGCTGCTGAATGGGCACTGGGAAATTTTTCATAGTGATTGTACAGCTGACATTTAGCCAGTGACATTTTTTCCACTTCAAATTGATTTCTGCTTGCCTGTTGCACCATGCTGGCTGTTTGCAGCATGAGGAAATTATATTTAATGCTTAACGGTCCCAGTTCTGTTGAATGCAAATGGTGTGTACATTTAAATGAGAAGGAGGCCCAGCTGATAGCTTGGCTCCTTGAACTACTGCTGAGATACCTGCAAAAGTGCTAAACCTACAGCATTTGATGAGAAAAGTGAATTTGTTGTCTCAAACATTTTAAATTCTTCTGCTGAAAAAGATGTTTAAACCTTCACTGATGTGTTTTCCATTCTCCTTCGGTAGTCTTGCTGCTTCAGGTGCATGGCTTGGGTGCATTCCAGTCCAGTTCAGTACAAGTATTTCTGTGTTATCCACCTCCTACATATGCAGATCAGAGCGGCTGGAATGGTTGTCACTCCATAATCTTTGAAGGGCTGATTCCTGGCCTTTCTCTTTTCACTGTTGCCTGATCTGGTTTTGAACCATTTTTTCTCTTAATCTGACAAGATTTGGTTATATGGTTTATTCAAATTTTGATGTGCTTTTGGAATTGAAATGTGCTTCATTTTCAGAAAGACTGTGTCAGGATTTGTGGCACATGTGTTCCTTAACACTAGGTTGACATCCAAAATGCTAGGCACATGTCTGAATTCTGACCTATATTGTTTTTTGTTCCTATTTTTCCGTAGTTGTATATTGCAATTATTTTATTGCCAGGGTGTCAATGCCTTGTGCTCTCATACTCTGGCTGTGGTTAAAGGACAAAGCTGGAGGTTTTTCAGATAGCATGTATCCTTGTCACTAATACTATATGACAGCTAACTTTGTCCCATTTTATTACAGTGATGTCATCCAGAGAAATGGGAGATGGGGCAGGTGTGCACTGAGAAGCACATTAGCCACTTTACAGCGTGAAAGCATAGCCTTAGCACCCTCTAGTTCTAGGGTTTTATTTGAGATCAAAAGGATCCTGTCTAGGCCCAGAGCAGGCTAGATTTAATTCTTTTTCTTCTGCTTTTACCTGTATGAATCCACAGCTTCCCCAGCATTCTTTCAGCCAGCTCCAGTGCACATCAGGTATCTTGCATATTTTATGTACCAAAGGGAGCTGAACAATAAAATTGCTCTTTTATCTTCCAGCCCATGGACAAGCAACAGGCTTTGGTTCGGAAATCATCTGTTGTTAACATGGAAAACTTCAAAAGGCAATACGCTAGAAGGCGATGGAAGGTATGACAAGCCTTTAATCCTTCTCACATCTGGCTTCCCAAGCCTGATGGGATCAGAGGGCAAGATAGAGCTTGAATGTAAAATTGTAATAGGCAGTAAATTAATGAAATGTGTTTGGATATGTCTGCATTGGGTATGTGTGATCAGATTGTTTTTCTTCCCTCTCTCCACAGCTTTCATACCGTATCGTCTCGTTGTGCAACCACTTATCGCGTTCGCTGGTGAAAAAGGTGCTAATACAAGATGAGAGTTCGGTAGGTACATTCCTTACACGGGGAAAAGAAGCATTTTTACTGTGCAGTCATTTTTGCTGTCCTTACATGGATGCACAGCCCAACAGACAGCAGTGGCTTGGAGTGGGAAACCAGATAGGACCATGGCATCATTTGTGTCTTTAGTGCTGCATTTGTGTCTATTACTGTGACAAGAATCTTGTGCAGGGAGAGCCAGTGACTTGACAGACCTTCTAGGGGCTAACCACATTTATTGTAATGTGGAGCAGCAAGGAGCCTGTAGCATTGTAAAGGAGCAGCAAGGAGCCTGCAGATGACATTTGGATCCCATGGCAGTGACCATGGGGTGTGACTGAGATCCAAGCAGGCAGAGGGGAGTTCACTGCTCTTGTGCCCAGCTCTGTGATGGAGGGTGGGGGACCCTGGTACTGCCTGTGGCCTTCTGGAGTGAAACTGGGAGGGCTCTATTAGCTCTGCTCTTCTCAACAGATGATACTGATAATATTAGAACAGCATGTTTAAGAGCATGGTATCTCATTTACATAACAGAGACTGTGGCCTTTCTATTTCAGAGAAACTGTGAAAGTGACAGTGAGGATCTTTCACAAAGAAAAGCCCCTCTTCAGAGGAGAAGCAGCATATCATAATGGGATGAAAATTCCATGGGCAGGAGACAGGAAACTTTCATCCTTGCTGAAACAAGCAGCCCTGGCAGCAGACTCAGACTTCTTGTCTCAGTCCTTGGTATGATGCTTCTTGCTTCTCAAGCTACACCAACAGCTGGATGACAGTCTTAAATGCCTACTGAGCATTTTAGAAAATTGGGAATTGAGATTCCCAGGGAAAGGCTACAGCACAAGCACCAGCTGGAGTGCTTTTATATGTTGAGTGTTTCAGTGATACTTCAATCTATTTGTGATGTCAACTGCACTCAGGGTGTAGGGTTTCTACTGATATTCTTTTGCTGCAGAATAATTCACATTCCGCACAGTGGTTAAGACTGTGTGCATTATTATTTCAGTCAGGGGAATTGCTGGTGAGTTTCAAGGAATTTTTTTAATGCAATTTTTATATTTGTTAATAGCTTAAATATTTGATGGCAGATATCTGTCAGGTTTTGTTAGCTGTGTGCAGTACTCTGTTATTGCTGTCACTGAAAAAAAAAAATCACAATGCCATTACATATCATAACCTTGATTTTGTGAACCTGGCAGTAAACAGTTCTGAAATGCAACAAGAACTGTGCTCTGGCCATTGTGTCTGGCTGAGGACTATCACAACTCCCATTGCCAGTGTGAGTACAACTGACTGTGGCACTGAGGTAGGCAAAGGCAATTTTTGGATGAAAAAGAGAAAAAAATTCTGTAGTGATTTACATGCACCCAAATACAACATTTTCACAGGATGATAACAGGATGCCTCACCAGAAAAAGGGGCATTTAAAAACTTAAGGCATGTGAAGAAATAGTCTTTATTAGACTTTGTTATTGTTGTCAATATTATTTATTGTCAGCAAATTGGAGACTCATTAACACCTATTTGTATAGGTGCTGTTTACATGTAACCCAGACTGCAGACACCTGTATTTTATTCAGGGGGTTGTATCCAAAATTGAGGAAATAAGCACTTTGATATTGATGTAACATCTTTGCACAGGGAAGTTGCATCATTTTAACTATATTAGTTTCTAAGCCAGTATTGTTCAATTGGTACCAAAAAATGTGCACAGACTAGGGTATTTTTTCATTGAATGTATTTGCTGTTAGAAGTTCCTATTTATTTTGCCATTTAATAAATTAAAAATCAGAAAGCAAGTTATTAGAAACAACTATAGATGGATGAGGAAACTGGTTTTGTTTGGCTTTACACTTGTCACCTCTAGGCTGAGGTTTTAGACCAGAAGGTGTGAACTGGTGTTGAAAACTAGTATCAGCTTAATTTTGATGGCTTCCAGTTTCTAAGAAATAAAAATATGCTATGTTTATTTGTAATTTTGTATCCTTGCTTAGTTAGAGACTAAAATGCAGTTGATAAGAAATTATTTCTGTGAAAAGAAGGACATGTAGGAGAAGCTTTGTAGGAGAGAGACAGAAAGTAGGCTTTGATGGAAGAAACAAAATGAAGGAGGGGGTGGGAGGAAAAAAGCAGTGGAGGGGAATGAGAATGAGAGGGACGTGAAGGTGAGCCTGGACTGGGAAAGTTGCAGGAAAGGAAAGAGAATGTGGATATATGAATTGTGGAACCTGGAGAGTGAATGTCTCTGCAAATTTGGCACTGCATTTTTATACTATTTATTTAATTTCTTTTTATTTCATATCTTGTGCTGCCAAGGCCTGTGACGTGCCTGGTCAAGGGATAAGGTGCAGGGCATGGGCTTCTCTTCATATTCAATTAAAAGGCATATTTCTGAACTTTCTGTTTAATTCTTGAGACAGAATGCTCAAAAAGTGTGGTAGTAATGTATGTATTAAGAGGGAGCAGTAACAGGGAAACCTGAGGTTTCAGTGTATCCTGATTTCAGCTGGAATAGAGTTAATTTTCTCCTTAGTAGCTGGTACAGTGCTGTGGTTTAGATTCAGTATGAGAATAATGTTGTTGATAATATCCTGATGTTTTAAGCTGTTGCTAAGTAGTGTTACCCTAAGTCAGGACTTTTCTGTTTCCCATGCTCTGCGGGTGAGGAGGTGCACAAAAAGCTGGGAGGGACCATAGCCAGGGACAGCTGACCCAAAATTGTCAAAGGGATATTCCAGTTCATGGAATGTCATGCTTGGTATGTAAACTGGGGTGAGTTGGCTGGGAGCCACAGATCACTGCTCAGGGATGGGCTGGGCATTCATCAGTGGGTGATTAGTTATTTGCATTGTGCATCACTTGTCTTTCCTGGGTTTTATTCCTCTCTTTTCCATTCCATTATTATTAATTATTATTATAATATTTTGCTTTTCAATATTTTTTGTTCAATTACAAAACTGTTCATATCTCAAAGTAACTCTTGAGGTTTGATTTCCAATTCTCCTCCCCACCAGGGCCAGGGGAAGGTGAGCAAGGGGCTGTGTGGGACCTAGTTGCCAGTTTGAGTTAAACCATGACAGTATCCAGAGGGAATCTTTCATAAACAGAACACTAAAAAGATATATTTGGATAAAAAGCCACCCAGCTTACCTACCAAATTTTACTTTCTGCTTTCCCAAAGAAATGGAAAACCAAAGAGACTCCAAGCCAGTGGTATTTATCTGAATTTCTGGACTTTAAATAAACACCTTTAGTTTCCAAATTTGAGATTGTGGGATGTGTATGTAAATTATACTTCTGAAAATTAAGGCCTGGTTAAAATAGGTGTTATGGGATCAGGATTGTGCTTTCAAGGAGATGGGGTCATTCTCATGTAAAATCCTAGCAACTATTGAGAAAGAGGGGACACAGCAGAAAGGCAGACAGAGGAGTGCAAGGCTGTATAAAGCCCTGGCTTATTAATTCTACCTTTATAAAGATGTAAGGTGGTGTTTTAACAAAGACATTATAGACAGTTCATGGTGTTCGGTCTTCAGTCATCTTTGTGCCCAGGTGAGCTAAGGCCAGGCCTTTCTCTCTGGCGCTCAGTCACTCCACATGGCTCCTGAGCAATTTCATTGCACAGAAACCACAACATGCAGCACTCTTGTCCAGCCAAACTATTCCAGGTAGGAGCACGCTGGGAGTGTAGAATCTCTTGTTCTCCAGACTAATGTTTGTGATTCGTTAGGAAGTTTTACAGTGTTTTCCCAGCTGTGGTGGTCTCTGTGTTGATCGCCCTGTCTGTTCTATGAGGTGAAAGCTCAGCCCACTCAGGGAGGCACAGCATGATTGTGCTGCTTCCAGCACTGGCAGGAGGACACCTGCTCCGGGCAGGGGTTGGTCTAATACTTCACCATTGGTGGGTTTGGAACAACAACCTACAGGTTCCTTTCAGTAAGGGGCAAAAAAACCCCGAAAGGCATGGAAGGAAACGGAACATTAAAAGAATATGTGTTACAGAATTTGCTTTGCTGGAAGAGAAAAATCAATTTTCTGTGTATTATTCTGTGTTTTGCAGTAGGGAACCTGGAGAGAAATAAAGTGATATTCTGGGGGGAAAAAAAGAAAAAACACAACAAAAAAACCACAAAAACCCACAAGTATTTTTATTAAAGTATGGCTATTTGGCTATTTTTATTTTAGTGGTGATGTTTTTTAATCCACCTATATTTTTATTAAGAGAAACACTCTTGGGTTTTTTCAAATTTTTTTTTTTTTTTTTTTTTTGGTGCCTGGAAATAGTACAGACTGTCAAAAATAGCAGAGATATTTGTTATTCTGATTTGCTAATAAAATTTTACAAAGCAAGGACGGGTGTGTGTCTGTGTTTCCACGCACGCGGGCCCGAGCTCGGGGAGCGGGGCCTGAAGCGAGGCCCATCAGCCGGAGCTGTGGAGCCCCTGAGGGGTGGAAGCGGCAGCGGGAGGGAGCGGGCCCGTAACCGGCGGCACCGGGGCGGGTTTGTGCCGTCCCTGCCCCTCAGTGACGGCCCTCTGGGGGTGAGGGTGAGTTTATCGGGGAGCAGGTGGCAGGAGGGCCGCTCTGGGGCTGCGGAGGAAGCCGCCGCCGTGGCACCGGCTAGCCTTGTGGCCCGAGGGGGCTCGTAGGGGTGCTGAGACAAGGCTTGATGGGCCTGATGGACCGTGCTTCCCCCTTAGGACCGAGGTCCCCACAGCGCAGCCTGGTGTCCTGGACCCTTGGCAGTGAGGTAAGCCCGGCGACTGTCGACCCCAGCAGTTCTGCTATTGCTGCCCTCACCTCTGGTCTGTGCTGTCTTACTCAATTTACTTTTGCTTGCTCCTTTTTTCTTTTAATAAGAGGTTTTGTTCCTATCCAGTTTTGTATGTAAATCGAGGAAGCTGTGTGTCTAGGGAAAAGGAGGTATATATTTAACAATGTTCAGTTGAGACTCAAAGAACTTGGAAGCATTTATCTTCCCTCTCTCATTTCTATATGGTCACTGTAACTGGCTGACATTCTCTGTATTTCTCCCTTAAATGTCTACTTTGTCTTCACATAAACTTCAGACTTTAACAACTTCAGTTCTCAGGTGGTAGGTAATAGGTAATTTGCAGCATGTGTGTTTTCGTGAGAAGAGTTAAAGAGGGTCAGGTGCACCTGGTTGCTGGGCGGGGCTGGCAGGGAACCATCACCTGGAAGTGATCATGAGCATGATGAAGTGATATTACAGCAAACCTCATCCAGCTGGGGCACGAAGCGTAGGAGGCTTGTGGGGGATGGCCAGAGCTGTACCCCAGCTGGAATGACTAGGTGTGTTGCTGAGGCTCGGAGGCAGAAGTTTGGCTGCGAGGCAGAGTTCCTGATGAGCCAAGAATGTGAAGGTTTCAGATGGACAAGAAGTTAAGGTCTTTGTCACAGTGAGTAACTGCTAAGGGAAGGGTGGATTGAGGAGAAGCCTTGGGGAGCCCTGATGGAGTGAAGAATGGGCTTTGGCTGTGTGAGAAGAAGGGAAGGAATGGCTGAGCTTGCTGTAGGGCTGGTGTGTGCACAGGGGTCTGTGACCATGCCCTGTGCACAGTGTACCCCATATCAGAAACATGGGTGGTTCAGGAGCCTAAGCATGGACCTAGGGCTCTACCTGCAACTCCTTGTGCCAGAGCCTGCTCAAGTGTCTCCTCACAGTGTCATTGCTGCTGTAGGTTGCTGTTATTTTTGAGGGGTAGTTGCAGAGACTGTCACTGAGCATTAGCTTTTTATAGCAGTTTGCTCTAACTTGTGACCATCCATCTCAGAAGTGTAACATTTTCCTGTTCTACTTGGAACTGAGCTCAGTCACGGCCTTTTTAGGGTGGGATGTATCTGCTCAACAGAGAAGCTAAGAAAAATAGTGTCACATCAGTATTTCCTAAAATACATTTTTTCCCCCAAGGATGAACCTCATGAGCTACATATAATGCTTTGTTAAAAATAATTGTTTGAAGTATCTTGTGTGTGTAAACTGTCTTAATATAAGAATTATTTGGTAAGAAAAAAGCTTTTAGGTAATTCAGTTACCTTTTAAATCTTTTTGCTCTATCTACATAAAATATGCTGTAATGTATTGGTATGAAACTTGAATTTAATTAGATTTACTGTTTTGAAGCATGGAAAAGCCTTTCTGATTTTTAGCTTAGAGCCTCTCATTCAGTTAACAAAGGACAGGAAATGCTAAATTAGGTTTAGTCCTAGTCATGCAATTCAAGTAAGAGAAAACAACATAAGGAAACAGTTTTGGTCTTGGTGCTGAGCCTTAGTCTTGTCTTAGTTTATGCTGGGCCTTTAAAAGCTGTAGCATATGAAGTTAAGTCCTTAGAAGTCTGCAACAAGTGAAGTCTGATTTTGAAATGTGAATGACTCAAAGCTCATGATCATGTAAAGTTGGGAATACGTAATGCTACTCTGTCATCTGGAGTGCTCCATTTCCCTGCATCTGCACCTGGATCAAAGCAGGAAGAAGGGCTTTTCTCAGTCTGGCACAGGAGCACTCTGTAAGCCAGTGGTAGTGGAAGTCAGTAGTTAAATATGCAATGTTCCCTGCACAGTGTTGGTCTGTGCCTCTATTTATACTCCTATGAGCAAATAAAAAAATTAGAGATTCCAAATCCTTTCCTGGAATTTGGTTATTCTGCTATGAAGAAATCCTACAGGTGTCTGTAGAACATCTGGAACGACATAAAGTAGGCAGCTGTGTAGTTGAAGTAGATCCAAAGCCGGTTAGTGGGGGCAGATCAGTTACCAAATATGGTGTGTCATGCCAGGGATCAGAAGTTGACTCTGTTGGTTAACAGACTTGTGACTTGTGGCCCAAGGTTGTACTGTTACGGAAGTACTGACCTACATTTGGGTTTTTGGTTTGTTTGGGGTTTTTTTGGTTTTTTTTTTAATCCTTAAGACTGAATTCATAGAGCTATTCCATTTGACTTGCACAATGTTGGAAAAAATATAATGTACAGGAGAACATATGATCTTCCAAAGTTATTAATGTGGAGTCACTATAATGCCATTGTAAATGGAACCATGGTAAATGAAATGACTGATCAGTTAGCAGATCTCTGGTTTTGCTTTCTAGAGCATGTAAGACAATTTATGATTTTCTTGAGGAGCGTATCCTGGTGTTACTGATGGAGAGGTAAAAATAGTCATGTATGTGGAGCTGCAAGGACTTCAGCTTTTGCTGTAGTTGGTAAATACGGATTTTTTCAGACTGCAGCTAGAGGAAGCTGGGTAGTGCTGCTTACAGGAGGGACAGCTGTGTTTTCTGCACACAGAGATGTCTCAGACGCAGGGAAGTTGAACCAGTTCTGTCCTTCAGAAGCCTCTGCTCTCTGGAACAGAAGCCACTTGTTTCCTTCCTGTAGTTTCTCTTCATATTTAGCTGTAACAGCTGCATTCCAGAAGTGATTTCCGGGGTCTCAGTGCTTGGAGCCACTGGATGTCACCTTGTTTTGCTCTGAAAGCTGAGGCCATTTAGTCTGCAATGGTGTGTGCTTCTAAGGCATTTGAGCTAAAATACAGAAATGGTCTCTGTGTGCCTTGTGGCTACCAATGGTGCCACCCCTTCTCAGCTAAGAGCTCTCAACACCAGGGTAGTCACAAATGCTCCCTCCCTGTGCTCTGAGCAACCTCAAAGTGCAGTGAGCGAGAGAGAAACAGCAGCACCTTTCCTAGCTGTGTTGAGTGAAGGACTTGGCCATCCCCACAGGAGAAGCTTGGGGCCTGATTCCAGCTGACAGTTCAGGGCTACCTCCAGAGGCAGACACTCTCCCACAGTCCAGTACAGCACTGAAGGAAAGAAGCCCTCATGAGGAGTTAGGCTTCAGGTCTGCAGTTTTTATTCTGAGAGTCATCTAGGGGCCATTAATAATTATGGAAATGTTTTTCTATCATCTGTAGAATGATTTGAGTGCTATGAAAGCACTTGAAAAGCTTTTTTAAAATTTTTTTAATGGTGTGGAAAAGCAGCTGCAGTTGTTCAGCTTAACCTGGTGTAGTAAGTCCCTGCTCTTCAGTGTCTTTTTTTGTAGGGACTGAATGCACTTCAGAGGGCAGGCAGTTTGTTGGATATGCTAATTAAAAATTGTAGAGTCACACCAGGAGTTTTGAACATTGGCACATATCGAAGTTGCTGGTTTTAGTGGAAGAGTTCTTAGAGCCTCCCAAACATGGGTGGGATGCACCTTAGCTGGCACAGACTGCATACCATAGCACAGACTAAGTGCTTGAGATAGCCTTATCAGTGAGATCCATATGTTCATAAGGAACATCTGCCAGCTTTCACTTTTCATAAAATACTGTGGAAAAAACGGATGCAGTTTTCATGAAAATGAAAAGTTTGATTTTTGCGTCATAAGTGCTGAAGAGGCAGAAAACACAAGTTCAATGCATATATTCTACTTAGGAATGATGGTTTGGGGCAGATGGGATGGGGAGGTGGGGTTTCAATCACTTCTGAAACAGCAGTGATCTTCTGTAAGAATATCTGGAAGGGAAAGACCTCTGAACAAAATCTCTAGGGACCAGAATGAAGATAAGTGTGCTAGTACGCCTCTAAATGATCAAACAAGGGAGTATGTTTGCAAGAGTCTGTGGGTTCCTTTCTTACTGTCTTGCTTTTGATGCACATTTCTTGCCTTGTTCTTCTCACCCCAAACTGTACATCCACTCAGATTTTTCATTTCAAGGAGCACTGATTTTTATTTCTTTTAAAAGACACACTGGAAGAATTCCAGATGTTCATTCTGTTTGTTTTGAAAATCAACAGGCTACAGACTGTTACAAATGGGACTGAGAATTTTTTTTTCCCCATTGATGATGATGATGAACATTTATTCTGTTTAATGGATTTGGCTCCACTGAGTAAAGTAAAACCTAATGGAGTGTTCAGCTGAGTTTCATTTTTGGTAAGTTCAGGTAACAGTTATGTGGGCCAAAAAGCCCTGTGGGGAAACAGAGGCTGTTTCACCACCGGATGTCATGCCAAGCCCATGTGTCTTTGTTTAGAACTATCTGTGCAAGTAATTTATGTCCAGTGTTAAAGGTAGACCAAGCAGGGTCTCACACCACTGAACCTATTTGCTGCTAGAAAACTCTTATTAGCAAAAGAGGGCAGTAAAAATCTCTTCTGTCAACTTAAGCCTGAAATAAAATCACAGCAATACCTGAATGTCACAAAAATGGCAATGGTGCCCGCAAGTTTGGGACATGACTTTCAATGACTTTTGGGACAGGATCTTCGTGACAAAACCTGCACTGGTAGTCTGCATGCCTCAGCTTCAGTCAATTTCTGTAATTGAAATTAATTAAAATACTTACGACCTGCTGTGATATGAAGTGTCTGTCTCTCCCTTTGTTGGTGGTGTTACTGCTCATATGAAAGGGGATGCCTGATCTTTAATAAACTGCATGATCTGCAGGAACGTTGAAAGATTCTGGCAGAACAATACTAGTATTTGGGAGACACAGATGAGCAGTTCAGCTCCAGCAGGTGAATTTTAGCAAGGAAAAGGACTGACCTGTCCTTGTTAGTGTTTTTGTGAACACTGGAGCTTCTTAGAAAACATGCTGGAAAATCAGAGGGCCACATTCTGGGGGTTGCTGATATGTATCAGGAGCTGCTCTATGTATCTCAGGTAAGTGGTGTGGAAGGTATCTTTTCAGCTTTTTACCGGCTAGCGCTTGTATTTCAATGCCTTAGAAAGCCTCGAGCAGCCTTGAGAGGTAGCAAGGGCGATCTAGCACTTTAGTAGCTCTAAAATCGGTACCTGAATCAGCTGCAGAGCAAATACCATCAGCAGAAGCAAAGAGGGAGAAATATAGCTCCCCGCTCGCTCAATTCCCTGCAGTTAGAAGCCTTCAAATGAGACAGACGACCACAGATGTTCACAGGAAAGGAGCTGAGCTGAGAGAGGGCGTTTGCCTCCCCTCGACCATCTTTTATTAGGAGAAGGGCAAAGGGGAGGACTGGGGGCGGACCCGGGGTGAGCGGCCAATCAGACACTGCTAAAGAGTCTGAGTTACATTTGGCTTTGCCCGCGCTTGGAACAAAGGAGCTATGAGCACATGTCTTTGGGAGGGGGGAGGGGAAGCTCAAAACAGGCAGCAACAAAGTGGTCCCTTGCATAGAACTGAAGCAGCTGTATGCCCTTGTTTTGAGTGGTGATTATTAGAGAGACACCATCTTTGCCCCCTAAAAGGATATCCAGTGTACAGTACATTTAAGGGGAGGGAGCTGACAAGGTACTACTTATCGGCAAGATGTTATTTATCTGCAAGTGGCAGATAAATACTCTTCTAAGGCTGTGGTGGATGTAACGCTTCCTTCTCCTTCTGTCATCACTTCTGTAAAACGTAGCCTGGAAGAGACACTCTGAGTAATAAAACTCTTATCACTCCAAATGGCACTGACCGGAGTGTGGGATTTCTAGGCTCACCAGATAACAGGGCTGATGGAGGGAATCCTTTGGGCTCCAGAAGGGCGACTAAAGGCCTAAAGGAGACTTGCCGAGCAGTCCCCACATGGTTTGGCTTATGTTCCTGACTGCACCCAGAGATCATCTGTGAAAAGAATTAGATTCTTTTCCACTCGCTAGTGGAAGAATCAGTGAAAATCCCTCTTCTGCGACTGTAGCAAACAAATTTTCCTCAAGAAAAAGCTGTGTTTTGTGGGACCAAAAGGCACCTTTCAAAACAGGTATTCTAGTATCTTTGTTTATGTCTCCTACTTGAGCATCAAATGGGCTCAGTGGGGCTTTCCTGGCAAACTGATAGAGCACATGGCCCTAAGTGACTAAATCAGCCTGAATCCATTTCTCTCCACTGCTTGTGAGCAACACAGATGGTACTGATTCAAGTAAATACACCTCACATGGCAAAGCTTGCTGTGCTATGCATTACACCTGTGCCAAGACCAGAGAGTGGGTTCTGAAAGGTGCTTTCCCTATTGAATCTCTGCACCTGAATTTAAGGCTGATGAAGCAGTTGACAAAATAAAAAAAAATAATCAAAATTTGTTAGGGAGTTCAATTAAACCATTGTATAGTAAGTATTATAAAGAGGTAGCTGAAATGTTGTTTCTCTTGGCCTTGGTTAGTACCAGTGTCTATCTTAGTCTGCTTTGAAGCTAATTAAACCTAAGCCTGCAAGGTTATGTGCAATAATTAAGAAAATAAGAATTAATTAATAAAATCAAGAAAAATCTGCTTCGGAACCAAAATGTGTAACTGCTTAGTGTAAGACAAAAAAACCTACAACTAGCTGTAGTTCTTCAGGATGTATTTCTTCTCAGAAGAAATGGAAACTCTGTATGGAAATTGAGCAAAATGAACTTCCAACACTTATGGGAATCTTAAGAATCAGTTGAAAAGCCAGTTTTCTGTATTGAATCAACACGAGTGTTCATTCATTATCAAGTTAAGATGTTTTATTTGGTAACAAAGGAAAGCTTAGAATGTTTAAATGCTCCTTCACACAGGTTTCCACTCACCCCACCGGGCCTCTTAGGCTTTTTTGTATTTGTAGCAGCTTTGCTTAACAACTCCCTAGAGAAACAGAGAACAAAAGATGACATAGAAATTTTCTAAGAAATAATAAAATTTCTAAAACCACCAAATTGAAAAAAACAGAATTATGAAAAGTTATAAAATATTATGTACTTCTCAAATCGATTTTTTATGCAGCTGCTTTTAATCAAGCTTTCATAATGTTTATATACAGTAAATTTTCCTGTATTTAAAAGCTATGTACAGCTATTGCCAGCCAAAGGAAAGGTCATGTTAATGTCCTAGTATCATTCTGATTGCATGAAGTAAAGATTTTTCTCTCCTTAGCAATTTTTCTTTCTAGTGACTACTGCAGATTTCTTATGCTCTGTTGAAATAGCATGTTACTGAAACTCCTCAGGCAGTACAATTCATGCCAGACATGTGGTTTGCGCCCGACCACGTGTTAATTCTTAAGTACTTTGGAAGTGACACACTGTTTACTTTTGAATTTTGTTCAGTAAAAATGTAAATAGGATGGTGATTTTGAGGGCAGTGACTTCAAGGAAAGTTATGTGTAGAGATATAAAATGTTAGTCGAGATCTCTTCTGATCCAAATGCTAAAGATCAGCAGAATGGAGACATAACATAATAAAAATTTATCTGGTCTTCAAATGGCTTAGCTAATTAACACATAAAAGAAACTAGCAAAGTTGTTACATTCTGTTTGAATTATTCTGTTTAAAATCCCTTACCATGTTTGTACATGGTGTCTAAGCACCATCTAGTCATGGGCAGCTCTTAGAATGGTGTGAAATATCCTCTAAAGCTTAGCAAGAAACTGATCAACTTGACTTGTTTTGTCACCTGGGTTCTTGCTCACAAAAATCAAGCATGTTCATGAAAAGACTAGATTCATGCTTATTTTTAAATACAGGCTTAAAACCTTCTTAACTTCTTACTGAACTGTAACTTAAGGAGAATTAAGCATCTGATCACTTCATAGGCAAGATACAGAAATCACGACTCACTACTGTGAGAAGTTGCTGGGGATTTGCTAGGTGGTATTTTTTGTTCTCTGATCCAGTATCCCAAAATATGAAGTGACATTCTGTGTTTGGAGGTGCCCTGTGGTTGGCACCATGTCAAGCTACAGTGCAGGTGCCCTGTAGCTCTTGTGCAGGATGGCTGCTGGCCGGGGCAGGCTGGCCCGTTTCCCATGGCATTAATTGCTTTCAGCATGCCTGAGCTGTGCCCTGCTGCTCCACTGGGATCCAATGTCTGTCCTTTGTTTCCTGTCCTATATTGTCCTGCAGTCCTTCTCCCATGTCACATTTGTATGTCGAACTATTGTGCAGCACAGCCTGATTTCTTGTGCTGTAAAACCCATTATATTTTCAGATAGAGAAGAACATCTAGAACTGAATTAAATAGTCTGAGCTCTCTGAAGGACAGGGTCATGCATCTCTACCAGATGCTCTTCTAAAGGAGCTTTGACCTATGCTGCACTCTCTCTCTCTGTTTAGATCTAAGCATTCCTATCTGTCTTTGCAAAACCTGAAAATCCTTCTCAGTGGCCTGCTTCAAAGGAAGAGCCCCTGTCTGTGCTCTTTTCATTGCCTTAGACTTTGTATCTGTCCTGCCTCAGTGTAAGCGTGGCTGTGGATCCTGGGGCATGTTAGAGCAGCCAGGAATGGAATGAACTTTGGTTTGAAGATTCAAATGTCCCACATCGGTGCCTGGAAAGATGGACAGGCAGATACCTTCCCTCCTGCCCTCCCTGTTATTTCACTATTATTTTGCCTAATTGTTTCCCTGCTCCATGTGCTTGATAGCCTAATCTCTTCTCCAGTGCCCAGCTCTGGCACAGTTTCATCCTTGTAATTCCCTGGTAGGGCATGGGATCGTAAGATAAACCCTACGGGCTGGCTGTGTGCAGGGGTATGTCCTGGCAGAGGGGTGCTGGAGAGCATCACTACAGGTCCTCACAGAGTTTCTGCCCAAGAGTTAGCAGTAATGGATAAACAGCAAGCAGGGTACTCTGCGTTCATGTGTATTTTGTCAGAGAGGCTCCTTTTTGCCCAGGCCACCAGGACTACACTTCTGTTTTTGGAAAGGCCTGGTGTAAGCGATCACACTCTTTTTTACCAATCATACCAGTGTATTTATAAAAATTTTTTGCTTTATATCTTGTTCTTTGAGATCTGGAGGCAAGACCCCATAGCGCTTCTTCAGGCTACCTTCTCTTTCAAATCCTTAGCAGGGTTTTCCTCTCAGAATTCTTAATCCGTATGTCCCAAATTACTTTCCTGCAAAACTGCTGCTGCAAACAATACTTCTGCATTACCTTCCTGTAGTGTTGATTCCCTGTTTTCACAGTAGCATTTCAGCTTTTGATTCAAGGAGGACACCCTTACACGAAGTGTGCAAATGCAATAGAAAGTGTTGTCCGGGGTTGCTTCAACTGCCTTACTGCTTTTGGTTTAGCTGGGTCATGACTATTGCATCACTTCTAAAGTGCGGCCAAAGTAAATGACTATTTTTTTTGTTCTGCCTTAGTCGTGAACTTTAAAAATCGTTCATCCAGCAGCACATGAACAATAATATTAATTTGTATTGTTTTATTCAACTGCTGCATGAAAGGATGACATCAGTTTTGGTTTTAATTCCTTTGGCATATGTTTCTTAAGACACCTGTTACATGGATGAAGAGCTAAGGACATTTCTTGGAGTGGCATCTCCAACAAACTATTAAAATAGTTTGTTCTCTGTTGTGTGTGGTTATACATCCTACAAAAATCTTGTGAATGATGGTGGGCCAGTTAGAATCCAGGCATTGAAAATATTGCAGACAAAATAAAATACCAAACTGTCTCACTCCTGTGCTTCCCCTGACTTCTCCGTTGTACCCAGCTGGCGTTGGAGCCTCTCTTCTGCTCAAGGCTCACATGAACGAGGACTGAAGTGGGACGTGTTGCCTTTCCAAGCGTTGGATCACAGTGTTCCCCTGGAGTTCCTCCGTGCTAGGCTAAAGGACACACGGCCCCCTGGCAGGGCAAGGCAGTGGCTGCTGCACTGGTCACGTTGTGTGTATTGAGCAGAGGCCAACTGGAATAAAGTGTGTTTGCAGGCTGGCTGGCCTTGCAGCGCAGGGGGCTGGTTCACATGTTGATCAGAGAGAGGCAAATGGAAAATGTCCTTAAGAAGGGGAGAAACGGTTGTGGATGAGGGCAGCAGGGGAATGACACTGAGGAGAAGCTGGGAGAGGTGGGAAAGGGTCACTGTATTGGACAGTGTGGGGAGCAAACATTGGGGGAGGTGTAGGAAATACAGTGGGTGTGGGCCCATCCAGTGTCCTTAGGCACTGTCCATGTACCATGTCCTGGTACCTTCCAATACAACAGGAGTTTTTATTTCTGTGACACCCCACAGCAGCAGAAAAGAGATGCCTATTGTCATTCCCATGTCACCATGCTGAAATTAGCCATTCTGGCACCTGTCTTATCAGTATGTTTAATTCCACAGCTTGGACTTTGTTCTTAGCACCAATATTCAGCACTGGATAACCTCACTCTGAAATACAAATGTGAGAGCAGGACCAAAAAGGATCTCAAAGCCTCTCCTCACTCAAAGGCTGGCACAGCAGGTATCTAATTGTACATTGATATGGTAAACTCTGTATGTGATAGCAGAGAGTAGGAACTTAGTGAATGCTTCAGCTGAAAGCAGAAAACTGACATAATGAATTTCTAAGCTAATTCAAAAAATGATCCATAAAGCTCAGACAGGGGTAACTTACATTCCATCCTAAATATGCAGATGACTCAGAGGATGTATTGATGGGCTGTTCTTTAGGAAACCAGCTAGGTTAAACAGGATGCTCTTTGCAACCCTTTTTATGCAATGGGCAGAGCTTTCTATTCATCTAGCCAAACATTTCTGTATAATGGAACTGCTTTTCATTCCAAAGCAAAACATGGGGTTATTTTGTGAGTTTCTTTTTCTGTTAGGAGAATTCCAGGCTTTTTTTAAACAAACAAAAGGAGAAAACTACTAAAAGTAAGATGTGTTGGATGGTGGTTTGCTTTCACTCTTGGGAAGAGAAGTGAAAGGTTTTTAATGTTATTTTCCACGTGATTCTGTAATTAAATTGATATAACACTATCTGTGTAGAGCTTGATGTAGTTCATTTGGAGAAATTTCAAAAGTAGATGTAGGATGGGAATTTAAATGAATTGTCTGTTGTGTATTTGCCTTGCTTTTTTTTACTTTGCCTTTTTTTTTAGTCTTTTAATCAGTTTTATCGGCTCCTGTCTCTTTTCATAATTCTCATTGTGGAATTGGCTGAAGTGTTTGTTAGTGTTTCATGATAAAAATGTTTAAACTCATCTCTCTTCTGGGTGATTTAGGGCTGAATTAACTATGAGAAAGAGGAAATGTCTGTTAGTTGCTCTGTGATTCTGTCTGTCAAGTCCAGGACTTCATGGCACATACAAACAAATCCAGATACTGGTGGAAGGAGCTCTGGGTTTTTGGGTTAAATCCTGGTATTGGAAAAGTTGCCTCATCTGTCTAGGCTTAGTTTTTGCCTCTCTAAAATGATGATAGCACTCCAAGTGAAAGATTTCTTTCCAGTATTCATTTGGAAAGTGACCTTTACACTTCTGAGTTTCCTTTGTGAGCCCAGTGGCAGGCAGGTGTTGTGGTGGAAGCAGCCCAAGGAGCTGTGTGGGATGGGAAAAAGCTATGCTGGAACTTTACCACTCCTTCTACGCAGACCACTATGAGCAGGGGTTTTCGTGCTGAACTGAAACACAGCCTGTACTAGACATATTGGGATAACTCTATCCTGTTTGTACCTCCCCCCCCGGGGGGGGGGGGGGGGGGGGGGGGGGGGGGGGGGGGG
>NW_024581133.1:16770048-17008945 GCF_017639235.1 Corvus kubaryi | reverse complement strand
ACCCCCCTTTACTATCAAAATTGTGAAAAATCTAAACAGTTTTTACCACCCCCCCCCCCCCCCCCCCCCCCAATCTACGGGAAAGAGGATTCTTTTAGAAAAATATTGTGAGATCTCAAAGTGAAAGGTGTGGGAGGGTATTATTTGTCTTGTGTTTGCTGGAAAAAAAAATTGAATGCAAGAACAAATGGAATGAGAGGAAATGTGAAAACAATAGGAAGAGAAAAACTCTTTTTAGCCTTACAGAGTAGTCATTGATTCATGAAAGCACAAGGATAATTCCTCATTGTACAGCTTTCAGACAACAGTTAGAATATTCACTTTGAGTTAAAGACTAGAAAAATGTTAATGAACTGACAGAAGCCAAAGAAAAGTCAGTTAAAAAACCAGCAGTTAGAGGACTAGACAAATAACTAATAGGAAAAGAGGGGTAAAAGTACTGAAATGGTGGAATGGAGCATGAGCAAGGAAGGAACATAGCTGTCAGAATTGAAAAGGAAGATAAACTCAGAGAAAAATTAATTGCTTTTGTAGCTCAAGTTCAGACAGAGGAATTCTGGGACAAAACCAGAGTTGGACATTTGGTTTCTCCCCTAAAAAGATTTTTTTTTTTTAAAATCTCTTTTTTTTTTTAATCTGGTTTATTCTGAGGGATGATCTAGATAACATGGAAAAATAAATTCTTTCTAAAAATGCAAAACAATGTATTTGAATATGCTGTATGGACAAAAGGTTTTACAGTATCTTTCAGGCCTTCAGTTTTCATGAGGCACAATTAACTGAGTACTGTGTGTAATCATGGTCTTGGAATGTTGCTAATTTCGAGGACAGCTCTTATCTATTTTATGCATTTGTATTCTGCAAAGAAAAACTAAACAATCACAATTATAAAAAAATGCTTTTCTTAGGTTTAATATTTGTATTTGCCTTTTATAAAATTAATTATATATTCTGACTTATTAAATTCTTCCTTATGAAAGAAATGATGCATAGGATCTTGCCTGGAATAATTGTGGTAAAGTATAGTAACATTTTGCATTTGTGCAAAAAGAGTAATTTGAAAGCAGGCCTATGCCAGTACTTTCAGAGAGAAATAATGAGGAGGGGGACTTACTCAAGGTCAGATGGCCTCAGTGAAAAAAATGGAAGTTTTTTGCTTAAACCCTCTAGGTAAAGCTTTTTTTTTCTTGTTATGAAAATGGAGACTGGATCAGTGCTGTGCTTATGACTTGCATAAACTTTAGTCTTTCTTTCCTAAATTTTTCACCTGTCTTGGATTCCACTGAAGAAGCCAGACTAGTGCTTGTTCGAAACAGCTCAAGCGTTACTTTGCTACGGAGCCCTTTTTGATATGATGCAACTCTCTGTAAATATTAACCGGTGTTACATTGTGGGTGCTCCCTTTTGGGAGGGCTGTGAGTTTGCTGTGCATGAAGTTGCTGGGGATGGGCACACAGCTCTTGCATGCTATATTTGGCAGAGCTCAGGTCCATCCCCCCGTGTACTGCCAAGAGCAACTGGTCTGTTTGCTCCCGCTGCTCCAGGGCCATGGAAGTTGGATAACCTCTCCACTCAAAATGCGAAAGGATGGGGAGTCTCCAGTAGTAAGCACAAAGGTGTTGTTAGAGCTCTGTGCTGCCTTTGTTCCGTGTTTCCATTCAAAGGTCTCGCTCACTGAGTAGGAGAGACTACAGGGCGCGGTGGGGGGGAAGCAGTTGTGAGAGGCACTTTTCCTAACTGTATTGCTAAAAGCATGGGACGTGGGGACACACTACAGGATTGTGCAACAGGAGTTTTTAAAAGACAGCAGTGCACTAGCATTCACTCATGAGGCCCTAAATGGAATGTGAACCACCCGTAAGAGTGCAGCTGGGAGTGGCAATCCTATGAATAGTACTTTGACCACTGGCCATTTTCTTTTGTTGTTTAGCTCTCCCCAGTATCTTTATGCATATAGGTATTATTGTGACACAATATTTAAGCAGCACTTTGGCTGTGCACTGGATGGTACCATATTGAGCTAATGAGAATTAGTAATCCTCTTAAAGTTCTAGTAACCTGCTTGCCATATATGCTCAAAAAGTTTCATACCCCTGCATAGATTAGTTTGGAGCTAGTCTTGTGTATGAATTCAGTTGTTACTTAGTTGTTCACATATAATCCTTTTAATTTCTTCTGTATATTATCTTTCACTGTCTTCCAGTGCAAACGCCTCTTGTTTCCCATGTGTTTTCCCCAGTTGTTCTCTGGAATGTTTCCTGTCCTGTCTTGGCCAAGGGCATTTCTGAGGTGTGGAACCTTGATACAAAGCTAGGCTGAGTGAAACAGTTTGAAAAAGTTACCAGCTAGCTAAAGAAAGGGAGAGATGGCCATGGATTGAACCAGATCTTAAATTTGAGGTTACTTCAGACTGGTTCCTACTCTGTATTTCACAGTTGAGTCCAACAGTAGAAGAAAAGAAGTGACACAACCACCTGCAATCCTGAGCTCTGAAACTGCTGATTATGTGGCAGTGATGATTTGTACTGGGGTAAGAGCCAGCTGGCTGTGTGGATGTGGCTTTAGATTGCTTTCTAATAAATAACACTTAGTATGGCTCAGCTTGGTATGAACAGGAAGTGCCAGGCAGAGGAACTGTCACTCCAGAACATGAGTCAGAAGATGAAATTAAGGACTGACATAGATGCATATATTTCAGTGCCTTCACATTTGGCATCTCTGCACAGGCAAATCATCTAATAACGGCTCCCCTCACATACCTTGTATCCACAGGAAAACAGCTAGTGTTGTCTTGAGTAACACATGGAAGACATAGGTGAATGGTATTTTTAGCCTAGCCAAAAATAATTTTTGCATGCACTTCATAGATTGGTGTAGGTTGGCTTTAGTCATGTTTTTTAGTGCTTGCAACTGCTCTGCCCACACCTCCTCAGTGACTGACACAAGCTTCTTTCCTCATCTTTTAATTGGCAAACTTGCCTTTCTTTTGCCTCATGTAAATTGTGAACCATGAGAAGCACCTTGCCTTTGAATGAGTCCTCATAGAGATGATGGCTTCAAGACTGTTTTTATTGGGGTAAGTTCACAATACAAGACTCCTCATATTTCTAAACACTAAGAACGTTAACTTCTTTGGGCAAATCTGGGTTCTGTTCTGGTTAAGTAACTGCCCGGGCAGATCACTGTGATTTTAATAACACTTGGGGGTGGTAAAGTTTTACCCACACAGAGACCTAAATGCAAGAGAGGGTCAGAAGTAACAATTTGGTGTCTTCTATCCAATGAAGGTTTGTTCAGTATCATTTGTTCTGATTTGGGAACTTTCTTTTTTTCCTGTTGACCTTTTATTAACTGGTGGCACAGAAACATTCAATGTCCTTTGTTCTAATTGTTGTCCCATTTCTGTATAAAATTTTTTCTGAGTCATATCCCAAACCATATAGACTCCTTTCATTGCCATGACAACAGCAAGGCATGCCAATGTTAGCAAAGTCTGCTGGAAAAAGAGAAGTCAGTAAAATCAAAACATAGTTAATTGAGGTATTTCATATATAAATTCCCATTTTCTATAATGATCCAAAATTATCCTGCATTGTGGAAAAGTAGTTAAGAACAAGCCCTAGATAAATAGCATAGCTTCATGCTGGATGTTGGTCTTGTCCTAGGCACTGTGTTACAAAAAAAGATCTTACAAAAATAGTGAGAGTGGAATTGGTCATAGCCCTGGTGAAATGTTTGGACCAGAAGAGGATAAAGAGTTAAATGTGGTTACTAAAACAATAAAGGATAATTACTAACAGTTTTAGGAAAAAAATTGATGTTAAATTGTGCATTGTTCTTTCATTATCATACCTTTCTATTCATTGCCTAAGATTAAAAGTACATTTGATGGGATTACATAACAGTACATTTTAAACTAATAAATAATGCAGCAACTCATGCAAAGTAATAGGGAATCATTGATGTAAAACAGGTCTTGTAGAGCTGAATGCTGGAAGAAATCTGCCTTATTCCAAGTGAAGCTGGGAAGGAGGAAAACTGTAGGTGGGACTTGAAAAGTCTGCAGTCATCATGAAGGATTATTTCTATTTTAAAAAAGAGGTGAGAACACAGAGATAACAGAGGTACCATCTACAGCCTCCTTTCCCTTGAAACCTCCATGATCGTATGGGCTTTCTCTTGGCTTCCCTCTATGCTTTGAAGCTAAGATGGAAACTGTTTTGGAAATAGAAATGGAGAATGAATGTCCTGCAGTTGGGGGCATTATCTGCCCCTAACTCTTGAGATTTGTAGTTTTGAATACTTCTGCTTATACTTGCTGTGAAGAAGGGGGAGAGGATGAATGATGTTGCTCACTGAAAAGCTGTGATTCAGGTATTCCTGGCCTATGTTTAGGATTGTCTCATAAAACTCTTCTCAACTTTTCTTGTTACTTTCACCCTGTTAATATATAGCTGCAGGTGGCTGGAGGGTTCATCTTTCCTCTGGTATGTCCTCAGGGTACCCAAATGAGTTTCAGGAGCCTCTGCAATTTCCAAAGGATGCAAGTGCTGTGTTTTCATTTAATGATAGTTGACTCTCCGATGAGGTGGCTGAATTGTGGTGACAGCCATACGTAGTGTCAGAGCAAATGTAGACTTGTTCCCCTTATTTATATCCTTATTTTCAGACCTACTGGTGCTACTGTAGGCTAGAATGCTGTTTGCTTTGGGTTCTCAGTAATTCTGACAGTACTTGCCTGCTTAGTACAGGGTGATGCAATAAGCCTCCTTATCCTCCATCACTTGCCATGCTGGGTTTTATTGGAGTTCAGAAGGTCCCGAGTCCAGCTGGCTGTAGATGCAGACAGTAGCTCAGGCATTGGGGCTCCAGCTCTGAAAGAGAAACTGTGGAAGTCACTTGACTTACCCAAGATTGTAGCTAATATCAGATATTATCTATCAGTTGCTATCTAATAAACAAGCTTCATGTGAGAATTCACAAAGATGAATAGCAATGGTCCTCCAGTGTAACTTAAATTCTGAGATCAGTGACCCTGAGGAATCAGCCCCTACGCCTGCATCGAGCCCTACACCTGCATCCATGCAAATGGCAAGAGGAGAGCCCTTGACTCTCAGTACTGCAAAGGGATTGATGGGCTGGGTCAAGGCTTGAAAAACAAAACAAGAAAACCTTGTGGTTTTGTGAACTTTATATTTTAAGTGTACATAACTTAAAAGCATTAGACATTTGTGAACCTAAGAAATTCCTTGAGAACTGTACAACGCTTGGCTGCAGGTAGAGCCTGCAAGCCATAAAAGCTGCACTTAATGATAAGGTTTTGTCTTCATGTTGTGGCTAGTGGGTGTGGGGCATGTGAGCATGGAGAGGAGTACGCACTGCTGAGTGTGTCTGCTTTTTCTGCTTTCTCTTCTGTGGAATGGCAGTTCTGCTGGACATGAGTCCACTGAATGTGTTTTCATGTATCTGTGGAATTTTTAAGATTTATTTCTTACACAGCATCCTTTAGCTGACATATTTGCAATATTTAAGGAATCATTTAAAATGTTCTTATAATTCACCCCATTTTTGATGGTATTTGTTAGCACAGGTGGTCTCATCAACAAAGAAGCTGCTCATTCACAGCAGAGTTTGAATATGGCTTTAGACAAAAGTTTAGCTGGTGTAGTTAGAGGTACAAAACTAAAAAGAAAATCTTACAACTTATTGAACAAAAGTAGATTGTCTTGACCATTATCCTGTGGGTTGATATTACATGAGTAAATTGCTGACAGAGACTTAGTCTGTGTTTTTTAGCTGCTTTGGGGTCAGACTTTTCAAAGCAAGGCATTTGGGTTTTATTCCAATGCAAAAAACTGTGAATCCCTGAGTAGCCTTTTAGGTGGCAGAATGAAGAGCCATCAATACCTGAAATGTGTCTCCAAAGTGGCCAGTGACATTTAGTCCAATTTTGGTTGGAACTTGTGTTATGAAATGCAACAGTCCCTCTGGGAAGCTGAACTCTACCCTTAGGGACCTCCCCTAACACTTCCTAACTCAGAGTAAACCATTAAGGCTACTGGGGAGAGATCTGGGAAAGATGGGCCATAGGACAAAGACATAAGGATGGGATCTCTGTTCCATTGGTACCATGTGTCTGAGGCCAGCCATGAGCCCATGCCTTGGGAAGGAAAGGCAAGAGCAAGCACAGAGTAAAGTGTCCCCAAATATTGTAGGGCCTCTTGTGGGTTGGGGCATTTTTCAGCCAGAGGGGATGTCTTTGGTAATCTGTGATAGATTTTCTTCTTCCTTGTATTTCTCCAGTCTCTTTTTGAGTTGAGGTAAACTTTTACTACATTTTGTCTTGAATCAAGGTGTTCTACAGCTTAATTATATGTGAATGAAGAAATAATAATTTTTTTCCTTGTTCTAAAATTTTCATCTACTAGTTCCTCTTGTTACCATCTAGCTCTTTTAGTGGCAGAGTGTAAACAGTTGTTCCCTGCTCACCTATTTCACATCACTAATCTTTGTAAGCTTCCATTGTATTCCTACCTTAGGCTGATGTACCACAACATATGCAGTCCCTTCTTGCAGTTTTCCTCTTGCTTTTTGTCAGTTTTCCCACTTATTTAGTCATTACCAATGTCTACTGATTTAGTCATGACATCCCTAATATTGTGTGGACTTTACCAATTCATGTGGGTATAACTGAGATTTCTCATTGTGTTGTTTCTTGCCACTGTGGCCTCACTGATCTTGGCATGCTGTTGTTTCTGCCACCATCTAAGTCTGTGACAGTCTTCACTGTGTACTTTAGCTTACTTTAGACTGGGAATTTCATTCCTCGGTGACAGTTTTACTATTTGTTGTTATGCTGTTCATTTTGTTTAAGCAAATGCTTTAATATACTCCTGCTTGTCCACTGATTCGTTCTGCCTTTTCTGCACTTTTAATCCCTGCATACAACATCCATTTCTCTTGTTTTCACTGACTGTCAGGGTCCCCACCTAAATTAGGTGCTTCATTTCCCTGACCCGTTTCTTTGGTCGTTTTTATGCAAAAGCATTTGTCTGCTCTTCCTCTCATTTGCAGAAGACAAATGAACCCGACCGTTTGGGCACTGTCTCCATTCCCAGTGCCAGCAGCCGGCTTCCATTTTACCGGGACGAGCCCTGTCCGCCGCAGGTGCAGCCGCCGCTCCGCCTTCGGCGGCGAGCCGTGCGTGCCCGCGCACGGGAGGCACCCGGCGGGCGGAGGCGGGGAGCGGCCGGCGCTCTCGCGAGAGCCGCGCGGTAGCCCCGCGAGATCGCGGCGGCTCCCCGCCCGCGTCATGTTTTCCCTGTGACAATCCGGGCCGGGAGGACGCGGCTCCCGGCGGGATCTCCGCGCGCCGCTCCCCGCGCCCCACCGGCCCCGCGGGGCTCCCGGGCTGAGCTCCGCCGCCTCCCCCCGCCGCTGCCTGGTGAGCGCGCGGCCGCGCGGGGCTGAGGAGCGCGGGCAGGGGCGGGAGGCCTGGGCGAGTCCAGGGCCGGGGGGGCTCTCCCCGCGCCCTCCCCGCGCCCTCCCCGCCCGACAACACCGCGGGGCCGCAGCTGCAGCCGCGGCCGTCAGGGAGCGGGGGAAGCTGCAGACGGGCGTGAGGAAGAGGGGAGGCAGGTGGGGCCGTTCAGGTGTCATTGCCCTGTTGCTGAGGGTGGGAGAAGGACGGGCGTCCTCCGGCAGCTCTTATCCCTTCGTGGGGGCTTTTTGTGCCTCTTCAAAGCTCTATAAACTACGAATTCTGCATTGTGCTTCGGCTGAGGTCCTCGGAGCCTGTGCTTTTCCCTATGAACCTCATGAATGCGATTGTAGTGTGGCCGTGCATTTTTCCTCTAAGTGTTAAATGCATCTCTGGCTATGTGCATCCCAGGTGGACCTGGCAGGTGTCACAGAATTAATCTGAAAATTGTCATGTTTGCCTTCATCAACTGTGTGCGTGACTGTAGGTAGGTGTTCCGTGTATCTCCAGACCTGTCGTCTGAATTGCACCGTCTTACCGTGGCATGTTTGCTGGCTCTTACTTGCAATACTGAAGCGTTATATGTATACTTTTTCTTAGAGATGTTTTATTCTGTATTTCAAAGTGAAGTCTTAGCAGGTGTTTTGTTGTTGTGTTTTGGGGGGCTTTTTAACTGCATATGGCTAATTTAATTGAGGTGTTGCTATATACAAGCTGCTTTTCATGGTTTTTTTTTAAGGACAGAACCCTATTGTTATGCCCTCTTCTTTTCACAGTGTATATAGGAGAGGTTTAGTGCAGTTGAAACATTTTTATTTCTGTTGTCACATACCTAAGCTGATTGTTTCCTCATGAATGGTGTAATTTGCTGTAGCTGGGACCGTGTGCTCTGTATACATATATACATATCCTGTATGTCTGTGTACATACCCGTGCGTATTGTCTCATGAGGTTGATCAGATTTGTAGTTTAGCAGAATGTTCTATGCTGGTATTTCATAATAAAACCTCAGAGGTCTAAGTTTACATGTCCTGAATTTAATGCTCCTTGTTAGAGACCCCATATATACCACATCTGCTCCATTGGGATGTGGGGCTGTGGAGGATTTGTATCTCCGGGTTAAGTCTCACGTAGTTTTGGGGAAAAATATAATAGGTATTTAATCTGGAAGGGTAGGCTGTATACCTGGTCAGTCTGTTACTGCTTCCCCATTCTGAGAGGAATTGGTTATTTTGCGTGAAAGATTAAAAGCTGTACAATGTTGTGCTACAGGACAGAAGGGCAGTGCCAGTCTTTGGTTTCCTTGTACCTATGAGGAATTTGTTGGGTAACTTTATCACAGTGGTTGTTTTAAAATGAAACATCTTAAAGCTTTTTGTCTCTGAGTACAGACCTGGAGTATTTCCTCTCTGCTCCTATGTTCTTACTTAAATATGTCGCATATGTTTTGTTCTTTGTCTGAACATTAAGACTAAACATGTTTTTGTGGTTGGAAGTATATAAGTTGAAGGGGAAGTGGGAGTGTTGAATTTTTTTTTTAGAAACTGTGTAAAGGAGGTGTTTATCTAATTGTTAATTAAGCGTAGGGATGTAAAGTCTTTGATTTATTTTTGCCGCGGAACTGCTTGGCATAGTAAGAATATAACACAGCATTTTAAAATTCATTTAATCATTGATTTGAAAAACAGTTTACCGGTGAAAACTTGTTCTTCTGCTGTTTCAGAACTGAATTAAATGGATAATAATTGATTAGGAAGTGGTTTAAGTGACTTGACTAAAGAACTTGTTTTGGTTTTGCCTTTAATTTACCAATTTGAGGTAGCCATAATCTTTATTTTTTAAAGAAAACAGTACACTTTATGCAGGTGCTCTGCATATTTTGAAGTATCAGTAATGACTGGAATAGGACTATTTTACAGATGGAGAAAGCTACGTGTGAAATCAGCAATAATATTTGTGTTTGAGTAGTAAAATCATGTATGTTTAAGTATTTTCATTTAAGAGATAAACACACGTGTAGTATTCCAATCTTTCTTTTTAGTGTAATTATTCTTGTAATACTCATGGGATAGAGATGCACTTATCCGCATTTTAAAAATAAGTAGTGGAGACAGAAAATATATGTATTTCAGGTAGACGTGGTGGAGCAGGCATTTGATTTCTGGTCATAGGTTGTTAGGAAGTCATTAGCCTTTCAATACAACAGTCTTAGATCCTGGCAGATACTTAATCTTCCTCTGTTCATGTAACTCAAGAGATTTTTATCTTGTACTGGTGTGTTTTAGTTAAAAGTAGGATGCAGTTCTCTGTGGCTGCTTTGACTTCCTGCTGTCAAAGTCGTTGTAGTAAATGGTGAGTACTGTGCTGGTTTCGGTTCTCGTGATTGGCTCTCGGAAGTACTCAAACTCTGAAATTGCTGCCAGGATTTCTTTTTGTCTGTTTCCCTTGTAGTGACTGACAGTCAAGTGGAACATTCAAATCTAGTAGGTGTTAGCTTTTTAAAAACATCTGAAGTAGCCCTCAGAAATCGAAGCTCTGCTGTCATAAGGCTGCTTGAAGTAACTGCCAGTGTGCTGCAGCTGCTTGCTGTGCATTAGAGTCATTCAGAGTAACCCTTGTAAATTCTTAATATAAAAAAAAAGAAAACAAAGCCACCCTGGAGCCCAGTGGCTACAGGATTTGCCCCTCAACAGCAAGTGTAATTGTGACCTTGGAACTGGCCAGGTATATTCCCTGGCCTGGACTGCCTGTTGTGATTGACCTGATGTCACCAAGCTAGTTGGGGGGGTGTTCAGGTGGCTCAAGCAATCATCTCTGCTGGGAGCTGGAATTAATTTGCTGCTTAAAGAATAGCCTGCAGTTTGAGTCCTCTTTACTAGTAATAATTTTTGTTTTTCTGTCTAGGACTGGATAATACAGAAATTTCATCCTCAAAACGTTTCCTTACAAACAGAAGTTTCTTTTTCAATTGGTTATAACAGGGGCTCTCTAAGTCAAGAAATGCAAGTATTAACAGGAATCATTAACATGAAGGAGCATCCACAGTTTTCCTGGGCAACCTGCTCCAGTGTCTCATGATGAGATGTTTCTTCTTTATGTCCAATCTAAACCTACCCATATTCAGTTTAAAACCATTTCCTGTTGTACTGTCACCACAGGCCCTGATAACAGTTATTTCTCCATTTCTCTTTTACGTCCCCTCTATATCTATATCTATCTATCTATCTCTCTCTCTATATATAATCTCTAAAGGCTGCAGTCCATCTTTCTGCTTACATACAGCTAACTTGAAAGTTAAATGTATTTGAATTTTGGCTGTCTGTACATGTTGTACTTTCCTGTCCATTGCCGGGTTTCTCAATTTCAAGTCATGATTTCTAGCAAATACGTCTTCAAAATGTTTGTAGTTTTTGCAAGAAAATATCTGTTTCTATGTATTGTGGTGGTTGAAAATACTGTAACTACACGGTAGAAGTACAAGTTATTGTACCTTTCGGGGAGAGTGATAGTGCTAAAACCTTACCAGAGTTTTTATCCATTTTCCAGTGCAAGATCAGGCACCTTTCTTTGCTCAAATTGTTGGGATGGTTTTGATGCATGGGGATTTCTGCTTCTCAGCTCCTCTTTTCACTAACTGCTTTTGATGACTGTGTATGTGGAGCATCCTGCATTCTCAGCTTTTGTTTCAGTAACCTTAAAGCCATCTGAAGAAGTAATGGATTAAATTGATTTTTCTAAGTTTATCTGCTGAACAGTAATGATAATTTTTATTTCTTCTCTGCTTGGGTAGATTTTGTACAGCCCCGGGGGGTTTACATTGACAAACCATGATTAGGTTTTTGTATCGCTTTTTTTTTAAACCTAAGGGCAAAAGGGCAAATAGCTTTAATTTCATATTAACTTAAAAATAACTTTGTCTTCCTTTGGTCTGTCTCCCAAAAGTTTTTGGAATAACCAGTTGTGACCCCAGCTGAAAGCATAGGGTTATATTGGTTTCAATACTCTACCTGATAATGAATGAATAAATAATCCCACAAGAACCTAAAATCATGTAGGAAAACTAAAATTGGAAGAATATCAAGTAGAACCTCACCATGGCTTACTTAACAAATATAAGGCTAGGTGGAATCCAGTATTTGGAAAGAAAAGTTGATGGTTGTTTGCATAATTAATCTTATTCTGAATGATGATGTCATTCATTTGGTTTCCATACGCTGAGCAGGAGGCTAATACAAGGAGGAAAGATAGTGGTCATTGTGCTCAGTGGAGACAGATGTTCACATGAATTAATGCTGGTGTGTATTTCACTGTAATGTTTTAGGAGTGAAGAACAACGTGCTGTAGCTGCTGTTCTTGCTTGCTTTTTCTGGGTTAGTTCCTTTTGCTCCTTGCCTTCCCATTCTAGATTTGTAAGAGACCACGGCTCATTTTTTCTTAATTGTTTTACTGTCTATCCCCTGTTACTTAGCACCACTGTCTTTTTTTCTTTTTTTACTGCTTCCGATGACACTTTTTGTCTCTTTGCTTTCAATTCTTTGTGAATTTGTAGTAATTTCTCTGCAGTGTCAGTATTTTCTAATTTATCATTTTCTCTTTTTCTTTCCCATGACTGTGTTGGATGGATTCCGTTCACCTCACATCTGTCATGACACTGTGTGTAGACTATGTGGATAGGCCAGAAAGAACATTTGAAGAATGCTGCCTTGCGTAGTGACCTACAGTGCTTTTTGGCACCAGTGGAATATTGAACAGACAAATCTTCTAGGCAAAATTACCTCTTGTTGGTTTCAACTGTCATAGTGTCCCCTGGCCATGAGCGATATGAAACATCCTGCAGGTTTTGCATTTCTGTACATTTCATACTGTTGGCCTATGACAAGGCAGGATTTTTTAATACTTTTATATATTCTTGGTTTCTAAATCACCTTTCAAATAAAAGGCTGTAAATATTGTTTGGAGCCTTGATACCTGCTGCTAAGTCCTATATATACAACCCCTTATTTATGGAAAAAAGGGAAGCAAATCAGTTTGGTTTAGTTGTACTTTAAGATACAAAATTTTAATAAGGATTGCAAAAATTGCTGCACTCTACCAACTGGCAGCATATGAAGCAAGATTCTTACTGGGACTTTGTGCCTCCTTTGAAAGAAGTATGAAAGACTGGAATGATAAAAACTTAAGGTAATCTGTCATTTTATGGAGCATCAGGAACTGTTAGGACTGGAACTTGGCAAAACCAGAGAACACTCCTTCTGTTGCACAAATTAAAGGTACAGCAGTATGTTGAATTCCACATGCAGCTCTGGAATCGTACAGATTAGGAATTTGACAGAATATTGAGGTAATAGTTTAGTAGGTGTGGATACAGACTAAAGACTTTGGTTTACTGGAAAGAATGTTACATTTATTTGAATTAACAAAATAATTTAGAAGGGTTCTAAGTGTTTAGGCTATAAAACTGAAATGTTGCAACTTTGAAGAGATTCTATTTGTATAATGGAGTTTTAATACTGTCATCACAGCGAGGCAGTAAATAGACACATATTGCATCAGGTTTTCTGTCATATTTTAAGTAAATTAGCTTTCCCAGAGCTGTGATTGGCAATGAACTCAGAACTTCTACTTTATCAAAAACTTACCTAAAATAACATCCCAGAATAAAGTTTTTCAGTTGTCAGTGTCCCTTGCAGTGAATTAATTGAATTATATTCTTAATGCGCTAGTGGAATTACCTGATTATCCTGATTGTGAAATCTTTCCTGAGTTTGAGTTTTGTGTGAGCCACAAAATGCTTGATTCTTCTCGGCCATCACAGAAGTTAATTTCTCACTATTGCAAATAAAGCTTTAACTACTTGTAGCAGTATCAAGAGCTGTAGTGTGCTCTGGCTGCCATCTGTTTAAATATTAGATTTTCTAGTCCTTTTTAGAAACCACCCAGGTGATGTCATGTTGAAGGTGCCTTGAGCATAGGAGGTACTCTAGGAGCCGCTCATGTTTAAAATAGTAAATGGAACTGCGGCAGGCGCTAGGAAGCTCATTGTCAATGAACACACAGTGAAGAACTTTGTATATGTGTGTGGTGCAACACCACAGGCAGACAGTGAATAGAATCGAGTTTCACAACCAGATCTTTGTATGTTCGTTAATTTTGGTGTTTCCTGCCTTTGATTTGACTGTACAGACGTACTTCTTGCATTACAAGCTTTTGTAATTAGGTTCCCATAAAATAAATGTAGTCAGCATCTTAGAAGGGTTGCTGAAATTGCTGATTGCACAGAGGGGGAGAGTGAGTGCTCGTGAGGTTTATTTTTCCTCTGAGAAAACTTTTGATTTTTAGGACATATAATATTTGTGGCTTTATAGGTGCAGATTTTCAAGAGCTTTGCAGCTTTCAGCTACTTTTGTAGGAGATCTAAGAGCCTGAGCACTTGGCTTCTGTCAGAATAATTGTTTTTGTGTGTGCTTGATACCTGCTGTAGTCAGACCAGGTTAAAGAACATGGTAGTATCAGTGTGTGTGCTAGTGTCACTGATTTAAGAAAATGGATTTTCTTTATACTGATTGAAGATGCTATATATAATTTTATACATTTTATATGTTTGAAAATCTCCATGGACTGTGAGAAGTTCTGCCTTGATTAAAGACTAGGTTAAAATATATTCCCCTTGTTTGCTATGTTCATTTGACAACACTTTATGTAAGATCAATTTTGCTTTTTATCCCTGTATTACAGTGTTTACTTCTTTGGACCTTGTACAGGGAGGAAAGCACAAAGCTGTAAAATAACAATTAAGCAGGAAGATTCAAATTTGTACAAGCAGTGGGAAATCACTGTGCTTTGAGATTTACCTACATTTCTGAGCTGATTGTTCACATTTTCCTTTCCACAGCCTGAGCAGCAGTTGCACCTTCTTCCTCCTTATCTGTGGACCTGTATTATTATTGCTTGAATACCAGTGATTACTTGCATTTGGCAATGAGGTAGAGCCACTGTGTTGGAGATGATGCTGTTTTGGGGAAAAAAGAAAAAAATGGGCCCTAAAATCAGCTCTTCCCCTCCACATGTTTCTCTCTGTTGATAAGCTGAGTGTGTGCGCTATGGACTGAAAAAGCAAAACACGTTTTGTGGGGAAACTGTGCTGTTACACTCTCTACTTCTTAAAATAGCAAGGCAATAATCCTGTCTTAGACTTTTTAAGGATCTTTTCTACAGCTTTCTTTTAAACAAAACATAAACCCCTCTGTTTTTCTCTTGTCTCGACTTTCATACTTACATCTCTTCCTGCAGGAATTTAGTGTTACCTCTCTGGAATTGCCTAGAGCTGTTCTTTATTTTCCTGTTTCTCCCTCAAAATGAGCTACAGAGTGTGATGTAGCCACACTGTACAGCTTCTGCCCAGTCTCCACCTTTCTTTAAATTGTCCCAGCAATCTTTCTCTTAGATCTATGTACAGCAACTTTGGAGGAGTTTTTTTTAATCTAAACCCTAGAAGGGAGCTTCCTGTTTACTTCTGTTAGGACAAATTTGTTGGCTGCATGTAGGTGGTCCTTGGGTGAAAAATTCCAGTATCTCCCATAATTTCCGAGCTGACATGGAAAAGGAAGGACTATGGAAATTCCTTCAGGGAAGTGTATATATTCTGTCCAAGACCCATCTTTCCTGCTGGACTCAGAAACAAGATCTTTATAACCTTACAGACTTTAACCTTCAACCCCATGCTGAAGTCCTTTGTAAATTATTCTCATTTCCCCCTGTGCCCTTGGAGTATAAGAGTATCTGGGGCAGTTTCCAAATTCCTCAGTCCTTTGTGTTGCAGTCAAGAACTTCCCTTACTAACTTCTTTAGTAATGTTTTTTTCCTCTTTAGTGAGTTCTTATTCTTACATTTGAAGGTGATCAAAGTTGTCCCACTTCCCTCAAAGTGAGAAGACCTAAATACTTCTTGGTTTCCTGAAGCTGTAGTAAAAATCTGAAAAAAATACTTGTTCTTAGAGGTTTGACAGTCTTCATGTCTGAGCCAACCAGGTGGATTTTTGAGAAATCTTTAGTGTTTGCTTTGTTCCCTTTCTAGAAAAATCTACTCTTTCTGTAGCAATTTTAGGAGATGGTGGTAAGTGGCTGGAAAATCTACTGTTACTTTTCAATTATGTTTTACCTTTTGTATGACACATTATGTAAACACAGAAATACATTCTCCATAATTTTCTTGGTAATTTCGCTTTGGTGTCAACTGTAACACTTTGCAAGAATTATTTCACTTATAATAAATAATTGTTACAGAAAGATTACTTCTGCTTCAGACACATATGCATGAAACAGTGAGATTTTTGTAGTATCTAATATGAATGCCAATATAGATGTGTGTGTATATATATATATATATATATACACATGTATATATGTATATATAAAAAATATTGAAATGTTTGTAGTGGAATACCTATTCTGTTGTATCTCCTGGTCAGTTTTACATTAAGGTGTTAGTCATCCATGCAGTCAGTGACTTGGTATTTTATATATAAAATAAGCAAGCTGTGATTAATGACAAGATCAAGTTCCTCTTTCTGTTTCTGTGTTTAAATTGCTGGGGTGGCAGAGAAAAGGAAGAAACAGCATTCATAGTTTATCTCTTATTCCTGTTTCATGGAAATAACTTGTAAATATAGTTAGATGCATCTCCAGTCTCTTATTTTATTCTTATTTGAGATAGGGGAATAGTTCTTTTTCCTTAGAAAAGATGCAGTTTTTCTCAGTAAAAGAATTGGCTGTTTGGCCTATTCCATTAGTGATATAAACTTAATTTTAATATGCTCAGTAGTCTGTTGTATTTAATAATGACTTGCAACAGGCCTTTTGCACTTCAATACATGTGATTTATTAGTTATTGTAGGCAAGCTTACACCACAAAAATTAACATTTTAAGTGACCTGTAAAAATTAGCTGGTGGTTTCAGGCTGAACTAATTCCTATTTAAGAAAAAACAAACTCTTTAATAACACAGAATATTTTAAATTTTTAAAAATTGTTTGCTAGGCCACTGAAGACTGCATACTTTCCCTGAAATATGACAACTTTCCTCTTTTTTCCCTATATTTTAACTCAGAACGGAAGACCTTAAGTGTATCAATTATTATTAGCATTTACTCTGTCTTGCTGACAAGCATTTGCACGCTCTTGGTTTTGCGTTTATTTTTTCTTTAGGTGCAGCAAGTACATTTAAGCCAAAACTTCTTAAAAATCATCATCTAACTAAATAGAGGAACAGAAATATATGGATAAAGGGGTAATGAAATTTGTCATCAACTTTCTTTCTGAGTTCTTGGCTGTGTGGAAATGCATGCCAATCAATTACTACAGTTTCAGAATTATTAGGGGTTTTTTGTAAGTTGATTTCTTTTAATTTGAAGTGCATCCTATTACCTCCCATCTATGCTTACTAGTTATTGCAAGATGTGGAGACTTGATTTTGAGCTTAGAATTCGAGTGGTAGTTTGGCTGTTTGGTGTAATTGTTTACATAATGGGGAAAGCCATGAACAACAGAGGAAGTACCTGGTTTTGACTTTTGAGCTTGAAGAGACAGAGTCTGAAACCCAGGGGATGCAACATTCAGTGTGCAGTGGGATTCAGCTTTGGAAGTTACAGGTTCGCCTTCAGGTCTACTTAAAGCAGTGGTCTGATAAAAGGAAAAACAACCTTTGTCTCTGCTGCAGGTAATTTCCATGTTTCTTGTAACATTTAAAAGAGAGCTCTCTTAGGCATATTTTCTTCCATAATTTAAGTGTTTTACTCTTCTCTTAGCTCAGGCAAAAGCCTTCCCTAATTATATTTCCCGTGTTTTCACAGGTTTCATTTTAAAATTCTTTTCCTCACATTCCCTTTCATCTGATGTAAGAGAAACAAACAATATTTGGCGTCCAGTGCAGTGATGGCTAACAACAGCTCTCCCTGTGTTTGTGCACATATTCCAGTAGAGGATTTGATGAACCTGAGCCGTTCCTTGAGTTCAGCTGCAGCACTGGCTGTGGTTCTCAGGACGAACAAGCTCTGAAGGCGGGCTTAGTTACCTTCATACGTCTTCCCCTGCAGCTCAAGTTGCTGCCACTGCTATTCTGAAAGAAAAATTCTTCATCCAGGATGCATAGAACTTGGCTTTTAGGGTTTGATGTATACATTTTGTCCCCACTGTTCCCTGGAGTAAGCTTTTGAAATAGGTGTTAAATTTGGTAACGTTGTTGGAATCCTTGTTCAGCTATGAGTTTTGAGTCCCATTTTAGTTGACTTACCAGTTGGCAACAGTAAAATATTTGTGAACATTTACTCCCCCAAAATGCTGATTTCCTCAACAGGAACTGTGGTTCTAAAAGATACGACAAATAAGTTGTGTTCCACATCCTCACAGTTTACTTTTTCTTTTTTTCCCTGAGGAGCAGGAGGAGAAAGGGAAGAATAAGGGCAGGGGAGCTGGGCTTTTAAAAATTTTTTTTTTTCATAGAAATCCTAGAAAGTTCTGGGCACTTGAGTTTGATGTGTTTTAAGTTTTCCAGTGTTGAAATACTTGATTAAAGCTGTTGCTATACATTTAGATGGTTTTAAGTTTATGATGATGAAAGAAAAGTACTTTTCTCCTCTTGTCACATGCTTCTGGCTTGTCCCTTTGTGCTTGGCTATGTGATCAGCGTGTTCAGAAAGTGTGTAGGCCTGCACCCTGTGGGACTGGCCCACCCTGCACACTTGGTACCTTCCACATGTTCACCTGACCCTGCAGTGGTCAGATATAGTGAAACAGCAGTGAGCATTCACTTGAGTTTTCAAAGCCAAATGTATTTTCTTTTTGCCTGCCCTAAAAAGAAATGAGATGTTCGTGTCCAGGCTCTGGAGCAATTATAAACCTTGTGTTTGTGGCAATGAGCTGGAGGAAGTAAACCTTACCTATGCATTGTGCTACCACTGTTACCTGGTTTCTGTGTAACCTCAGTGATCTGTAGTTGTTCATGCAGAGACAGAGATCATTTAGATTTGCATTCAGAGCGCATTTCCAGGATTACCAGCAGTGTCTGGTTAAAGCTTTCTGCCTGTCACATGAAGCTGAATGTTATTTTCAAGGTGGACCAATGTATTTCTTGCAAAAGCTGCAGTAGGAGACTAGGGCGCTGCTAAGAGCTCAGCTTCAAGATTCAGTCTCTATTTTTGGAGATGCATACAAGGGCAGGAGGGAAAAAATCTATCAGTTTTCAGGAAAAGCAGCAGTATTTGCACCTTTGAGGTACATGATCACATTTTGAAGTTTCTGAAAGAAGAGTAGCTGGTGAACGCATAACATAAAGCCCATGAATGAGTCTGTTCAGGGAACTTCTTAATGGAGTTACATCCCCATGTTTTACCTCTTGCTTGAGAAGGTGCAAACTCCATCAGGTAAGACCAGAGTTTGGACGTTTTCATTAATTGGCCTTACAGTTTCTATTAGGATCAAATGGTAGTTAGCAAATCCTTTCTGACAAGTGAGACAATGTTGCCCTTTCTTAGTAAACAGGGTCCTGAGTGTAATAGTACCTGCCTGTGTCACTTGGAGGCTGAGCTGTTGGGGAGTTTTGTGGTGTGAGTAGACAGGTGTGTCTTGTATGAAATGCAAGGAATGCTTGCTGCTCTGAATGGTACTTACCAGCTGTGGCTCCAGTTTCTGTGGGATAGACCTGGGTAAGGGTCTGCTGTAGTGCAACAGAAGTTACTTGGATAAGGCTCACTGGGGCTCACATAAAGCTTTTTATGAAGATACTAATCTATTGTTGGGAAAATTTGGCTGAAATAAAAGCAGGTGATTAATAGCACACAATGTGCTTTTTGGGCAGATATATTGGCAGAAGAGCTGTAGTTCTTTATATTTTTAATTTATGTTTTTTGAGTGTGAAATGTCAAGACAAAACGAGGACCGAGTTGCACTGCCTGTAACCCATTTCCCTACAAGCATGGCATGGCAGCAACACTGGCTTTCACTGCATGGCAGAGACTCCCTCCACCCCCAGGGGTTTAGTTTGAAATTAGATCAAATAGGGCTCACACTACTACCAAAGGACACAAAACTCTCCTTCAAGAAATTATAGTACTTTTTGGTGAAACTGTAATACATTAGGACTTAAAGGGTCAAAGAACAGAAAGTGATCAATCAGAACCTATGTAACCCACGGTTAATGATTATAAACAGGAATTAAACAAATCTGTTTTGTACAATAGGAGATAAAGCATTACTTTAAAGAAAATTCTTTTAAAATGAGCAGTTTGAAAACAGTCCCTTTGAAGAAGCCTCTTTGCATATTAAGCTATAAATTAGCTTGGCAAAATTTAGACTTGACATCAAGAATCCTCTTGAAGAAACTGAAGTTCTAAATGCTACCAGCATTAAAATTAATAACTCGAGTGTCTCTTTGGGATCAGAATGTTCTTTTAATTTTTTAATTTTTAAAAATTTTCTCAGACATAGACTTAGAAGAAGTCTGGACTCAACTAGTTGTGGTCAGTCCATGCTCTTGTATGTGAGAAATTTTTCGAACTCAATGTATGTTTTTGGAATTATGATCTTTTATTCACATATAATAGCAAAATATCATACCATTACGTGGATGATCCTGCAGACATAAATCATCATAGTGCTGAGATACGTTTATCAGCCCTGCACCTTTGTGGTTCTTGACATCTAAATCTTAAATTGCCTTATCTGTTAAATGCTGTTCATGTCACTTAGCAGAATTAAATTTGCTTTGTGTGAATTTTTGTGCATATGGATTTAGAAAATGTAGACTGACTTACGCTAAAATTCTTACATCATGTTAAGTAAGTTGCACAAACATGTAGGTCAGATGGTGAAACTTTGGTAATTCTTGGTGGTTAATCTTTTGCTGCTTTCCTTCTGAAAGGATTATTTGGATTTGTCCTACTGTGAGTAATAAGATCTGTAGATAACGTTGCACACCTATTGACAGTTTTTTTCATCTTCAGGACTAATGGCAAAGAAGTAAACCAGCATGGCAGCTATGGTCCCACCTGTGAAGCTGAAATGGCTTGAACACCTAAACAGCTCCTGGATCACAGAAGACAGTGAATCTATTGCAACAAGGGAGGGAGTTTCTGTCTTGTATGCTAAGTTAGTTAGCAATAAAGAAGTAGTGCCATTGCCCCAGCAGGTTCTGTGCCTCAAAGGACCTCAGTTACCAGATTTTGAGCGGGAATCTCTATCTAGTGATGAACAGGACCACTACTTGGATGCACTTCTTAGCAGCCAGCTGGCACTGGCAAAGATGGTGTGCTCAGACTCTCCATTTGCTGGAGCTCTTCGAAAGCGTCTCCTTGTGCTGCAGCGTGTCTTCTATGCACTTTCTAATAAATACCACGATAAGGGTAAGGTGAAACAGCAACAGCATTCACCAGAAAGCAGTTCTGGATCCACGGATGTGCACTCTGTCAGTGAACGCCCAAGGTCAAGTACAGACGCACTCATAGAAATGGGAGTTCGGACTGGATTGAGCTTGTTGTTTGCACTGCTGAGACAAAGCTGGATGATGCCTGCGGCAGGACCTGGCCTCAGTCTTTGCAATGATGTTATCCATACTGCAATAGAAGTTGTGAGCTCTTTACCACCTTTATCTCTAGCAAATGAAAGCAAGATTCCACCAATGGGTTTGGATTGTTTGTCACAAGTAACAGCTTTTCTTAAAGGAGTAACGATTCCGAACTCTGGGGCAGATACTTTAGGTCGTAGATTAGCTTCTGAGTTGCTTCTTGGTTTGGCTGCCCAACGAGGTGCCTTGAGATACCTTCTTGAATGGATAGAAATGGCTTTAGGTGCTTCAGCTGTAGTAAACACCATGGAGAAAACCAAGTTGCTGCAAAGTCCAGAAGGGATGATCAGCTTTGATTGCTTTATGAGTATATTGACCCAGATGCGACGATCTCTGGTAGGTATAACCAGCTTTGGTCTTTCTGCACTGCAGTGTGGTTGCACTCTTAATTGAATAGTTTCTCCACACCAAATGCCAGTTTGCTGAGTATGTTAGGGGGCTTTTTGTGAATTATTTTCCCCTGTATTTCCACCATCTCTTTCTTTCCCTTCCTGCCCACCTGCTTCCTCATAGGTAAAGATGAAATGGTAAATAATCTCTGTGTTGTCATTTTTAGTGTTATGCTTTAACTTCAGGGAAAGAATTGAGGACATACTTGATCCACTTGGACTTGTACATTTAAGTTCATAGCAAAAAAAGTTAGAAATTTCAAAGTTTTATAACACACCTTGTTTCCTGTTATTTTTATTGGACGTTCCTACTCCCTAATTCACCTGGGCCTCTGCTTATACATCTTCAGGATGTTCAGCAGTTTTGCTGATGCTCAGAAATTAATGTGGTAAGAAAATGAGCTAAATTGGAAGTGTGGCACACTGTTTTGTATGTTGAGCGCTTACTTCTGGTCCTAGATGAATATTACTTTTAAAGGTATGAAATTACTGCACAGTATGCAGTCGGAAGCTGTTCCAAGCTTCTGCTTCATGTGCTCAGACTGAAACAGGGAATGACTTTTTCCCCTCAAGTGGTTGTTCTTTTCTTTCAAGCTTATAGTGCTTATTAATAAACATAAACCTTAAAATCTAAAAAAGATTCTAAAGAAGATCTAAAAAATCTTTTTAAAGAATGGAGTCCGTGAGAAGAGCATGGCAGTGGCAGTATCTGAGTTGGATTAAATGTCCTGATGGGCAACTTTATTTGTTGTTGGTTTTGGGCTATATATACAATTAGAGACCAAAATATGAAAGATACGTAAACATTAATTGTTAGTAGTAATTTCAAAATAATTATCACTTTAAACACAAATAACTTGCATTTCATTACAATATAGTATTAGGAAAAATTAACTCTAAACACAGATACTTTCACAAAACTGAATCAGTAACAATGTTGGACTAGCACTTGTGACAGTTTGGTTTTCCTAAAGTGTATGCAGATATCACAGCTCAGGAGAGAGGTAGTGTACTTATGCTTATAGAAAGAGCCATTCATTTCTGCTTAGCTATAAGAACAAATCCCTAATGTATTTTGTTCAGGTGGACTGTTGCTGTATTGGAAGTGCGCTTCTCCTAATAACAACATTTAAACGTTGCAGGGATCATCTGCTGATCGAAGTCAGTGGAGAGAGCCAACCAGAACATCTGATGGCTTATGTTCTCTGTATGAGGCAGCTCTGTGCTTATTTGAAGAGGTATGTCTTGAAAAAAACTTTTTAAGTTATTGTAGTTTACTTCCCCTTCAAACATGTGATTGGTGTGCACATGTGGCCATAGTCCAGTCTTGGCCAAATTATTCTGGGGCAGAAGAGGTGAAAAAAACATTGAAAATCTAAGATGTAGTGAAACAGTCGTTTGGGCAAGCTAATGATGTGGTCATTGTGATTTGTATTTTAGGCAGTTACCACGTTGAGGGGCAGTTAAAGCTGTATTCAACATCGTGACTGTATAGGAAGAAGTATAAAATGTTACTGTGTAATAAATCTTTGGTTTGAACAGGTTTGTCGAATGGCTTCAGACTATTCTAGGACATGTGCTAGCCCTGACAGCATTCAAACGGGAGATGCTCCCATTGTGTCGGAGACCTGTGAAGTGTATGTGTGGGGCAGTAACAGCAGTCATCAGCTGGTAGAAGGAACTCAAGAGAAAATACTTCAACCCAAGCTTGCTCCAAGTTTTTCTGATGCACAGACGGTGAGTGACATTTATTAGTGGTACATTATGTAACATTCAGCAGCTTCATAGTCACAGTATAAAATTGAAAGATAGTACTTTATTTCTGCGTGTCAAGTTGTAATGAAGGGATGATGCTCAGAACTGGTCACACATGTTATTTTACTGTGAGTATCTTGCTACTTTTATTGATGCCTGGGAAAAACATTCTGGTTTGTTTCTAATGACACACAGATAAATATCCATGTAACAAGAATGACCTGACTTGCTCTGTGGAGACAAGTTCAGTTGCCTGTAGTTGTTTGGGTGGGTTTGATTTTGTTGGTTTGTTTTTTGTTGTTGTTAGTTTTTTTAATGTTGGTTAAAAGGTGTCTTAACTACTCCATATTCTTTTCCACTGGTGGTTTTCACACCCAAGATTGCCAAGTCTAAAACTTCAAACTGGGCTAGCTGCTGACACAGCAACCTTAGCAAGCTTTCTGAAATCAGTGTGCATGCTCCTTCTGCTCTCAGTCACAGATTCTGCAGTTGCAACTGATGTGTGACCCAGAATATAATAGTTTGCTTTTCTGGTACTATATTGGCTTTGCAGTGTTTACTTAAGTAAAAGCACTTTTTTGGTCACTAGACAATTTAGGTGCGTTTTCTGAAATAGTTTCTATGGACGTCACTGATGTATTTTGTATTCCAGTGGGCTGCATGACTGGAAATCATAAAACAAGTTTATCCATTCAGAAAACTTTCAAAACATTCAGAAGACTAATACACAAGAATGGAATGCATGATCTGAATGAATGGGTTACTCTTTTAATAGTTCTGTATACAACTCTACAACAGATTTATGTGATTTTTCCACTTAGCCTTCATTGATGATTGTTGTAGGATTATCTAGATGAAGACATTAATTCCTGTTAAATGGGGCTGTTTTATGATGTGCTTTTATGCTTCAGATGGAACCCGCTCTGCACTTCTGCTGTGTTAAGATTCCTATAGGGAATTATTTCTGTGTTAGTCCATTAGCAGTTGGGACATTCCTCAGCCGAGCGCTGACTTCCCAATAGGGGCAAGTCCATATTTTCTTAAAAGCTTTTAATCTTATTTCTTAGATGTTCACGTAATTAAAATGCGTAGTCTCAAGTGAGTGGATTTTTAGCATTTGGCATATTTCTGTAATGTTACCACTAGGTACTGATTAAAATTAAGCAAAACCTACAGTGTTTTATCAAGCTGTTACTTTGTCTTTTTTGCTTTAAAAAAGTTAAGATTTCCAGCCATGAGTTTGGGAGATCTGAATGCAGCACAAGTTCTGTAGTCTGTAGAAGAGATAAGGATAAAATAATCGCTGTTTACATATTTTAGTCATGAAAATAGATTTAATCATAAAATATTTTCCAATAATTTTGGTTCTACTGCTTGCTGAAGTCCAAATTGTTTTTAATTTTTACATTATGTTATATGAAGAAACCTGAAATTCTGTTTAAAAATACAGACTTCTAGACCTATATGTGAATTTTTGATTTATCTAATCTCTGCATTTCTCTGTACTTTTTTCTCTTTGTAGATTGAAGCTGGACAATATTGTACATTTGTCATTTCTACGGATGGTTCTGTTAGAGCCTGTGGGAAAGGCAGCTATGGGAGACTGGGACTGGGAGACTCCAATAATCAGTCCACATTGAAAAAATTGACTTTTGAGCCTCATAGGTCTATTAAAAAGGTGTCATCTTCAAAAGGATCTGATGGTCACACTTTAGCATTTACAACAGAAGGGGAAGTCTTCAGCTGGGGTGACGGTGACTACGGAAAACTGGGACATGGAAATAGTTCAACGCAGAAATATCCCAAACTTATTCAGGGTCCCCTGCAAGGAAAGGTATGTTTTGTATAGTAGAGCACCTGTTTTATTTCTGTTCAGTAGGGATGTTGTGTAAAGTTTGAAATATATAAAATATCATGATGTTAAAGCTACTTGATAAATAAATCATTAGCAGTTTTACATATAAACGTGCCTTTTTATGGACTTACTTCCCCTTGTCATATAAATAGAAAAGATTGCAAAGATTGTATGTACTTGATCCACGGGAATGAACAAGTTAGTTTATGTAGACTCCTGAAACTTGACTCTCCCAAGCTTTCAGACTTCCTACTGATTTGTGTAAAAACTTAATCTTTCTTTTTGTGTGTAATGTAGGTGGTAGTGTGTGTGTCAGCAGGCTACAGGCACAGTGCTGCTGTTACAGAAGATGGAGAGCTGTACACATGGGGAGAAGGAGACTTTGGAAGATTAGGTAATTTGAAAATTTCTTGAGATGCTTTTGGAAAAGTTCCTGTGTCTAGTAATGATTTTATACATCTATTTACTTTGTCCTCTAATTGTCCCCTCTATGTACCCATATACATGTACTCAGGTGTGTGCATACAGGTTACCAGTGCAGAAGACTCTTAAAAGTTTTTAATGCAGTTAATTTTACAAAGTTTTTTAAGATTTTTCATTTCAAGGCAAGCTGCTTTTATTCATTCCTAAGACTATATGGTTGCTAATGCCGCTGGAATGTAAACAGTAGACATTTTAAATAAACTGGATTTCTAGATAAACCTCATCTAGTGTGATGGTAGAATGATTCTTTGAATGGTCAGCCGTAACTGGCTAATAGTATCAAGAGTCTGATAAGGATACTTGATGTTAAGTTGCCATAATGGCTTAGTGTCTTTTTACTGTAATACATCTAAAAAGTTCGTTTTAACCAAAACAAGAAACCCTGTATACTGTGTGCTTCAAGTTCACTTGTCTGTTTCATCATCTTTGCTGTACAGCTGCTATGCTATGCCTGGTATAAAACCACCCTTCTTAAGCAGATTCAGTTGAACCAACAGGTTTTGCATAGAAAATTGTTTCAAGTTGGGCTTTAGTTCCCTTCTGTTTTCTCTTCTTTGAGTGTCATAGTCACCAAGTATAGAGGGGTGAAAGCAGGCAAGTGGCAGGGGTGGAAGATGAGAACAGTGTTTAACAGTTACAGCTTTCAAGGGCATCAGTAGAAGTTCTGAGTGTTATCCCTGTTGTTAAGAACTCTGTGTTGGAGGTTTAACTGGAATTTTGGTGGGAATTGTGGAAACGTTCTCCTTGAGTTTTAGATTAATATGGAGTTTGGATGTTTTTGGGGGGGGGTCTTGGAGTGTGCAATGTTCCAGCACACAGCTAAAAAGTAACATTTCATTAAGTTATAGGGAGTTGTTCGTATTTAATCAGTTATGGATACCAGTGGTATTAATTTTCCTCTCTTCTCTATTTTTCTTCCATGTCCACAGAATTTAGTTTAGTAGTTTAGTAGAAATAAAATTTTTTATAAAGTAGGTGATAACTGTAATGTATTTGGTTTCTGCAGAAAGGACCCGTTAGAACTGTGGCTGTCTAAAGGCAGCTGAGGGGCTGATCTGTCCTGTCTGTGCAGTATTGATGGGAGTGGCAAAGTGCCCTTATTGCAGCTTCCTCATGCTGTGCAGGATACCTGCTGCCCGGTATTGGGAAGTCTAGCTACCTAATCAGCTGGTATTAAAGGCAGTTGTACTAGCAATTCTTCTTATTTCTTTTCAGCTAGGTAGAAAATAGTCATAAGTTTCAGAAGCAGTGAGATACGAACAGGTGCTCTGGAGTATGTCATAAAGATTAAATGTTTAACTTTACCACAGATGTCTTCCAAACCTTACTATGAATCTTTCCAAAAGTGGGCAGAAATCATCATTTGTGATGACTGCAGTACACATGAAATTTGCAAAATCTTAAGATTGCAAAACAAAATAGAACTTAAATCTTCACAAAAAGAAAATACTTTTTTCATTTTTCCTTAGGTCATGGTGACAGCAACAGCCGCAACATTCCAACTTTAGTAAAAGATATTAGCAATGTAGGAGAGGTTTCCTGTGGCAGTTCACACACAATAGCTCTGTCTAAAGATGGGAGAACAGTGTGGTCGTTTGGAGGAGGAGACAATGGTAGGTAAAACTAATGTTTTGGTAGTAATTTTTGTCTTATTCCATCTGCCTCATAGTTTTAGTACTCCTTGCAGTTTGGTTGTGGTTTTTATTACTCATTTGGTAGCTGTTCAAGGAAAGGATTTTTATAAAATCTAAACACAATATTTGAAATTCACCTGCAAGATTATGGGGTTTAAAAAAGGATTTTCAGCAGGGGAGGGGTTTCACAGCACAGAAAGGTCAGTGAATGGATGAACAATTCTGGAAAAAATGTGCTGACGACTTTCAAATAAGCTCACTCATGATATGACAGTAGCTATTCACATCCTACAAACTATTACATTTAAACTGCCTGGGATTAGTATTTAAATTCTAAATTAGTCCATAATAAATATATATTTCTTCAAGTCTGCAATTAATTACTGTAATTGAAAGAGAATAAGTTTTAAAAATATGTAATATGTTTTAATTTTAAAAATCCACTCTGACATTCTTGGTAATCCAGAAAGAATTCTTTTGGGGTACTTTTAATTACTGTCTATCCATTGAAAATACCTTCCAGTTGTGTTTCCTCCTTTTGCAGGCAAACTTGGCCATGGAGATACAAATAGAGTATATAAACCTAAAGTTATAGAAGCCTTGCAAGGAATGTTTATTCGAAAAGTTTGTGCTGGAAGCCAGTCTTCACTTGCCTTGACATCAACAGGGCAGGTAGGCAAAGCCAAGTTTTCACTCAAATTACGAGAGCTGGTGAACAAGGTGGTGTGGGTTCACATTATCTCAATATTTATTATTTTGACTGTTGGGACGATGTTCAACTAGTACTTAAGTAGAAGTGAAGTCCTTGATTAGAGATTGAAGTACCTAATGCACAAGAGTAGTTCAAAATGTGCTTTTCAAGATTCTTGCTTAGTCGCAGAAAACATAGTATTTTTAGGTTAATAAATGTAACCAGCGTAAAATCAAATTGGATTCAAGAAACAAACAGCAGTGAAATCCTTGTAATTTTTAATACAGTAACCCGCTCAGGTGATTAGGTGGTTTAATAGGTTTTTAAAATATGCGTGTATATTAGAATATAGGTGTTAACTACAACTTTTATTTCTAATCTGAAAAATCTCAGGAGACGTTGGAGGTAAATGTTGAGGTGGTAAAGGGGGGCCCTTCCTGGTATGATGGATGCATGTAATCCAGTAAGCATTTCCATGTGTGTAACCCACCTGGGCTCCCCACCCTCAGCTCTGTGACTCAGAGACAGTGCATTTTCAAAGTGCAGATTTGGAATGTTAACATTCACTGTAGCAGTTTGTTTTCCTGCAGCAGCCTCCCCAGTGCTGTGCTCTGTGGCCAGTCACCTCAGTGGCTGGAGGAAGGAATGCCCACTTGATGAGATGTGTGTTCCAGTCAGGAAAGTCCTGTGCAAGTTGTGTTGAAAGTGTAATTGCAGTTATTGTGCAGGTGGTTTGCTGGAATGTTGTTTGTTGTGCTCACCAGTAACAGAAGTCTGACCTGTGTCTATTTTGTGGTTGGTTTGCTCCAGGTTTATGCGTGGGGCTGCGGGGCCTGCCTTGGCTGTGGCTCTTCGGAGGCAACTGCTCTCAGACCCAAGCTCATTGAAGAGCTGGCTGCTACCAGAATAGTTGACATTTCCATTGGGGACAGTCACTGTTTGGCACTTTCTCATGGTAAAGAGAATAAGGTGTAAAAATACATAATCCTCCTCTTGATCAAAAGCAGTTGTATCTCAGCTTTTGTTTTCTGCTTTATTTATGTTTATAGATAATGAAGTTTATGCTTGGGGTAACAATTCAATGGGACAGTGTGGTCAGGGAAACTCTACTGGCCCCATTACTAAACCGAAGAAAGTAAGTGGTTTAGATGGAGTTGCAATTCAACAGATTTCAGCAGGAACATCCCATAGCCTTGCCTGGACAGCTCTTCCAAGGGACAGGTAACAATGACATTTGGGACAGATATAATTTTATTCTTTTATACAAGTCCACTTTGGGATACATTTATTTCCTGAAGGTGTTCCCACATCATGTGTGTCAAGCATTCTTGTTGTAACGTTTTGGTCTGGAAAGTCTTCTTCCTCTCCTCTTTCCTCCTTCATCTTCTCTAATTGTTGCATGTTACAAGTGAAAATGTATCAGCACCAAAGATGTGGATATTTCTTTGTATAGGAAAGAGGTGTTTCTTTCGTGCAGTTAGACAAAACCTACCTCTGTTTACTAAAAAGTTAGTGGGAAGGTGAAACAACTCAGTATTTTTTATTTTTTGCTTCTGAGGGGATTTTTTTTTTATGGCTTGGGAAGTTTCTTTTAGTGTAGTAAGGAGTACACTAATCAGGAGACTTTGGGAAAGGGGGAAGTTCAGACAAATTACTGAGGTGCATTGAGAGATTTAAAAAAATTTCTGTATAGTTACATGTTAAAGTAAAAATAAGTACCTAAATAAATAGCTTGGTTATTAATATATAGTAACTCAAATAATACTTTTACACCAAAGATGTTAGCAAGTGATTGAAGTAAACCAGTAAACTTTTATGTATGGATTAACAAAAGGAACAGACAAACTTAGTATTTGGAGGATAATTCAAGAAGAATTTCAAATGCCCTGTTTTCAAGGGAGCTATCAACTAAGGGAATAGTGAGACTCAAATAGGACCAAGTGGTAGTTCCCCTTTTGAATTCTCCATTTTATCAAAGTCTTTAATCTGGCATTTATACTAAAACCAGCTTTGTGAGTACTGGTCAGCCTTTGCATGAATCAGATTAAATGCATATGGCTTCAGGTTTATGACATTGAGGTGTTTTTCTGCATAAATGTGAAGCGTTTGATTGTAAAGAGTTTTACAGAAAAAAGAGTAGAGAATACTTTCATGGGTCAGGAAGCTGGTCTGCCATAGTTGTACTAGTTTGCTCTAAGAAAGAAACCGGTTTAGTTGCAGTGTGTATTCAACCTGGTTAAACTGTTAATTTATTAAAGCAGTTAAAGCATTTCCAGAAGGTAATTTACTTTGATGTTTGATTCCAGGCAAGTTGTGGCATGGCACAGACCCTATTGTGTCGACCTTGAAGAAAGTACCTTTTCACATCTTCGTTCTTTTCTCGAGCACTACTGTGACAAAATTAACAGTGAAATTCCTCCTCTTCCTTTTCCTTCATCAAGGTACGTCCAGCATATGCATGTTACAGATCTTTATATTTGTTTTCTCTTTCCAGCAGTGGTGAATGGCTTAGTCCTGGTTAGTCTGTTCTTTAACAAACATAAAAACCTGCTCACTCAGGTGCCATTTGTTTTGAATTACTCTAGTGTCTGTGTGTAACAGAGGAGCTTTACAGTGTCTCAAATGTAGCAGGATCTTTAGTCTGAAATGTATTTTCATTATGCAGTGAATTACATGCTTTACTTCAGGGTTTTCCTTTGAAACACGTTTTTCTTTGTAGTTGAAATGTATTTACTATTTCTGTGTTGTCAGTTCTTACTCCTGTAACCAGTGTCTCAAATTCTTTTTAAGAGGACTAGAAATGAATATCCAGACTTTGTTTTTAACCCAATTGCTGTACTCCTAAATTTTCTGAGAGAAGATTACATTTATTACTTCTTAAAAGTTGGGTTTTTTTCCCCCTCTGTGTATAATATTATTGTTTATTTCTGTATTTTGGGATGGTTTTGTCTCATAATTCATGGGACTACTAATCGAAAGTGAATGTTTGTTGCAACCATTGTCCACAAATACACTTCTCTATTTAAGTTTCAAGTTTTTTTAAGCAGATTGGCAGTAAGTTTCTCAGAGGAGTTTCCTTAAACTCCCAGTTGGAATTTACTTGCCTTTCTGGTAGGAAAAATCCAGGGAGAGTTAAAAGCTTACTGCACAAATAAGTGGAAGGGAGTAATCCTAATAATAGGAGAGGTTAACAGGTATGTATTTCTTTTACAGGGAACATCACAATTTTCTTAAATTGTGTTTGAAGCTGCTTTCTAATCACCTTGCACTTGCACTGGCTGGAGGTGTAGCCACTAGCATTCTTGGCCGGCAGGCTGGTCCTCTTCGAAATCTCTTGTTCAGACTGATGGACTCTTCTGTCCCTGATGAAATTCAGGAAGTAAGTAATGCCTTGTTGTTTACATGTGAAAATTGTACTACTCTCTTCCCTTTTTTTTCTGACTGTGTAGTTAAATATTTATCTGATTTTCTGAACGATTCTGACTTGCCAGTTTTACGCATTAAAGTTAAAAAATGTAGTCACCCTCACTGTTTTATGATCTGAAAGCAGAGGAGAATGTTTGCATAAGAATTTCAGAAAACTGCTTTATTTTGTAGCTTTTAAATTATTCTTCCTTGTAATAATGAATCTAAAATGTTATTGTTGTGGATTGAGTAACTAACTTGGTTGAGTAATTCTCTTAAGATGCACTCTTACAGGAAATAGCAACTTTTGTTGGTCTTGTTTCACTCCTTCAGTGTACCGCACACGTTTGCATCACAGCATAAAAGATCAGTGTGCTGTTGCGTGGTAGAATTCTGATATTAAATTGAGCAGATATTTGGGATATATCATTTGTGAGGTACTGTATTTTTTAAGGATACAGGTGAGTTGATTATTCCTCCTTCACTGAAGAAGTATTTTCTGCTGCTCCAATTTTAGGTTGTAATTGAGACTCTGTCAGTTGGAGCAACTATGCTACTTCCTCCATTGCGAGAGAGAATGGAATTGCTACATTCTCTTCTACCCCAAGGTCCTGATAGATGGGAAAGCTTATCAAAAGGACAGGTAAGGTCAACTAAAAATATGCCTGGGAGCAGTTGTGGTTTGCTTTGGGTTTTTCTGTGAGAACATCTTGAGCTGTGAGGTGAGCCTCATTTGCTGAGTGCAAGCACGTTTCTGGGGAGATGCAGTGCAAACCCCGTGTAACAAAATCTGTAGGGTAGCCTGACTAAGCCAGAATGGAGTGAGGCAGGGAGCACTGCTTGTTTTCTCAAGTGAAGGTCAGCTACAGAGAACTTAGGAATTCCTGTGGTACTGTACCCAGATTAGTTTAAAGATTAGATATTTTTGAATACTGGATTGATTTAACAAGCCTTGGTAACAGAAAATCAACTGTTTTCTGGGATGAATACTTGTATAATGCTTTCCCTACATGGAGTTCACCCTACTTTGCAAAGATGACTGCAAGGTTCTTTTTCGTACCTTTTTCCTATGTACAATGTAGAAAAATCGTATGTCCCCCACCTGTCTTCCCAAATAATCAGATAACCAGGACAGACTGGAGAAAGTGTTTGGTTCAGTGTCTTAACCTCATTGCCCACCATATGGACAATCTAGTTTCTGTCTCTCTTAGTCTCAGATTTTTACTGGGTATGGTCACTCTAATTCAGTATAATTTTCCATTCTCTAATAGTACAGTTCTTCAGGAAAACCTGGAGTATTTTGGTAAAGCCCTCCAGCTTATTTCTGTGTCCCATTAGAATATTTTTATTGGGTAACTATATGCCCAATAGTTTTTTCTTCTTAGCTCATTATTTTATCTTTATTAACAAAGAGTGATTTTTGTGTCTAAACATTTTTCTTCAGAGAATGCAGTTGGACATCATTCTGACAAGCTTGCAGGATCACACCCATGTAGCTTCCCTGCTTGGCTATAGCTCCCCATCTGATACCACAGAAACTTCCTCATTGTGTATCAGCTATGGAAACCTCTCTGATCAAGCATATGCTGTCCAGAGCAGTCATCCGGATACTCATCTAGCTGAAATATTAATGAAGACTCTTCTAAGAAACTTGGGATTTTATACAGTATGTATACGCTTTATATTAATTTATTTTTTTTATTAAATTAATTTTTGACCGTTCGAAGGGTAACTCCCCCCATCTTAAGAAAATGATGCTCATTTTGTTTATTCAAAGTAGCAGTGCCACATGTATTTGTCTTTAAGTGGACTAAAGTCAGTTAAATCATCTCTAACAGTATTAATATTGCTACTAATAATAGGTTTTAATATTGCTATTGTGGTATTTATTGTTTAAGGTGCCTTATGTAAATGTAGCTGGTCTCATATCAGATTATTTTATTGCTCTTGCTTTGGCTTCAGATTTTTTGGGAGATAAAATGTAACACAAGAAGTAAATTGATTGTATGCGGTGTTGGTCAGTATAATCTCAGCCACCAGGGAACAATAAGCAGACACCAGATAAATCTGTTTAATTAACTTCACTAGGGTAACTACCTTGTAGTAGAGCAGCAAGTGCAGGTCAGCTGCCTTATTAAACACAGTGTGTCAGCCAGATTGGTGTTCTTAGAAAGTGTAGGGGAGCGTGAGAGCAAATCATTGACTCAGCTTTTTATTCAACCAGCCAGTTAAACACAACAGCCAGAAGAAATCAGAGGTTTGGACTTTACTGGCATATGTGTGGAGCTCCTCAGGGCAGGGTGGCAGTGTTTCGTTCTTCTCTCTAGACCTCCCCCAGTCAGGGAGGTAGAATTGTCTGCCTTGAATTGGCTGCTTGAAACTAGCTCTGTTTTTCCAATGGATTCCAACGGAAGTCAAGTAGCCATCTGTGTTGTGCTTGTATAACCATCCTAGATAATGCAGGGAAGGATTCTAATGTGAGACATCTTCTGCATCAGCCCACAACAGATCCTAAGGAATTATTACTTATTTTAACACATTGTGCTTTGGGGGCTAGGTTAGGAAGGGAGTTTTTTAATCTAGTAATCCTTGGGGAGGTGAATAAAAAAGCATTGCTGCATGTGAAAGAAACATTTTAAGGGATGTTCACCTGACAGCTACCACAGTCACTCCTGTGACATGATAAACAATTGTAGTTTCGAGTTTGGTTATCCCGTGATCCACTTGACATTATCCAATTACTCCAGTCATTACACGTGCACATAGTAAAGATAAAAATGCTTCTTTTTAGATGATAGCTAAGTATTATAGCACTTGAAGCAGAGTTAATTGTTATCTTTTCCCCCCTTTTGTCTTAATAGGACCAAGCCTTCGGAGAACTGGAAAAAAACAGTGATAAATTTTTACTAGGTACATCATCATCAGAAAACAGCCAACCTGCTCATCTGCATGAGCTTTTATGTTCCCTGCAGAAACAATTGCTGGCTTATTGCCACATCAACAGTGTTACTGAGGTGCGTGTCCTTATTTTTAGCGTTTAGAACAGAAAAAATAATTCAGTATTCGTAAGCACCAGAACATTGTAAGTTTCCTTCTGAAAATCTTCTGTGTATTTGAAAGCTAAAGTGATCTTAAATAGTGACCCCCTTATATATATTTACAGAATTATTCTTATGTTTGTTTCCTTCTAGAATTCCAGCAGTGTGGCACTGCTTCACAAACACCTTCAGCTTTTATTGCCTCATGCTACAGATATCTATTCCCGTTCTGCAACGCTTCTTAAGGAAAGCTCTTGGAATGGTAGTGTTGGGGAAAAACTGAGAGGTAAATGTCCATGGAGAAATCAGTGATGATGGCTCTGTAAGCTTAGGGCACGTTTTCTTTGCTTAGATTTGAATGAAAAGATCCCTTAGTTGTCCTATATCTGCATAAAGTAGGCATTCCCAAATCTCCCCCAAAGGAGGAGATGAAGTGTCTACCCAGGAATGGCATCTGGTTCATGTTTTTGATAGGACATCTTGTGTGCAGGAAAGTACAGATTGGAGAATGTGAATTCTCCTTTCTATTCACCTTCTCTCCAGAATGTGAATGTGAACAGAATACAGAATGTGCATTATTGTTTCAGTTTCATTAGTTCTAGATTTCTCTTTTAAAAAGTACAATTGTGATTACTGAGAAGTGTGTAACTAACATAAGAGATTAATAAACCCATCAATTCAACCTTTATTATTTAAGACATTCTGAGATACCTGAGGTGCAATTATTTAACTTGTTAAATTGTGCTTACATAATTCCATAACTGTAACTAATTCAGGTTTGGTTTTTTCTCTGCAGATGTGATTTATGTATCAGCTGCTGGCAGTATGCTCTCTCAGATTGTCAACTCACTGTTGCTGCTGCCAGTGTCAGTAGCTCGGCCTTTGCTGAGTTACCTGCTGGATCTGCTCCCACCTTTAGATCGTCTCAACAGACTCTTGCCTGCTGCAGCCCTTTTGGAAGATCAGGAATTACAGTGGCCTCTTCATGGTGAGTGTAATAACAAACATGTTTTTAATCTGAAAAATAAACAATGGCACCTTTTGTAGCGTAATTTAGCTTTCCCTTTTAGGATGTCTATTTTTTTAAACTGTGTGTCTTGCTACATCTCCTTTTCAATTTCCTTAATGTATTAATATCCCTGTGAAATATTTTTTCTGCTTGAATTGAGTGCAGTTGTATAGTTTATCAGAACACAAAGAAATGTGTATTAGACAAAGCAAGTTCTTGGGCAGAGTTTAAAAGAGCCTTTACTTCATGAACAGCTGTGCCATGAATGGTGGTGGCCTCTGCTGCTGCTGTAGTTCCAATGTTCAGCGATCTGTGTGTCCTAGCTGCTGTTTCTTCAGTTGAAAGATTGCTGATTGAGGGGCAAATCTTCTATTAACTGGGAAATATTAGCAAGATCTGCCATTAATTTTGGAATTTGTAACACCTGAGCATTGGTTACTAACCTGGCCGTGAATACTTACAGGTGGCCCTGAGCTAATCGACCCAGCAGGCGTGCCCCTGCCGCAGCCTGCCCAGTCTTGGGTGTGGCTGGTGGACCTGGAGAGGACAGTGGCCCTGCTCATCGGGCGCTGCCTGGGGGGGATGCTACAGGGCCCTCCAGTGTCCCCTGAAGAGCAGGACACGGCCTACTGGCTCAAAACCCCGCTGTTCAGCGATGGAGTGGAAATGGATATTCCTCATTTAGGTGAGCTGTTCAGTGCAAGTGGCTAATGGTTGTTGTAAATATTTGTGTTCAGGTGTGCAGTTTCTGATGGTGTTTGAATAAGTCTCTGTACTTAAGGTTTGTCTTTCAGCATTCTTGTCTATTTGTGTAGTAATACAAAAAGTTCCAAAATGGTATTTAAGTATGTGATGTAGTTTATAAAGGGTCTTGGAAATGCATACAGGAGAAAAAAATCCCAGTTTCTCAGTGAAAGACTACGGACTTCACAGAGTTAAGTGGAAATGTTTTAATCTTAGATGTTCAGCATTTAACAGAGACTCCAGGGACTCAATTTTTCATATTAATTATTGGAAAATCTCTTATATTTTATTCTACTTGCAAAATGAATATTTTATTACTTAGAAACAATGCTATTAAATAGCAAACTTCAGTCTTTATGATCTACCAGAATTGTTAATGACTCAGCAATGGTGTTCCAGTCATCCCTTCCTATCTGAATGGGGCACTTGCTTTTGCTTCTTTGCGCCCTGTTCCTCTTAGTTCACATCTCCTCCTCCCCCCTCTGGTTCTGAGTAGGTTACTTCAAGACTTATTTACAAGACAGAGCGTTTTGAAATGGGTACAGGCAGTAGTTGCAGATGTATAGCTGTGCAGTTCAGGTAAAATGAATGATACAGATTTATGCTATTGAAGAAGAGTTGGATAATGCATCTAAATCTCCATAGGTTTTATGTAGATTGTATTTTAAGTCACTTCCTTATGTAAGATAAATTTGTGGAAGGACAATGACATGCCTTGATTTTTTTTTTTTTAAGTAAGAGGAAAGTGAAAGCTGGTTTAAATGCTATTAGATAGATGTGTGTAATCCTCAAAATTTGCAGAGTTTAATTTCTTTGGTATTTCCCTTCTGTTAGACAAATGCATGAGCTCCTTGTTAGAAGTGGCCCTGTCTGGAAATGAGGAACAGAAGCCCTTTGATTATAAGCTGAGACCAGAGATCACAGTCTATGTTGACTTAGCCTTGGGTTGTACAAAAGAGCCAGCAAGGAGCCTCTGGATCAGTATGCAGGACTATGCTGTCAGTAAAGGTAAGGTGTCAAAAATACCTGTGTGTGTTGAAAGCAAGTTAAATGCTCCAACTACACTCTTAGCACAATCCTGCATTTTCTTTGGCAACAATTTTTAATTCTACAACACAATAAACTTAATTTATTATTATGTTCTATGATCTTTCTTTTGCTTTTACTTTTACTTTTGACAGTGATTTCAGTGCTTGGCAAACACGTAGCTCAGTGTTGTTTTTCCCTCTGAACTAGTAAGAAGAAACTCTTGTTTGCTTACTCAGTTGTTTTTTCTGTTTTCTGAGTAGAGCAGGGTGAAACTTTCAATTAAAAAGAAAAATTAAAGGGGAGGAGATGGGGAAAGGCAAAGTAACTTACAAAATATGTTAGGAATGGAATGAAGGGGTAAGTCATCTTTTGTTTTTCAAGTCTCTGGGAGGCTGGTCTTACAGTAGTAATAGTTCTTCATGCTTATTGCCTAAAATTTGGGTTTCCTGCTCAAGCTTTCCAGGTTCCTTTTAATGAGATCCACTGAGCATTGTAGTTGTACTGTAACTGCTGTATCCGGAGGTAATTTTCTGTAGCTCTGGCCAAGCTGAGCCAGATAAAGAAAAGAGCAAATGGTATTGTGTGCCTGTTGAGAGCAACACAGGGAATTCTGTTACAGAATTCCACAGAAGTGGGAATTCCAGTAAAAAAAGTGCTGGTTATCTGTTTGCAAAATCTGAGTTGAATGGGCTAGTATGTATAATTTAGGCTATGGAACTGGGTTGCTTAGAAGCTGATGTGGGTCTGCTCTGTTCAGCTCACTGAAAGTTGTATGGTCGTGTTAGCATAGCATAACATGCAAAGTCATGGAACTTGCTGAGGAGCAGGTGTGTTAGACTAGACTTACGTATGGCCAGGTAAGCTTTGTCATTTCTGCAGCAGTTTACAAGGATTTACAGATAATGTTTAACAGAAAAAAATATTATAAGCATATTTGTAAAGAAAGGGGACAGTAATTTTTTATTCCCCGTGGAAAATTATGGTGCTTTTTGAAGTTTGTTCGGAAGTTCAGTTATTTTTTAGTAGAGCTGTATTATTTTCATAACTGTTCTATTTAAAGTGGGAAAAAGTTATTTTGAAATTAAAAAGTCAGTTCCTTAAAAAAAAAGGGATTTAAATGGATCAAGATATTGAATACAATATTGAAAAAACAAATTTTTTTGGTTTTTGGGAACAGTAGCCAGTTTTGATGAATCCTTTCTATTTTCAGATTGGGATACTGCAACTTTAAGTAATGAATCACTCCTAGACACTGTGTCCAGATTTGTCCTTGCAGCTCTTCTGAAACATACAAGTTTACTTAGTCAAGCTTGTGGTGAGAGCAGGCAAGTAACTTAAAGCTGCTTTTAAAAGTTCAGCTTGACTTCTTGAAAGGAAGTTTAAGTGATTCTTTCTGGCTTGGGTGTGATTTTTCTGCAGGTACCAGCCTGGCAAGGCCTTGGCAGAAGTTTACCGCTGTGTGTATAAAGTTCGGAGTCGCTTGCTTGCCTGCAGGAACATGGAGCTTATTCAGACCAGATCATCCTCCAGAGACAGATGGGTAAGGCTGTACATCTCGTTTCAGTTCTTCTGGCTTTACTGGCTATTATGAAAATATTACATAATGTTAGTTTCATATATATTGCCAGTATTTTTTTCTATCCTGTTGAAAAAACTTCATGAGTTTTCAAATGAAAATGGGCAGGGTATAATTAGGAGTCCATTAGTCTGAAGCATGTGATATTAAATCAATTAAAGCAAATGATTGGTTGGCATCATTTGACTCAAGCACAGCCTCGAGCCTTGTTTTCCCTGTTCCCATCTCTAGAATGCTGGGCCATAGAAGCCCTACAGCTTAGCTGGAGATGGCTCAGCTGTGCTGAGCAGGCCACAGCTTTGTCTGGCTAGCCGTTCCTGAATCTAGCTGCATTATCTGGGCCTCTAATCTCTGAACCTTTCTCTTCCCCTTCCTTGCCTACCCCTTCTTTCTTCCTCCATGGCCACATTATCTTCTTAGTTCTAGCATTACTTTAAGGTGACTTGTCCTTGTCAGCCCTGTGTGAATGTTTGATATGAGAGCACTGGGCCTGAAAACTGGCAACTTCTGAATCACTTTATTAAGCCAGGTCAGCATTGATGATGGAAGTGTTCAGAAAATTACAGGGTTGGGGCCTATTTGATGATACAAAGTAGTCCTTAAAGCAGATTTCTCTGATAGGATTTTGAATTGTGTTTTACTATCTACAAGCAAGATATTTTTTAATCAACAAAATTCTCATGTAACATCAGGATTAAGAGGCTTTTTAGCTGTATTTAAAGCACTAGTGGTGCTCTTTAAAATAGTGTAGGTGTGTCTCCTACTTTTGATTAATGTTACAAGGATGTGCATGTCTTGCCCACTTCCTTTCTTAGGGTAGGGGGTCTAACATAGCTGCAAGAGACTCAGCACTTCTGAAAGCACTGGGTGTGTGTGCAGTAAGTTCTGTTACTTCCACAAATCCTCAAACTTTAAGATGCAATACAGCAAATCTGATACATGCAGTAGACTTGTTGCTTCAGTTTTAATAGCATTGGGAAAAAGGACCTGGTTTGCTTTTGCACAATATACGCAGGCTTACAGTTTCTAAAGTCTTTGGTGCTGAAGTGTCAAAGTTTGACTGTAGTGTCTAAGTAAAGCATTACAAGGAGACATTTTTCTGTAAATAATCTGAGTCATAATTACAAAAGGAAAATTAAATTTTCCAACCTAAGTATTTAAAACCTTGAATGTAAACAACTGTCTTTGTTGTTTATTTCACACAATATCAGAAGTATTTTTTGATAGAAAATAACCTCTTATTCAATACCTGTGTCATTGTACTTTCATCTTTAATTTTGGTGAGCATTAATTTCACTTCATGTGTGTATTTTTTTAAATCAAGATGCTAGATAACCAAGAATCTGCTGATGTGGATACTCAAGAACATTCTTTTACTCGTACAATTGATGAAGAAGCAGAAATGGAGGAGCAGGCAGAACGTGACAGGGAGGAAGGACACCCAGAACAAGAAGATGAAGAGGAGGAAAGAGAACATGAAGTTATGACAGCTGGTAGTAAGTACTTGTTATGTGTGTCAGTAATGCCGTGTCCTTTGGCAGGAGAGTGTCTTTTTCTCTCTGAGGTAAAAGAGAGAAATTATTTAAAAGATTATGAAAGATTTGCCTGCATAAACATTTTGAGAGGTTTATACAATGGTGTAGTGCTTTTTATTGCTTCAGGACAGTTTTTAGATAAAATGGAATGTGAATACTAAGCAAGTTCACTGCAAATCAGGGCATCTGACATATACCAACACTTCTGTATGCACTGTCTACAAGACAATTGGTTTCATCTTGTTTTCTCTAAAGTTCTTGTCATTAGATCTCTGAGTTTTCACCACAGTATTTATATAGAGAATTTTGGCTGTGTTTGTATGTGTTATTTTATGTAGTAAGCTTTGAAGGGTAATGTTATTTTGAAGTTTAGAAACAAAACTGTTGATAATAGTGGACTGATTGTGCTGGAATTCACTGCTGCCTTAGAATATCTCTGCTTTTAAAAATGTGGAGGTTTTAGTCAGAGTTTGGTATTTTTAACACTATTTGCCATATTTCCTCCTGGGCTTTCTGAACATCTTGTTTAATTCTTCAGAAGATAGCTTGAAAAAGGTGAATTTCACAAACTGTTGTTACACTGATTGGGGCTTGAAGTCCAGCTTGATGGGGTAGTTAATCCTTCATTTTTGCAGTTTCAGTAAAGCAACAGACAGTCACACAAGGTTGGTTTTTCTCTGTCGTGAGCTGAGTGTTCTCCAAGACAGCATTTGTGTTAGCCTTGGAAAATTTCTGTAGAATGCACATAGCTTAAAAAGTTAAATTGGCTGACTTGAAATATTTTCCATAGCTGCACAATTTTTTTTTCTTTTCCAAATATTGTTCCTCTGGATGCTGTTAGAATGTTTATCTTTTTCAGCCTCTGCTGTCATCACCTGTTTTGCTGACAGTTTCCCATTAGGACTCCCACATTTCTGTTTGGGACCTTACTGACCAAAATGTACGTTACACCTTTAGTTTTATAGGTTTTGTTATTACATGGACAGCGCAGTGGGCTTTCCTGAAAGTGTGCAGTGGAGCTGAAGTTCACGTTCATGAGATGATTTGTGGTTCTGGAAGATTTACATGTTACCTGCTCAGTACATGCAGTGTGTTTTGCTGCTTGATTTGCAATTATTCTGGGCAAATGCTCAGAGTTCTCAAATTCCACCTGGTCAGGGCCTCTGGGTACAATAAAGGAAATGTATCCAGAAAGATCCAGACAGACGATAGTGTTACATGCACAGATAAGTAGGAAGATGATGGCTCTTTCACTTGTGTTCCTAAGGGATGCTGAACCTGACGTGTGGAGTTCTATTCATATCAGTGAAGGAAGTATTTAGTTTTACCTTTGCCTTCCCAAAGGGGAACTGAATCTTTAAAATTAAAACGATTAAATCAAGAGAGCTTTAGTTCTTTGGACATAGATGAGAAGGTCTCTCACATACTCTTTAGAAGAATCTGGCCCTTTAGACTACAGCAGAATTAAGTAAAGTGAAGGCTAAGAATTTTGATAGGATGTTCATTATACTGCCCAAAGCTAATAAAAGCCTGAAACTGTTCCAGTATCAAATTGGAGATATTCTGGTGTCTGGAATACAGATTTACAGAAGCATTATTTTATATGCATCTGCTAAAAGGCAAACATGAAATAATCTCTTTCTCTTTGATGCTATCCAAACAGGAGTTGAGTTGCAGTAAGACACTGGAAGAGTGTTTGGTGTTCTGTCAAAGTGCATTGTCCTTCGTTTTAAAATTAACGTTGTGTAAATGCTCATTTAACTTGTTTGCATGACTTCTTTCATGGCACTGCATTATTATAGTATTCTTTTACTGTTAGAAAAATATTTGTTCTTTACAGTGGGGCAGTTTTTGGCCCAAGATGTAGATGAGTATTTTATTCTCTGTAGCTTTGTCTAGAAGTTAAGACTTTCTTTTTGTGTTGCATGTTACAGAAATATTTCAATGTTTCCTATCAGCCCGTGAAGTAGCTCGCAGTCGGGATCGAGATAGGATGAGCACGGGGACGGGGACTAGACTTGATGATCCACCTCCTCAGTCCCAGCAGGAACGAAGGATCAGCACTGATCTGACAGAAGGGCAGGACGTGTACACTGCTGCCTGCAACTCTGTGATCCACAGATGTGCCTTGTTGATCTTGGGAGTGAGCCCTGTCATTGAGGAGCTCCAGAAGAGAAGGGAGGATGGGCAGCTCCAGCAGCCTCCCTCTGTTGCTCCAGAGGGGATTGGGCTCATGACAAGGTGGGCTTTGCTGACTCTACAGAATGGTTAACTCTTCTCTGCTCCCTTTAGAATTGATTAAATCACCCCAGTTTTCCTCTGAGGATTATTGCAGTTTTTTTAGAAGAAAATTTCTGCTGAGAGCAGTGTTATGCTTCTGTTGAGAATAGTGATTTTTCTTAATTTTCCTTGGCCATGCTAACTGAACCTGAAGAGTTTTATTCTGTGTGGACCCTATTTAAGTTTCAAAGTTGGGCTTAGGGGTAAGTAGTTCAGATCATCAGGTGTACAGACAGCATAAGGTACTTGGAAAAATTACTCATTTTTCCTGTAATTTGTGTTTGGATTTTTTTTTCACCATATGTGTGGTTTTTTGAACTGTGCCACTGTCCTATATAGTACTGTTAAAAAAAAATGTATACGTTTAAAACAAAAGTTTCAAAGCCTATTATGACAAAAGTGTTGTTCATGATGGCTTTTTATAAATATTCCTAACAGAGCCATGGGTAAGACTTGTTGCTAGGTGTAGGAGAAAAAAAAGCCAGACAGCTCATTGAATGGGAGAAATGTTTAATTTAAATACTATAAGTACTACATAATGCATTTTAATTTTCATAACCTGGGATATTCTTGGTAAAACAGATTTATTCTAAACTTGACCTCCCTAAACTTTTATTCTAGAGATCTTTGAGTTTAAAGTAGAATATAACACAGGAATTGTGATGCTACTAGTCTGAGTCTACTTAAGCTTGTACAGTGTACAGAACCCATTTTGATATTTTAAATAAAGATACTGATGGGGAAAATATTAAGATATTAGGAAGATTACATTCATTCAGTACCCTTTTATTCTTTTTGCCTCTTTTTGGAAATCTAGTCCCTAAAGCATGGGTGGCTGCCTCTGTCATTGTCAAAGTGGCTTTCATCTCCAGCATACCAACTTTAGGATGCATTTTATGGGTGGGTTTTTAATAAGTTCAGTGCTTTTTCACCCACTTACTCTGTCTCTGTTTCTTGTCCTCTCAGCTCAGAGTGTTCTGTTTACTCTGTGTAATACTTAACAAGGCTCTAGAGCAATCACTCATTTGAGGTCGCCATTTGTTCAGTTGACCAGTAAGGCCATTAAGAAGTAACAAAGTTTACTAATACCCTGTATAAGCATAATTGAAGCCATCAGACCACTCTTTTCCTCTTTAATGTGGTCCTGTGATGTTCTGTGATAGTCTGCTCCCAAATAAAACTGTGGTACCTGCTAAATTTGGCTATCAACTCTTACCTTTGTGTAATATCAGTGGTGTTTTTCTGTGTGTGTGTGCACCTGAAGCAGGAGTGAAAGTCTTACAGCAGAAAGTCGCTCAATCCATGCAAACTCAAGCTACAGACTGATGAAGTCAAGAAGTGAATCTGATTTGTCTCAGCCAGAATCAGATGAGGAAGGTTATTCACTGGTAAGTAAACCAGCATGATGTATTTAGGGATTGTCAATAGAATATTTAGATGGGAAGTACATCTGAAATATTTGTTTAGCACTATGTTTCAGTACAGTAATTCATTATTGTTAAGAGAAAGCACTAGTGGTAAAAATAATTTGAAATAATTATAACTCTGTTAACTGTCTCACTTTTATGGGTGAGGGATGAAATTTAAGTAATATTATGCACCACATATGATCACCTGAGGAAATGAGGCTTTTATTAATCTTTTAATCTAGAGTGGAAGACGAAATGTTGATTTGGATTTGGCAGCATCACACAGAAAGAGGGGTAAGTTCTGTTGTTTACCTAGTGAATACTAACCTAATAAATGTTAATGTTTCTTAAGTTAAACTGTGTTTGCAGTTGCATACAGTTTACAGTTACATAACAGGTGTTAAAGCTGAGCATTTAAAAATAGCATTTAAAATAATTGTTACCTACTGTGTGTTGTGTGAAGTTCTGTTGCTTTGTGGCTTGGTTATAGTATTTCCTTGGTTATAACTCTTCATTCTAGTTTCTAGAATTGTAATGCTCTTTTGAAACAAGTGAGTTTTTCTGTTAAGTGAATCAGAAACATTCATTCTGGTTTTGCTCATGTGACTTCAGGAATAAAAAATTGGGAGAGAAGTTCATATGGAATGTTCTATTCTTGTGCTAACAACGAACTTTTACCATAAAATGTGCTTGTGTCTGGAGAACTTGTATGCAGAAAACACTGCTTTACTTTGCATCCCTTGAATACCAGCACACCTCCAGAACCAAGCAACCACATTTTCTATTGCTCTTTGTTGCTGCTTCATTCTGGGGAATTGCAGTGAGCTCCTTAATAGAAGGTGGTGGTGGGACCAGAAAGTCCCACTTCCCTCTGGATGATGCAGAATCTCTCTGAGAATCATGACTCAGATCTGCTGTATCTGTAAAAACCATGGGAATATGCAAACAGGGATTAGGTTGAATTATGATATGCCTCAGTAACAGAAGCCTTGATACTTTTGGTAAGGTAAGAGTTCTAGTTTAAAAGGCTTCATCATTAAGCAGAGTACTCAGAGTTTTCATGCCTTCTAAAGTCTTTCGGAATTGTAAAGGATGCTATTAGTGGCAGCACCCATTAGATTTCAATATTTAACTAATGTGGAAAGAAATGCCTTGTCCATGCATAAGCAATTGAAACAGTTGAACAAATAAAGAAATGCACTAGAGCTGCTGTTACTGTGACAGCAGAGGTATCATGGCATTCTCAGGGTTAGAAGATCTATCAGAAAGGCCTCTGTCCGCCCCCTGATCTGCAGGACATTCTTTGAAGTCAGCATTTTTAGCTTTGCCATTAATCTGACACAGAACTCTGTACTTGATATCCTCTGTGTCCTAAAAGTAACCTAGGAAATGATCTTGGATTAGATCTCAGGTGCAATGTCTCATGAATTGTGGTTCCTGGACTGTTGCTTAGGCTGATATTGCTTTGGTCACAAGCCTCAGGGAGTGAGGAACAGTGCAAGAGTAGACTTCATCAACTTTTATTACAGCAAGAAGATTCTGTACCAGGTTTGTAACACTCAGGAGAAAGGGATAAATACAGTGAATCTGTCCAGAACCTAAAAAGAAGTTCAAATAGCTCATTTGCAAACTGAACACTGTGACAGCATGTACAGATGCCTCTGTTTTGGTACTGGGAGTTAGTCAGCACACAGCAATGCAAGCTTGTTTGCTTGTGCTGGATGATATATATGCCAGATTTGGTTGATAACCAATACCAGAGTTGATGAATGCAGGGTGTACCTACAGGGAAACATTCCTTATACGCCTGTCAAGGTCAGGAAAAGATCTTTAAATATTTGTGTGATAAATGGATGAGCTGTTCAGCTCAGTGCTTTTTATGGTCTTTTGTCTCTTGTGACATGTCTGTTTTGTGAATCCTAGTTATCTCTTAGAACTGAAGCATGTCCCAGTGTTTGGTGAGGGTGTAACTTGCAGCTTTTTTGGATTGTCCACCCCTTGTCAGGTGGCCAGCATAGTGCAGTGCCAGCTATGGATGTTTGGTGAATCCCTTTCAGTTTTATCTTTATTCTTGTGGTGTGCTGTGACTAATAAAGGGGATACTATATGAGTTCCTATGGTCTTGCAGATGGCTATGGAAGGAAGAGCATTCTCTTTTTACTTAATATTTTAGCTACTCAGTTCAATGTTTATTCTAATTGCCTTTTTAATTTACTCTGTCTAATCAGAAAGAGAACTGGGCTATTCCTACTTCAGCCTGAGGATTCTTTGAGTATCTTGTTCCTTGCTATTACTCAGTTATTTCTGAATTAGTAAACTTTTCCTTCCATCCCTACAGAAAAAATCGTTTTGAGTAATTTTGCAGTAAGGGATGATGAGCAGCACATTGTTGTTTTCTCCTTGTGTTTAAGCCCTTGGTTTTTTCTATTGCTTAGATTAATTTTTTCAATTTTCCAGATCCAGAGAGTATGCCTCCTGGTGTTGTACCTGTTGTGTACAGTGCCTGTGGGATGCTGTACACCACGTTGGGTACATAGCAGTAAGGAAAGCACAGCAGTGCAGTCACAAACATAGCTACAGATCAGTGAGAGTCCTCCACTCTTGGCTTTTCATCACGTACATCTTAACTCAGTGAATTTCAGTGTGCATCTGTATACTGTTCTGCATTACTAAGACAGCTGGGCTACTCCAAAAAAAGCAGCAACTTAAATGAAACCCAAATGGAATTGAAATATTTTAGTGTACCTGCAATAATGAATTCTGCCTTTGAAAACTGACAGATCGTGCTTAAGGAAGGGACTTGAACATTCAAGAATACACACATGAATGTGTACAGCAGTGCTAAAGGGGATTATTTCTTTTTTCTTTGAAGAGAATTTAGAAAGACTGTTATCTAGGCTATACTAATTCAGAACAAGAGTAAATATTTTTTCCATGTACCCTGTGCTGGTGTATTGTATGGATTGAGATGAGACTGATTGTTTAAGTCAGAATAATATGAGGCAGAGATTTTATGCGTATGTTACCTTCTGTTTCAAATGTCTGCTTTTGTCTTCTGATTCTTGTGTGGTGTAGTGTATTTACTCCTTTTTGGCCAGTTGAGCCCCAGAAAAAAGAAGAGCTTCAAGCAAGTAACTGATGGCATGTTTATTTTTTGTCTATAGCTTCCCTACATATTTTTTGTTTTATGAAGTGTGCATTGCAGCTGTGCCACATTCATTTAGAAAACTCATTATTATAAGCTGGCTTATAAGGACAAGTAAACTTTTTTTTTACTGTAAGCTTCAGGTTTATTCGTCTGTGCAGCTCTGTTCATGTGATTGTAGAGGCTTCTGGAAGTGCTGTGCTGCAATCAATTCTGTGTGATTGATGTTACACAGAATCAAGCTGAGCTCCAGCATAGTCATACATTTGATTCTTCTACTGATGTATCATCAAGAGGAAAAAAAAAATTTACTTTTAGGTCTCTGTGCCCTAATTGTTAAATGTTTATAGTTCTGAAGTATGCTCCTTTGATTTCTGACATATTTGTGTTTAAACTCTATCCTTTCAATTATAACCTCTATTGTTTTACATTTAATCTGTAACTCATAATCATTGCACTTTTCTCCAAATTAGAAGCAAATTTACATTGGTCTTACGTTTAAACATTCTTGCATTTTGTACTAAAGCAATTAGCTAAGACCTCATCTTTTCTTCAAATATGAAATAATTTAGGGTTTTATTAATACTTGGTTGGGTTTCTTTCTTACAAGGTTTGTTGCCTATCAAAACTAAATTTTCTTCTGATGTTCTGTAAATCTGTGGAAGGTCTCCTTTAGCTTATGATTTAAGACACTGGAATTGGTTTTTGTTTCTTTACAAATGCTTTGATTCTGTGCTGTGGCATAGTGCAGTGTCAGGCAGGTGGAGGGGAGGAAGCTGAAGTCACTGTGGGGTGCTTTGAACTCTCCTGCTGTACAAAGGTTGGAGGGCTTATGGGGGCTTTTGAAAGAGGTGTTGTGTAGGCAGCATTTTGTGGACTTGGAAATGATTTAGCTGTGCTTCCTGTGGTTAATCTGAGGCTTCATTTATCCTCTCCCCAGCCTCTGTTCACCATGCACTTGCCAGGAAACTGCTTCCTACATGAAGCTGAGTATTTTAGCACCTATTTATTCTGTTCTGTCCTATTTATCTTGTTTCTCACCTTCCACTTCCCCATGTAACTTCGATTTTAAAGGAAAGCTTTAAAGCAACTATTCTAAGAATTAATGTTAAAATTAGAGTAAGGTGATCTGTCTTTATTTTTGTTTTAAATATTATTGCCAGGTATAAATTGTAAAATTGAATAACAGAATTTCTTTAAATTTTTTCATAGTAAACATGATGAAATAGGTTGTCCTCTGTAAACCCTGTCATCTTACTGTGTTACATAAAGCAACAGAGATTAGGAAATTAGATTGCACTTGAAAAGTGCACTTGAAAAGTAGTGTTTGAACTTAATCTTTCCATTATCCAAAATAAACTTGAGTCTGCATGACCCAGGCACTGTGATGGTTCTTTCTGAAGCCATAGCAGTCTGCTTAGTAGCAAGTGTAGGGAATACTATGCAAATACACATTGACACTATTCACTGAAAACAGAATGGGATGTGAATAGGTTTTTGTAATTCATAGCCCTGACAATTAATTTTTTGGCAACTAAGTGAAGGTAACCTGGTTTACAAAAGAGAAGCTAAATTTCACAGTATTTTGAGTTTGTAAATTGCGTGAAGGTGCAAATTGTGACCTGCAGGTGTTGACTTTTTGGCACAATAATGGCATTTTGCCTTTACTTCAGGAAGAAAGTTGTGTAGGTTGCTGGGAAAGCTAGCCCAAGTTCAAAACCTCTGTGTCTGTCTTTGTTTGTTCCTATGAGCAGCTGCTGTAAGTAGGCAGCGTTTAAAGGAGGCCCTGAAATTTGGATCTGGCTGTTACCGTTGGAACTCAGCCTTACTGATGAAAGCAAACTTTGAGCAGATGAATTCCTGTGAATTTGTGTGACTTTTCCCTGAAAACGGCTATGTTTAGTAATGTTTGATATTCTGCTGATACCCTGCAGAAAGATGGTTAAAACTGAAGTAATATAGATTTGTACAAGTACTGTGAGCAGGTTTCAATTCTCCAAAGGTAGATAAATATTTAAACATTTTTTGTACGTTATGTAAATAATCCAGACTAAAATTTCAAAGTGAATTTAAACACAGTCTAGGTTTCCACAAAGGTTTCCAGATACTGCCTCTCTGTACAGATGGGAAGTTCTTCTGAGCAGGGTGTGCCCTCTTGTAATATTTTGCATGGCTCTGAGTGGGCAAACAGCACTTGCAAAAGGAGGAAAATACTGATTGATGCCTATCAATTAGCTGCTAATGAAGTTATGACTTGTCTGGCATGGCACTCATTTGTGCCAGGGAGAGAGTTCTAGCAAAACTCTCTTAGAAATGAGATCAAACCTATGGTGATAAATTCCAGTGCTGCAGACTGATGCTCATTTGAAGAAGTCTGCTTATTAGTGGCAGTAAAATTTCAGGTAATGACGTGCTGATGTCCTAGGAAACACTTGAAAACAGACTTGTGAAACTGCCAGATGACACAGATCTAACACTTACTCTAGATAGTGTTTAATATACATGTATCTATCTTGAGTCGAAGTACATGTTCTGCGTTAGTCCAAAAACTTTTCTGTTCTCTTCTGCAGTCACGAATTTTGTAAATATTTCATTCAAAATAACATTGTGCTTTTTCAAGGATATGAAATATAGTGGCTTGATTAAAACCAAAACCACTCTTGCTTTATGTTTAAACCTCAAAGTAAATATCCAAGTGCATAACTTGTGTTGGTAGAAAATCTTTTCTGTACTGTTTTGTCATTTAGCTGCAAAGCATTTTTTATTCAGTGTTCTAGCTTCAAGCTGAGCAGTTTGAGTGGCTTCTTTTTGCTTTTTCACGTGGCAGCGTGTTGCAATAGTGCTTAACGTTTAAAAGAAATACAGCCTTTTCTTTAGGGAAATTGCTGTAAATTTAAATCAAGTGTTTTGCTCTAAGTTGCTTAATGCATGGTATAATTAACATGAATATTCATTTTCCACCTATATCAGTAGCAGCAGCTCAGTCTTTACCTACAGCCAAAATGTGTTACCTGAATTGGAACTGATGAGACTTCCTTGTGTGTATCTTCAGGAGCAATACACAGTCAAATGGACTCTCTAAGTGACTCGTGGGTTCGACTGAAACACAGCAGAGATTGGTTATACACATCCTCCTACTCATTTGTTGAGTCTGATTTTGATCTCTCAAGATCCCTTGGAGTTCATACTTTGATTGAAAATGCTGTCAGTTTTGTAAGTGGAGATGTGGGAAACTCCCCAGGCTTTAAGGAACCAGAGGAAAGTATGTCCACCAGTCCACAAGCATCAATAATTGCAATGGAGCAGCAGCAGTTGAGGGCTGAGGTAAATTTCAGTTTAACAACTCTTCTTACTCTTCTTACATTATGCTCATTATAGGATTTTTAAAAAAATTCTATCTATTTTTTCTGAATTCTATCTATTGAAGACATTTTTCTTTCTTTCCTGTTAAGTATCTTAACTGGAACTGGGAACTTCATGTAAATAAACTCTAAAACAAAACCAAAAGTATTCCCTTCTTAAAAAAATGTGCCGAGGAGGAAACAGCAACCCCATTCATCCTTGCTTACAGTTCAGTATGATCCAGTTTCAATTTCTAAGAGTACTAGCTACTTATTTAATATTGTCTTTTGCCTGCCTTTATTTTTAGCTTCGTCTGGAAGCACTTCATCAGATTTTAGTGCTTCTGTCAGGGATGGAGGAAAAAGGCTGTGTACCATTAATGGGAAGTCGCCAAGTACCAGGATTTCAGTCTTCTTCACTGCTTACTTCTGTTAGACTCCAGTTTCTTGCTGGCTGCTTTGGTCTGGGCACTGTAGGACATGCAGGGGCCAAAGGAGAGAGTGTAAGATTGCATCACTACCAGGTGTGTACTTCAGCAGTTTTTGCTGCTTAAATAACCCAGTGATAAAAATCTCTCAGTTCTTAAAATATCTCTTTGTTTGTCTGGCCCAGGATGGTATCAGAGCAGCCAAGAGGAGTATTCAGATTGAAATCCAGGTGGCTGTGCACAAAATTTACCAGCAATTATCTGCTACATTAGAAAGAGCTCTGCAAGCTAATAAGCATCACATAGGTAAGCAAAGAGCAGATTTCCAAACCAGATGTTCTCTAACCTACAGTACAACAGATCGTATGTTTACCAAGGCAGACTTTGATATTAGCGACCAGGATTCACTGAATACCTATCTGACTACTTTTCCTAAAAGTGAGAAATCTGCCTTTGTTCATAGAGCCCAGTGGCCATTCATACCTGGGTTGTTTTGTTGTTTCACTTTGAGAACCAATGTGATGTACAAGTAAAAAAAGAAATATTTCACCCAGTTATGCTTACCTTAGAGAGAAGATTCTGGTTTGAGATTTAGCCTCAGAACATTTATATCACAAACTAGATCTGTGTGCTACTCTTCCTTGGACAGTTTTGACACAGAGTTACAGTGAGTTAAAGAGGAATGCAGTGGTTTATCAGAAAGACTACCTTGAAGTGTCTGACAAGACTCACTCTTTCTTTGATAATTTAATTAAATTGTATTTTGAAATAATCTGCTGTTCTTCTGTCTTGGTGTTCTTACTCTGAACATCTTATTAATTAAAAACAACTGTATTTTAATCTCAGAAGCACAACAGCGTCTTCTGTTGGTGACAGTCTTTGCTCTCAGTGTACACTATCAGCCCGTTGATGTCTCCTTGGCCATTTCCACTGGGCTGCTGAATGTGCTGTCCCAGCTGTGTGGCACAGACACCATGTTAGGACAGCCCCTGCAGCTGCTGCCCAAAACTGGGATTTCTCAGCTCAGCACAGCTTTGAAAGTAGCCAGCACGAGACTACTGCAGATCCTGGCTATCACCACAGGGTGAGTGTCCCTTGCTTTTGAGAAACTTCATCGCTGAGCTTATCAGCACCCCTGAAAAATTTTGTGTAAGCTTTCATTAGGACAATAAATGTTGCTCAGGAGTACGTAAGTGAAAGAGGAGTGGGGGAAAGAGTAGTCACATTATTCATAGGAAGGATGCAAATAAGACTAACAAGTATTTTTCAGTTGCAAGTGTTTGGACCTGAATAGTCACAACTTTGTGGTTTGTAAACACCATATTCTAGTAATCCCCACTTTGCTACTTTAGTTTTGTATGTAAGTGTGTTCAGTTGGTGTGATAAGACTTTCTGTTGCTGTATAAACGTCATTTGTGTAAAAGCAATACTAATAATGTTCCTCAGAGCCTGACATTGTGCTTCTTTCTGTAATATGAAATAATCTTCTGAGGAATAGTGGTCTCTGCTAGACTGTGAGACAGCGTGCAAAGTCCTTGCAATACTTAAGTATTTAGTCTTAGTAAAGAAAACACCAGTGGAGAAAGTATTTTCTAGTTGAAGTTTGATATACGGTACATGCATCTTCATTTCAGTGTATGTACAACATGTTGCATTTACCTGCCAAATCTATTATGTGAAAAAGCCTTATAATCCTACACCAAAAGAACCCCCCCAAACCCATAGAAACAGCACCCCATCTTTAGAAATTGCATTGGAATTATGATCAATTAACAAAGTTACTCTTTTTTCCTTAGAAAGTACTGAAAATGTATCCTTTGACTCAAAAGATTAGACAGTTTTAATGTGTTTAAAAATAGGGTTAAAATAATAATAAGAATTAAAGCCTGTGGTGGAGGGTGTAGGATGGGGAAGAGTAACTTGCTGCAATTATTGTTCCTTGGATCAGCTCTCAAATACTCCTACTTCTTCTTTGTATGTGTGTACAGAACCTATGCTGATAAACTGAGCCCAAAGGTGGTGCAATCTTTGCTGGATTTATTATGCAGCCAGCTGAAGAACTTGTTATCACAAGCTGGTGTGATGCTGATGGCTTCCTTTGGAGAAGGGGAAGGTGAGGAAGGTGAAGTGGAATCAAAAAAGGCAGATTCGAATGGTGAAAATGAGAAGAGAGACTTCAGAGGTAATTATCCTGCGTAATTTCTGTTACAGTTCTAAAATACCACAAAACATAATAGAAGAAACCACTGAATGCTGAGGGTCCTTATCCACTCTATTGTGTGTTTGTTTTTGTCAGGTCATTTTTAACTCTGTAAATTAGATTAAAGTCATCAATTGATTTTGTGCTCAGTTTAGAATGATACAGAATCAATGCACAAAGCTGCAAGGATAGGAGCAGGCTGAGAATAAGAATTACTTCATTGGGTTTGGAATTAGGAAGAGAATACAGTTTTCCTTGAAAAATGAGTTGGTGGTGGTAGAGTTTTTCATAAATGTGGTCATAGGAATTTAAATAACCTCAATTCCAAACCACAAATAAATATGGCTTTATTCAGGAAATTGTTTTATTTGCTTTGTATTACGCAGTTTTGCAGTCTGAGTGGATGGCAGGAGGGTGACACTAGTGTGTCTTATGAAAAAATCTGCAGCAAAAGATTTTCTGAAATACTGGTATCCTCACATAGCTTGCAGTCCCTTAATGAGCATTTTGAATTTCTGTGGAAATTGAGTTTGAAGAACTTTTAATTGTAGCCTGGTTTTAAGTGTAACATATGTTTTTGTTTGTGCTTTTAACTGTCTTCACTTATAAATAATGCAAAGGCTAATGAACTAATAAAATAATCAGGAATCAGAATATGAGCTCTTCCCACAGAGATCTCCCTCCCTTACCATGACCCACAAAAGTTTAATGTTATTTTCTCTCTCTGTCTTGCTGAGGAGCAAGAGTGAGAGCACAGCTTGGTGGGCACCCACCAGCCAGCCAAAGTTAACAGCCAGCCGCCATGTAATAACTGATCATTGTGCTTTTACCTGCGGAACAGGACTTCTAGTCAAGTTGTAATATTAAGGTTGTAAATGAAAACTTTTGGTTTAACTTCCTAGCTGCCCTCCGAAAGCAGCATGCAGCAGAATTGCACCTGGGAGACTTTCTTGTTTTCCTGCGTAGAGTTGTGTCTTCAAAAGCAATTCAGTCCAAGATGGCATCTCCGAAGTGGACAGAAGTCCTTCTTAACATTGCTTCCCAGAAGTGTTGCTCAGGTATGATCGTGTCAAAATGTGCCCCATGGTTACTTTGCATTTCTGTAGTGCAGTTACAAAAATTAAGCCCTGTTAGAACATGTATTACATAGTGAATGTTCATAGTGAACAGTTCAAACTAACTGCAGTACATGTGTGCAGGGATTACGCTCTGGGGCACTGGGCGTGGAGCCAGGGGCAGGCCTGAAGCAGAAGTAATTTTAAGATTATTGACACATTGTTCCATCTTCAGGAGTTCCATTGGTTGGCAATCTGAGGACTAGACTGCTTGCACTTCATGTACTAGAAGCTGTGTTACCTGCTTGTGAATCTGGTGTTGAAGATGACCAAATGGCTCAGGTCTCTATAAGCTTTTACACCTGTCTCTTCAAAAAGTCTCTTAAAGTTATAAATGTTTCATAGGTTTGTTCAAAATCCAAATCAAGTGAGGCTCAGTGTAGTTATTTTTTAATCTAAGAGCACTAAATATCGTGCTGTTTATACCTATGAAGCAAAGTAAAACAATATAATGTTACTGTTGTCCTCATGTTGGAGTTAAAATGATCTGAATTCTGTCCCAATGCCCCAGGTTGTTGAACGATTGTTCTCACTTCTGTCGGACTGCATGTGGGAGACTCCGATAGCCCAGGCCAAACATGCAATTCAAATAAAGGAGAAAGAGCAAGAAATGAAGCTCCAGGTAACAATGCTTGTACTTTGACTCATGTCTGAATGCAGCTGAATTACATTTACCACAAATATTTTGTCCTATTTCTGGTAGAAGCAAGGAGAGTCTGAGGATGAAGATGAGAATCTTCCCATCCAGGAAGTGTCCTTTGATCCTGAGAAAGCTCAGTGCTGCATAGTGGAGAATGGGCAGATTCTGACTCATGGAAGTGGAGGCAAAGGATATGGTTTAGCATCCACTGGAGTTACTTCTGGGTGTTACCAGTGGAAGGTAGGTTGCATAAACGGGAATTTCTTACCTTCTCTCACATTGTTTTGGAAAAGTGCTATGATTTATTAACAGCAGCTGCCTGTGCTTTTCGCTTATGACAAGATTCTTGAGTAAATTGCAGTGTTGCATTTATTGTTGGACTCCATGATCTTAAGGATCTTCTTCAACTTAAATAATTCTGTGATTTTCAATCCAAAGGGAAGAGTTTGTGGCTGCTTTGAGTGCTGGAATTTTGAGTATTTCAACACACGCTGGAGACTCTGAATGCGTGGTGTGTATTTCTAGTGGTAATGGTACTTGTCCCTAAGGTCCATAGTCAGCATGCATGTGCAGTTTTGCAAAACCTACCTACTGAATTATGTAGATTTAGGATTTTCTTTTTGTAGAAAAGCATTTCACAAAGACACATCGGCCTGACTACAAGAACAGTGTTTAATACATCATTTGGAGTGGTTTTTTTAATGGTTTTACCATATAAACTTACTATTTTTCTTACTAGAAGCTTCTGTGAAAAACAGTTAAGAGTAGACATACATATGTATAAGGAAGATTTTCATTTCTTTGTTGTGTAAAAGTCTATATTCCTGATTTTTTTTTTCCCCCGTGTGTGTGTTTTGCCTGCTAGTTCTACATTGTGAAGGAGAACCGAGGCAATGAAGGCACTTGTGTGGGAGTGTCTCGCTGGCCAGTGCATGACTTCAACCATCGCACTACCTCAGATATGTGGCTCTACAGAGCCTACAGTGGCAACCTCTATCACAATGGAGAGCAGACTTTGACTCTGTCAAGCTTTACCCAAGGAGATTTCATCACATGTGTGTTAGATATGGAAGCAAGAACTATTTCCTTTGGTAAAAATGGAGAGGTATTTAACATCAGTTGGTTTTTTGGTGGTTTTTTTGTAATGGTAATATGGCATGGATAAGCATTAGAGTTAAAACATGTGGCAGTTTCAGAACTTAGAAGATTTATAATACAGACATAACTTCTTTATGTTTCATGTTTTTGCTTGTTGAGGTGTTCTAAGATTGAAGGAGTTTTGTTCTATTTCTTCACTAGGAGCCAAAACTAGCTTTTGAAGATGTAGATGCAGCTGAGTTATACCCTTGTGTTATGTTCTATAGCAGTAACCCAGGAGAGAAGGTAACTTAAATGTTTGTCTGTGTAGGCATATTGGTTTTGGCTGGGATAAAGTCAGTATTTACCATAGCAGCCTGTATGGTGCTGCTTTGAATTACTGACCAAAACAGTGTTGGTCATACACAGTGTTTTAACTACTGTAATCTATTGTAAATTTAAGATATATTTTATTGCTTAGAATAAATTGAAAGACTTAGTGTTCTACACAAAAATTCTATTCCCCAGAAACCAAGGAGAATGTGGTATTAGGATTTCTAGATAGTCTTGTGTGAGAAACCGTGAAATACATAATTTTGGCATCGTTGAATCTGAAGGATGGAGGTTTTGCTCAGTGTTAAGGTGGATTTCCTAGGGGTTCCAGGGGGAAAAAAAAAGACAATGCTAGTAACTATTTCTATTCAGCAGGAGACTCCTGTATTTATAAGAGCTTATTCGGGTATGTTGATTAGATAACTTGTAAATTGTTCTCTTCAAACACTTAGGTGAAGATCTGTGATATGCAGATGCGTGGGACACCAAGAGATTTGCTGCCTGGTGACCCCATCTGCAGTCCTGTTGCTGCAGTGCTGGCAGAAGCCACGATCCAGCTCATTCGCATCCTGCATCGCACAGACCGCTGGACACACTGCATTAATAAAAAAATGATGGAAAGACTGAATAAAATCAAAACATGTCTTAAGGAAGCAGGTCAAAAACTGAAGAAAAGTCGCTCTGTTCAAAGCCGAGAAGAGAACGAGGTGAGAGAGGAGAAAGAAAATAAAGAGGAGGAGAAAAGCAAACATAGCCGATATGGCCTGGCAGAGCTTTCAGAGCTGCAGCTGAAGATGCTCTGTGTGGAGGTGTGGCCTGTTCTAGCAGTCATTGGTGGAGTGGATGCTGGGCTCAGAGTTGGAGGTCGATGTGTCCACAAGCAAACAGGCCGTCATGCCACCCTGCTGGGAGTGGTGAAGGAGGGCAGTACCTCTGCCAAGGTCCAGTGGGATGAAGCAGAGATTACAATCAGGTATGCCCATTTCCTATGCTTTTCACAGTCTAGTAGTAGTGGTTTCTGGCTGGAAATCTTCAGAGGTAACATATACTTTATATTAGAGCCATGCTGATCAATTACTTTAAGTTTAGACTTCAGTTGTATTGAAATTAATGCTGCCTTGAAGTAGTGTTCATTCATTTTCCCATCTGCCTTAAAGAGCTCAAGGCTGGAAGGAGATGCTCCTTTTTCCACCTGTCTTGCAGACATGCATTCAGAGGGAAAGCACCTGGAAGGAAACTGAAATGAAGCTTCTCTGAGCTTCTTGCTGCTCTCATAGGAATTGCCTGTGTTTTTGTGTGGAAAAGAGTTGATTAACTTAATTTCTTTAACTCCTTCTGCCTATAGCTGAGGTAGTCTTTTGAAGAAGTTGAGCAGTGATTTTTTTTTTCCCCTACCAGTTACAATTATGTTCTGAAATAGCCAAGGTCACTTTACACTTAGAGCTGTTGCAGCATTATGTCTGTTTTGTCTTTGCAAAGGCTGTTGTCACTTTGACTAAATATACTGAAGTGCAATTGATTTAGTTCCAGATACAAATTCTTTCAAGTATGCCCATGTGACAGTATAGCCTTAAAGTAAGAGTGCCCTTAAAACAATTCAAAGCTTTATTTGAGTGAAGTGGAACAGCACTTGAACATAGGCAAGCTTTTGGTAAAGCATTTAATTAGGTTCATTTTATACCTTCTTAATTAAAACCAGCCTAAAGCTTGCTTTTATTTTTAGGTATACGTTTACATTGTAAGATGTGAAAACTTTTTGGGATAATAAAAGGAAGATTTAAAAGTCATTTATCTGCTGGATATATGGAAAATACAGGTGTATGGAAATACAGGCTGGTGAATTTTTGTCCTGTTTCAAGTGAAAATTAGTCAAGTGTAACAGTCCTAGATAGTACCAGCAAATATCACTGAGTATAGATGGACAGATACATAAATGTGTGTGTTAGGTTTTCTAACCCGTGTTTTTTAAAGGTCACTGTCCTCGCCAGGTGATCTGTCCTGACACACCAGAGACAGAATTGTCCTGAGATATTCAGTAGTGTGCTCCTGGTGATGAGTAGCTGAGGTCAATCAAAGCTTTTCCTTAATGTTTAAAAAGTTTTCTTTATAAGCTTTTAAACCTGTTCAGATTCAGGTATGATGATAATATTTACCTTAAGGTAATTTTTCTTAGTAAAAGTCTGTTACATATTTCTAGTAAATAGTATATCCAGAGGCTGTGTCAGCACAGAATGGATAGGTTCTGTGGGGCTTCTGCATTTCAGTGTTTGTTGTTGAAAACCTGTGTATGCTTTGTTGCATTTGCTTTGAAACCATATCTCCCTGTTTTCTGATCATAACCTCATTTTCCCCTATTTGCATTTAATTTTTAGAATTGGTTTGTTTTATTAAATATATTTTACATCTTATTTGCCTACATTATTTCCTGTACTTTCCTCCTGTCTCTCCCTCACTTGCTTTTTCCTGTGTCATTCTGATCTTTATTAAAGCTTCCCAACTTTTTGGTCGCCTAGTGATACTCCATTGTATAATCTGGAGCCCTGTGAACCACTGCCTTTTGATGTTGCAAGATTTCGTGGGCTGACAGCTACTGTGTTGCTGGACCTTACCTATCTGACTGGCATTCATGAAGATACAGGAAAGCAAAGCACCAAGAGACACGAGAAAAAACACAGACATGAATCTGAAGATAAAGGGGAGATGGACCAGAAAATGGAGGGTGATGTTGGATCAGATACACGATTAGGCCAAAGTGCTGATGATAACAAAGGACATGGTGCTACAACCTCTAAGTCGGAAAATGAAATTGTTTCCTTTTCTTTAGAACCATCAACACTAGGTATGGAATCCCAACACCAACCTGCTGAGGGAAGAAAAAAGAATCATGAACACACCCCAAGAAGTCACGATATAGTGCAGTCAGAAATTCGAGCTGTACAGCTGTCTTACCTTTACCTTGGTGCTATGAAGTCGCTTAGTGTTCTTCTTAGTTGTAGTAAGTATGCTGAGCTGCTGTTAATACCCAAAGTACTGGCAGAAAATGGTCACAACTCTGACTGTGCCAGTTCCCCAGTGGTTCACGAGGACGTGGAGATGCGAGCTGCGCTGCAGTTCCTGATGCGGCACATGGTGAAACGGGCGGTCATGCGCTCGCCCATCAAGAGAGCGCTGGGGCTGGCGGACCTGGAGCGGGCACAAGCCATGATCTACAAATTAGTGGTTCATGGGCTGCTGGAGGACCAGTTTGGTGGCAGACTTAAACAAGGTACCTTTTCAAAATTAGTATAAAATTACTAGTAACGATGATAATACAATTAACATAGTCTTGTCATTTTGTAGTTGTTATAATTCAGGGGAATCTTAATCGGACAGAGAAATTTAGCAAAGCTCTGTTTACTGTTTTAAAGATATTATACTGACATTTTGCCTTTTTTCTAATTCCTTATTCTAATAAAAAGTGAATGCATATCAATCAGAAATTAAAGGTTTTAGTATGTCTCTAATACTTCTGAAAACGAGCAGTACTGTATATACTTCTCAGGAGGATTTGCACTTCTAAACCAACATACAAAAGCCTTAAAAATGCCACTCATACAGCTGAGTTAAAAATAGCTTTATAGTTAATCATCTCTATTTCTATATCTAAGACCTCTTCCCCTTTTGCCTGTTTTGAGAGTAATCGTAGCTGTTACAACCATAAATCTGAATATCATAAAGTCTGGCATAAGTAAGTGGTTTGTTTGCTATTTACCTTGTATCGCTGTGAGAACAGCAAGAGCTCCTGGTGTGATTTCTGTACACAAGTCCATGAGTTAGTGGCAGATTTTGCACACCCCTTTCTTTCTCTGGGGTGAATTCTAAATAACGGTAGTTGGTTTTGAAAGTTAAAAGTTTAGCCATGGTTACTATTTTGATCTACACAATTATATGAATGTTGCTGTAACATCCTTTTTTCTCTTGCAGAAGTGGAGCAACAAGTAGAAGAAGGCGACCAGTCTCAGCAAGCCCAAACACCAGTTACAACCAGCCCTTCTGCTTCTAGCACAACGTCTTTCATGAGCAGCTCTCTGGAGGATACCACCACTGCTACTACTCCAGTAACAGATACAGAAACAGTTCCAGCTTCAGAATCACCTGGTGTTATGCCTCTCAGTCTCCTGAGGTAAAATACCCTATCAGCATATATGATTCTGCGGGTGTAGGGAGCCAGGTGTCTGGTTTATATAGAATACATGTCTTTAGCTGCCTAAGCCTTTGAAAATGCTGTCAAGACCTGCCTCTGCAGAGGACACAGTTTAATGGTACTTTGCCTTGCAGGTTTTCAGTTTTTTATTTGAAAGCTGTTAAGCTTTTGCTATACACTGTATCTAAATGCAATACCTGAATTCTTTAAGGAGAAAATTCTCTCCTCAAGTTGTCCTTCAGTTTTCATGTTTATTTGGTACATGAGTTTAAATTATAGATCTCTGAGTTCAGAGTTTAAATTATAAATCTCTGAAATTCTAGATTTTTCATGAATGTTCATTTGGTTCTCAAACTAGAATAGATCTTAGTTGGTAGGTAACATCCTGTAAGCTAAGATGTTGTTTCAGCTTACCCTTACATACTGAAATGGAAGATAAACTACTGAATTTGCAGAGGCAATTTGTGTTGTTAAAGGAAATCTGCTTTACTTCTCATAGAATCCTTTTCTACGTTTATTAATTCTCAGATGTTTTGCAGATATAATCTGATAAGAGCCAGAACAATGTCTTCCTACTAGGACAGTGAAAATCAAATACTCACCTGATTTGTTAGTCAGCCTGAATTCTGAACACACCATGGAAGTGGGAAAAATGTTTATTTATCTTTTATCTCTTAGGACAGCTCCTGGTCTGTGAGGGGTTTTTTTATGTGCATGCTTAGAACTTAACTGTACAGATAAAGTTGGTAGGAATGAGCTGTTGCCTCAATGTATGTGTTGAGTCTTACCCTTACAAAACGCAATTGCATAAAGTAGGATTTGCCAAGTGCACTCTAATTTGATGTATTTCTTCTGTCAGACCTTCCTCAGCATAGTTCTGTTTAATATCAGTGTGCACTGTTCTTTTTTCAAGGCAAATGTTCTCCAGTTATCCTACTACAACTGTACTTCCAGCACGACGTGCTCAGACTCCCCCAATATCTTCTTTGCCAACCTCTCCTTCTGATGAAGTTGGAAGGAGACAAAGTTTGACTTCTCCAGATTCCCAGTCTGCAAGGCCTGCCAATCGCACAGGTAAACTTGTCAGTGTAATAGAAATGGGGACAAGTTAGGAAAGTCACAGGAGTTATGGGGCTGTGTTTTAAGGGATGGAAACGCAACACAATTTCTTTTTAAGGCAGACTAAGATGCAAAGCATTGTTGAAAACCTTTTAGTGACTTATCTTAGGACAAAAGAATATGGATTATTAGCTGTAGGCTTTATCAAGCAAATGACATGAGTTTTTAAAAGCTGTGGATTGGATTACGAACTGCATGTATAAAACAATAATGAAGTATAATTCATAATTACTTCAAAACGTTCATCTGATTTGAGCTTGTTTCCTTGATTGTGTGCTGCTGCTAAGTGCACTAATTTTCTAGCTTTTGTTAGATCACATACCACAAAGAAAACAGGAATTGATGTATTTTATGGTACATGCACCAGTACTTTTTATTCTTGCCTTTACATCTGTGTTATTAGTTGGGGGGTTTAGTGGTTCATGTGTTGCATAGCAACTGATGTGCTCAGTTTCACATCTCATTTTTTTTTTCTTTTTGATTTAATTATGAGATGATGTACTTCTAGTCACAATAGTGTCTTTACAACAGTGTTTGTTTGATAGTACATTTTTGCCTTCACTGATGAGACATCACTTTTATGGCAAGTCATAAAAGTTTTCTGTAGAAACTGTGGGTTTGGGGCAGTAACTGACCTCTTCAGAGTCCCTTGAATGACTCTCTGCACAGCCATCATACAGCCATCATCCACAAAGAGATTTTTCAGATACCTTCCCAGTTTAGCTGAGGTCTCTTTCTGTACCGTAAGAGGAATATATAGTGATCTCACCATTTGGGAATCTTCAATGATTTGGACAAGGATAACTTTATCTAGACTACATAAATATAGATCAAATAGATAATTTAATACAGTTAAAAATGAAAACAATAGAAATTGCTTAAATAGTTCTTTGCATATTATCAGTATCCTACTTGATCAAAAAGTCAACAATCTGTGTTTCAAAGGAGAATGAATACCATCTGGTTTTGTTACAGAAAGTATCTTACCTTGTGGAATGTAGTTGAGAGAAAAGTTGAGAGCAATTATTCCCTTAGTTGAAGCTGATCTATCAAAGTAAGGTTTAATGAAGTAACACTAGAGAAAGACTTATGTGCTTTACATTTATCATTTTCTGTCTCTTAAGCTTTGTCTGATCCAAGCAGCCGACTTTCAACATCCCCTCCTCCTCCAGCCATTGCTGTTCCCTTGCTAGAAATGGGGTTCTCCCTCAGGCAAATTGCAAAAGCTATGGAAGCTACAGGTAATCTATAGCTATAATAACAGTTTAACTGAAAAACTGGATACACGTGAAACACTTGTTTTCCAATAGAATATGTAATTTTTAAGTTCTATAACCATTTCTGTGGAAAAATTGATTGCTTTTTTTGTAACCATAAGTGCTAAAATACAGTTCCAAAGTGTGGTTTTCCTGCTTTCAGGTGCCAGAGGAGAAGCAGATGCACAGAATATCACAGTGCTGGCTATGTGGATGATTGAGCACCCTGGAAATGAAGATGATGAGGAGCCCCAGTCAGAGGGGACTGCAGAATCACGGCATGGGACAATCGTCTCTGGAAGTGGTGGGAAATCTGGTGATCATTGCTATTTGCAGTCTCCAGGTGATATCCCTTCTGCTGATGCCACTGAAATGGAGGAAGGCTTTAGTGAGAGGTGAGATAATTATCTTGTAATTGATTGTAATGTGTTCCTGAAACTGGAAATCTCACTAATTCATTGTTGCTGACAGAGTGCTACTTTGTAATGCAGCTTTAGAATTTTGTTACAGCATGAGTAGAAGGAAAGATGTAATTGAATTAGCTGTACATGGTGCATTTATTTTCCAGTACTATTTGTGTGCAGAACTGGGGAAGAATGTAACTGAGCATGTTTTCTTCACTACAAAAAAAAGAAAAGAATGAAAAAATTGAGGGCTTATAGTTGCATTTTAACTAAAAGACGTAGTAATAAAGCAAAATTCCATTAAATTCATGTTTTGGCAAATTCATGTGTAAGGCCAAAGGCAAATGGACTCAGCCAGCAACAACAGAGATGTTGATTTTATTTCTTTGAAAGAGGAGAAAAAACTAATTCAAGCTGAATTAACCTAGTATAAAATGAGTGCTCTGCAAAGTTTCTGCCGTGCTTAGGCACTCTGGAAGATCAAATAGGTGTTGACATGGCTGCACCTAATTTGTTTGAAGTAAATCTCACAGTCTAAAAGACAGTATATATGTGCTCATTGAAACTGAAGATTCTTGAATTCCAAATTCTTTTTTTTTCTTCCATTAAAGAAAGGAAAAAATGCTAATAAATATGACGTAGTTACTGTATGCGGTTGTTTAAAACTTGGTTTGATTCACCTGTAAATTACAAATCCCTGTAGCCCTGATAATATGGATCATGTGGATAATGCAGCTGCAGCAAGTGGACCTCCCTCTCGAAGTCGGTCGGCTGTCACACGCAGACACAAATTTGATTTAGCTGCCCGAACGTTGCTGGCACGTGCTGGTAAGGGACTGAAAGAATTCCAAGGGCTTTGCTTATCCAGGAAAGAATAGGAGCGGGGCTGGGACTTAGCATGACATCTAGAAAACTCCTTCTCATATATGTGCCAACATATATTTAAGAGTTTTATGTGGTTATAAGTAGATTGTTTAGCAGAAGAGTTGAAAACAAAAAGGAAATTGAAAGTACAGCCATCTTTCTGCCATGGAAAATAAAAGCCCTGCTTTCCTTTTTCTCTCTTTTCCTACCTTGAGCGGGATTGTATCGCTCAGTGCAGGCCCACAGGAACCAGAGCCGCAGGGAAGGGATCTCCTTGCAGCAAGATCCAGGGACACTGTATGACTTCAACTTGGATGAGGAGTTGGAGATTGACCTTGATGATGAAGCAATGGAAGCTATGTTTGGGCAAGACCTGGCTAGTGATAATGATATTCTGGGAATGTGGATCCCAGAGGTACTGGATTGGCCTACCTGGGTGTGTGTGACTGCAGCGGGGGCTGCTTTAACTTACTGCTTTCTGCATGCTTATATTTTTAAATTTAAAGTAACATGTGTATGCTTATAGCCTGTTTGAAAATATCTTACTAAGTGCCAGCAATGCTTAAAATCATCTTGTATTCCATAGCATCCCTTTCAGATTAAAAATAGTGATTTCTTGTGCTTCTTGCTCTGCACTTCCACATGTATGTAGTTTTTCTTCTCCCTTCCCTGAAAGATGAGAACAGAACCTGTATAGTTGTTCTGATGATACCAATTAGAAATCAAGTAGGTGTCCCAGGTGGCTTAGCTGTGTGAGATAACGAACACAGTTGTAAATGTTTCTTCTACTGCTACTACTAATAGTAGTTGATCTGTAGCAACATAATTTGCACTTAAATCAGTTTTTCTTAATTTAATTGTGCCATGTATTTCATTCTCTGGGAAGGATGTGGTGACAGTCCTCACTGAATTGTTGTATAGAGCACTAAAAATCTATTTGGTGGTGGAAAACAAATATAATGACAGTGGTTTGTTAATCTTTGGATTATCTGTGTCAAATTAGACAATCAACCCAAAAGACTCAGCTTTTCATCTCCTAATTATGATGTTACCTGGCTTTGATATGGAAGCAAGTTTCAGGATGCATATTGAATTTTTCGGAGCACTCGTTTCACTTAAACATCTCAATGAAATTACTGACTTTGGACAGGAATATAATTATGAAAAACTAACTTCATATTGAGATAAAACCTTGGTATTTATTGACACAAATGGTAATTGTTGTTGCTCAGTAAATGTAAAATCTGATTGTCTGAAACCGAAAAGGATCCTTTTCCTTTATATATCTGGTTTCAGACAAGTTCTGAGGAGAACCAGATAAAGAGAGTGTTGAATGTGACAGGGTTACGAATGAAAAGTTATACTGTCAAGAATTTTGAGTCAATCTAAAATTAAATAGGAAATTATCTCCTCTGAAACTTTACTTCCAAATATTTTTCCTGTTCTGAGGTGGTCATCATTATGTCATAAATTGTATGTTTCTGCTTTGCTTTTGTACAAGTCAACCATATAAATATCGCTCAGTGATAGAAATGTGCAGGGACATCCACCTAAGAATATTGGCATGTTTTATATCTAAGGTGCAGACACTTATTCTGTACAAATAATTTGTGAAAATCTTACTGTGCAGCACGTTTGTGAATCTGAGGACAGAGAAGAAGTAGTGGTTTGTGAGCTGTGTGAATCCAGCGTGGTCAGCTTCAACCAGCATATGAAGAGGAACCACCCTGGCTGCGGCCGCAGCGCCAATCGCCAGGGCTACCGCAGCAACGGCTCCTACGTGGACGGCTGGTTCGGGGGGGAGTGTGGCAGTGGAAATCCCTACTACTTACTGTGTGGCATGTGCAGAGAGAAATACCTAGCCCTGAAGAGTAAATCTAAAACATCAACCTCTGAAAGGTACAGAAATATAAGACAGTGGATAAAGAAAGGAAACGAAACATGTTTACCAGCCATCATCATTTTAAGAATTTGATTTAAGAGATAAGAATTCCTAGCACGGTTTTCTGATACTTAAAATCGTTCTCTGTATTCAAAAAATGCATATTTAGAAAAAAAAAAAAGGTTGACTTGATATTTCTGGTTTTTAAGTTAAAAACAAGGAATAATTTCTTGGGATGTTGCCTACTACCTAGTGACTTTTGAAAACTCTCTATGAATTTTGTCTGACAGTTCCAATATTTTCTTATGGACTTCTACACATTAGTACTGCAAAGTGCTTGTGTCTCCACACACACTTTCGGAAGCCGTCTTACCTGTTTCTCTTTCCTCTGTTACTAGACATTTCTAGAATCATTCGTAAATACATGTAGACCTAACAGTAAAGTTAGACTAAATAGGGAACCAAATTTAAAATTATGTGTATTTACAAAATATTAGAGCCGCTCAGTAATTTTCTTTGTTATTTTTTCATACAGGTACAAAGGCCAGGCTCCTGATCTAATAGGTAAACAAGACAGTGTCTATGAAGGTATGTTTTTAAGTTGCATGGGGTTTTGTTTTTTCTAAAAGGTACTTTCATGCAAATAAACCTGAAGGTGTATTTTAAAATCTCTTCCAGTTAGATACAATATTTTAGTTTTGGGGATTTTTTTAGTTCAAATCAGAAAAAAAAAATCAGTGACTTCTTTCCCCTGTCTTTCGTGTAAGCAGCTGAAATGGCAAATACCTAGCTTGGGGTGATAAGGTGTTGTGAGGAGATGTTACATCCAGAGCTGCACATACTAAATTTTATGTTCAAATATCTTTCTTCAGCTGCCTTTGCGGGAGAAATAAATTAGTGTAAGTTGGTGTCCCAAAACACTGCCACAACAAGAACTCTTGTTCTTAATTTTTCTTCCTTTGTCCGAGCTGAGAGTGTCCTGAGGGTGGCTTTCACTTTAAACAGATTATTTCTGGTGTCTGTAGCAAACCTGTCTTGGGTGATTCTTTGATTCTGGTCCTTTCTGTAGCTCCTGTGATCACAACTGAGTGATTTACCACATTTGTCTATTTGAGACAATGTGAGTGCTACAGTACTTAGGGCAAGTCTGTCTGCTGTAGATCAAAGGTGTTCTGATTCTACTGTGTGTGGAGGGAGACAGAGCAGGAGAGATCAGTAAATGTAAGCTGACTTGTGTGTGAATGGTTGGCAAGTGAAGGAAGTGCCTCACTGAATTGCAGTTAAAGTGGTTTTCTTTGTTGTTTGGGGTTTTTTTATTCCCTGGGAAGGAAAAGCAAGCCTGGGTGTTCAGTTATAATTCATGAACTAATGCATGCTTTTTTGATAAATATGAAGACCAGAAATTTTCTAACATCTGTCTTTACTATTCGGTCCTTTGGAATATGCACTTGTTACCATGATTTAAAGTACAACTGTATGTCAGCACTTTTCACTATATTCCAGGTGTTGGAGCTGTCTTGTGCTGTATGTGATGACCTCTAATGTCTGTGTTTTTAAAGACCAGCTAGTTTGGTACTTCAGAGAATCTTCCTTAAAGCTGCAGTGTAAAGATCAATTTGAATAGAGAGGGGCAAGAACAGGATTTTGTTTTTCTGATTTACTTTGTTGTGCCTATGTCAACATCAGATGAGTTTTTAATGCCTACTGTGCTGCAGATTACAGTACACATTTCATATCTTGTACTGTTCTTTTAATTAATTGAAATTATTTAATATTTGAGCTTTTGTAACCAAGCCTAATTATATTTCTCCAATTCTAGAAGACTGGGACATGTTAGATGTGGATGAAGATGAAAAGCTGACAGGAGAAGAGGAGTTTGAATTACTGGCTGGGCCTCTTGGGTTAAATGATCGACGCATTGTGCCCGAACCCGTTCAGTTCCCTGACAGTGACCCTCTGGGTGCTTCAGTTGCAATGGTGACAGCCACCAACAGTATGGAAGAAACATTGATGCAAATAGGTACATTTAAAATGCATTTCATTTAAAGAAATAATGATAATAACAATAGCAGTAGCAACAACAGTAACGATACATGATAATGATATCACCACCTCCTCTACTTTGGTGTGGTTTTTCTAGGGCCAAGCCAGGAACATTGTGACAGTATTTTCTGCCTCCCACCACGAGGAAGTGAAGACTGGCTCTAAATTGTCCTTTTGTTACAGGAAAATTAGAGAGAGGAGTGTGAGGCATTATGAATTGGCAGAAGGCTTGAATTTTGCCAATAAAACTTACTACTGTAGTCAAACAATAGATGCCAGTAACATAATTTGCAGAACTCAATGAATGGGTTTTTTGAGTTGGGACTTAAAAGTAGTCCCTTCTGATGGAAGAGGGAATCAGAGGAACTAAAATTAACTTGAGTATGTCAGGTTGTGTTCATGTCTCTTTGAAAATAAGGAATAATTAATTCATGGAGTGTATTTCAGGAGTGTTATTTTCATCTCAGTCATTATCATTGTAGTTTTGTATGTATGAAATACTGAAAAATGAATGAGTAATTTAGGCCAGCTTTGCTTCTGTGCTTATTACTGTATGATAATGTTTTGTTTTTTCTTTAAACACTAATGCAAATCATCATTATTTCCAAGGCTGTCATGGCTCAATAGAAAAAAGTTCTTCTGGCAGGATAACCTTAGGAGAACAAGCAGCTGCCCTGGTAAATCCACACGACCGTGTCATGGCTCTCAGAAGAGTGACAGCTGCTGCGCAAGTGCTCCTGGCAAGAACAATGGTTATGAGAGCTCTCTCACTTCTGTCTGTCAGGTTTGTGGCATCCTTGGCAACACTTCCACTTTTCCTTTTGTAGCCAGTTACCCAGTTCTGTTTTAGAAGGATGCAGTTTTAAACTCATTGGGGAAGCGATTCTCATTTCTGTACTTACATAATGCTGCGAAGAGAAAAATTGTTCATCGATTTTGGTTTTTTGAGCTTTTATATCTGTTTCCACAGTGGTTCCAGTTGTAGCCTGGCAGCTGGCCTTGAATCCTTGGGATTAACAGACATCCGCACGTTGGTTCGTTTGATGTGCCTGGCGGCAGCGGGGAGAGCAGGCCTGTCCACGAGCCCATCCACGGTGTCCAGCTCGACAGAGAGATCCAGGGGCATCCACAGCAAAACCAGCAAGCCCATCTCTTGCCTTGCCTACCTGAGCACTGCGGTTGGCTGCTTGGCATCAAACACTCCCAGTGCTGCAAAGCTGCTGGTGCAGTTATGTACACAGGTAGGACTTCAGTACTTACTTGAGACTACTTTGATTATTTGTGCTTTCACCTTCTCAACTGGGGTGAGACTGCCCTCAGTTTGAGGATCCTCCTTAGAGTCCTTGTTCATGGCTTTGCACCAGGGGTATGTTTGACTGTTGGTAAAAATCAAGTAACTGTATGTGTCTTTGCTGAGTACTCTCTTCAAGTGGGGAAAATGGATGTGCTTTTTGTGTTCATAGGGTTTTTCTGTTAAGGTTTTGGTTTTTTAATTGAGTCAATTTTATGTGGAGCACAGGGAAAAAAAAAAGGAAAAGCTGTAACACTACGCACAATTTATGCAACTAAAAATATTTATAAATTTGATAGTTCTGTTTGTTCTGATTATTTATCATCAATTATTTCTTTTTAGAATTTGATTTCTGCAGCAACTGGTGTGAACTTGACAACAGTTGATGATCCAATTCAGAGAAAATTTTTGCCAAGTTTTTTAAGAGGAATTGCAGAAGAAAACAAACTTGTCACATCTCCAAATTTTCTGGTTACTCAAGCACTTGTAGCATTGTTGGCAGACAAAGGGGCCAAACTGAGGCCAAACTACGATAAAGCTGAAATTGAAAAGAAAGGTATGATACAACTTTGTTTTTAAATATTATTCACTAGATCTTCAGTTCCTCATTTATATATAAAGGAGAGACTTACTAGAATAATGTACAAAGCGATACACTCTTAAAGATGTACAAAACCTGTTTTGATCAAAGGAATGTTACAGTTTATGACACACATTTTACTTAAAAATACGGTCTTATTCCATAATTGTATCTTTTACCACTTTAAAATATAGTCTGAGCATGCATTCAAAGCCATAGAGCTGAAACATCGAGCCTTGTTGTGCCTCCTGATGAAATTAAGGAGGCTAACAGCTGATTGCTGCTCCCCAAGTGCAGTCCTGTGTCTGAGGCAGAAATTTGTGCTGCCTCTGCTTCCAGGGAGCCACAGAGCAACAGCTGTGCCTTCCCCCAGGCTATTGCTGTGATGGAGAGAGAAGGATAGGGCAGTGACAGTGGCAGGTCTCTGTCAGAGGAGGTTTTTCCTGTTCAGAAAGCACTCACTCTTTGACCAACCATTTTCCATGTGGTGGAAATAAGGCTATTTATAATTCTATTCTTAAGGTTCTTTTTGTGAAAATTGAACTGGGGTTATTTTGCTATTAGTATCAGAAGAGTGTTTTTACTATAGTTCACATGATTGCAACGTTGTGCTAAGATGCTTGTTAATCTCTTTCTGGAAATGCTGGCTATTGCTGTGTTCCTGTAACTCTGTGTGGTACTCATCTAGGCATCGTCTCACTGTTTTGTCTAAGCAGGTTTAATTGCCCATTTGTATGCCCATCCTTCCTATGATCCCTCTGCTGTAGGCCCTCTGGAGCTGGCTAACGCGCTGGCCGCGTGCTGCCTGTCGTCGCGCCTGTCATCGCAGCACCGGCAGTGGGCGGCGCAGCAGCTCGTGCGCACGCTGGCCGCGCACGACCGCGACAACCAGAGCGTGCCACAGACCCTCGCCGACATGGGTGGAGACCTGCGCAAGTGCTCTTTCATCAAGCTCGAGGCTCACCAGAACAGGGTAAGCGTGAACCGCCCGGGACCACATCCACTGTGATGCTCTCCTTGGCAGAGGAAAATAGTATTGTTTTAAAAATACACTGACTGAAATGATTTTCCACATCATTTTTGAGATGAATTCCCTCAAAATTCTTTGGAGATTAAGTTATTGCTTGATTTAAGTTATTGCACCTCTGATGCTTTGAGGCTTCCGTTAAAGGGGTCAGGAAAGTGTTCTTATGGTATATAAAGTCAACAGGATCACTCTGAATAATTCTTAGATCTTAATTTGCATTAATTTTTCTGTCATAGTAGTTAACATTTTTGTGCAGTAGTCTGTGCACTAGCAGCCTCTGGAGCATGGGGCTGTATGAAGCATGGCATCCTTATCAAGCCTGCTTAATTGCAGTAAATAATGCTATAAAAGTAGAAAAATAAATCTAGGTTGGTTGTTACAGTGTATTTCAATACCTGTCTCATTGGTTAGTGTTTGCTTAATATTAGTGAGTTTTAAATTCCAGTTTTTCCTTTATTATTTTGGTATTTGTAGGTCATGACATGTGTTTGGTGCAATAAAAAGGGACTTTTGGCAACGAGTGGAAATGATGGCACCATCAGAGTGTGGAACGTGACAAAGAAGCAATATTCCTTGCAACAGACCTGTGTGCTCAACAAGCTGTAAGTTGTTCTTTACAGCTGCCAGATATTTAGTTTAAGCTGTAATTGTGCAAGATACTGCAGGGTTGGCTGTTCTCATTATCTCCTGCACTTAAAATCTCTCACTTGTTTTCTGTCACTGTTTATGGCGTGCAAAATAAATTAAATAGCTTAAAACTGAACTTAAATATCAGCCTGGTTAGAGTCTCTTTATAGAGATCATGTCAATGCTGTTTAAAAGCATCCTTAATTAATTGATGTAACCCTGGGTTCCTACAGACATGGGTAAAATAATAGGACTGTCATATAGCAGAAAAGGGAATATCAATATCCCTTCAGTGGGTTTCAGTGGACAGCTCCAACATATAACATGATCATTGCAAGTGTGGTCATTTGAGTCAAGTGTGAAAAAAGAATTTTGGCTTCTGAGATACAAGAACTAAATGTTCATGAGTGTCTTGGAAGTACTTTTTTTTTCATTTGGGTGTGTCCAAAAAAGAAGAAAGCAAAAGGAAAGATTGAAATCTAATTCTTTAGTGTAGTATAGGTGAGTTGAACTTGGAAGAATGAAGAAGCGATAGTGAACTACAAGGTTGTTTTGTGACAATTTCTTAGTGGTTGGCTTAGTTCTTGTTTGCTTGCTGATGTTAGATGTGGCCTTAAAAGGAATAACCAGAATACTATAACAGTATTATAAGCCTTCATTGTTCCGGTACTGCAAGCAGTAAAAAATGTGGCTGTTGTGTATGATCTTAAGGGCAATTAAAGGTATCTGTGACCCTGTTACAGTTAGCCAAAGCAGACTTCAAAATTGAATCTTAGAACAGTGTAACAACATTGTGTAACAGGAGGAAGAGTTTAAAGTAGATTTGATAGCAAGATGTGCCTCTTTTATTTCTTATCCGAGCTGTTGTTTCATTTCATGACTTCCCAGAAAAGTTTGCCTTCGCTGAAGATGTCAAATCTGAGAAATAAGTAGGTAAAGGTAAAGAGTTTCTATTTGAAACCTAATTTGAAATATCTTGGAAATAAGTCGTATCTCATTCTGTAACTTAAAGTGGTTTTAGGGGGAATGTCATTCTATGAGCAGAAAAATGTATTATGTAAATCTGCTGCGATGGCAAGACTTCAGGTTCTAGCTCATATATTTTATGAGTTCCAGGTTTTACTGTCTGCTTAAAGGCAATGCCCTCTTAATTTATCTTAATATTCTGTTTCAGAGAAGGTGATTCTGAAGAAAGTCTGGGGTCACCCAGTGACCTTAGTTTATCTCTTGTCTGTTGGAGCATCAGTGGCAAGTACCTGGCTGGAGCTACAGAAAAGATGGTGAACATCTGGCAAGTCAATGGTACGTTCTGAACTGCCTGTGGGGACTTCCTGGTACAGCGTATTCCTAGGGGAGCTGCCAGGTCACTGCATGTTTGTTTACCCCAGTGTTTAACTGCCCAGTTTAAATGCTTAGCATCTCCCACAGTGTCTTGTGAACCTGTTTAAGTAGAGCAAGGCACTAACCCCAAGTGGATGTGTGATACGCACCTTTGAGAGGAAGACTTTTAAACCCTGTAATTGGTAATCTTGGAAGCTTCATTGTGTTGCTTTGCACTTATGAAAGTCACCAGTTACCCTGTGGTAATAGACAATCCCTAAGAAAAGTATAAATTTACTGGGTACTGAAGAATTCAGCTTCCTTCCATAACAAAACTGTCTAACTTGAATGATAATTGAGATTTGTTACCTAGATTTTGTCTGCATAAGTTAGTGAACCACTGAGTTGTATTCTTTTAACTTAGGTGAATTTGTAGTATGTCCTAGGTCTAAATAAGATCTCTTGATTTTCTTTCCCATGGAAAGTATTATTGTTTTCTTTTCTTTATGAAGATGAAGTAGTTTTAAAAGACTTTTTGGTCTCCTAGGAGGAAAAGGCTTATTAGATCTTCAGCCTCACTGGGTATCTGCCCTAGCCTGGCCAGAAGAAGGGCCAGCTGCAGCATGGACAGGGGATGCTCCAGAATTATTGTTAATTGGGCGCATGGATGGATCTCTGGCACTTATTGAAGTCCTGGATATTTCAGCTATGCACCGGGTGGAACTGGAACACTGCTACAGAAAGGATGGTAAGAGACTGGATCAGTACTTGAAATTGAAAGTGTGAACACACTTGGCACTTTTTATTAAGGAAGTATATAATCATTTTTGGTTATTGTTCATGGGATATGATTTCTGGTTCATGGGAGGAGAAGAGTCTATGGGATCTCTGTCTGCACCCTGATTCCCTCACAGCAGAGGCAAACAGTTTGTAGTAACCTGGTAAAAATCCTGCCATTCCTTGCCATTGTGGACAATCAGTAGAGATCCCCTGTAGTGTCTGCTCTGTCTGCATATAGCACGTAGTCAGTGTCATTTGAATTCCTGAATGATTGCCATTTTTCCTTTATAGTTCCAGTCCCAGAGGACATCAAGTAGCACATCTTTGATGGTATTTGTGTGGATATTGCTTCTTCAGTAAGCCTGCAGGGGTTTTTTTGGCAGAATCAAGTGAAGCAGTATCTACTTGCTAAGGAAGGCAAGTTGTTTTCAGAGCATTTTTCAGAAGCCTCTCTCGGATACATGAGATACATGTATAGTATTCAGTCTACCTTTTTTCTTTGCCCTGGTATAGTTGTTTTCACTGTGCCAGGAATATAAATTCCATTTTTTTAATAAAAAGAAGAATTGAGAAAAGTATTACAGAACAATCTCAACAGCTGTTGTTAGTGACACTGAGTTTTATCTTTACCATATAAATTCAAGAAAATTTTCAGACCAAAAGTATGTTAAGTGACATTGGTGGTGGGGGACATTGTTATGCACTTCACAGTTTAGACAACTGCACTGCAAAAACCTCTTCGGCAGGAACGAAGTTCAGTTTAGTTTAATAAATGTTTGTGTTGTCTGTTCATGCAGTGTCTGTCACGTGCCTGGCCTGGTTCAATGAAGACAGACCATTTGCTGTTGGCTATTCAGATGGAAAATTGCTTATAGGAACAAAGGAACCAACTGAGAAAGGAGGAGTCATTCTCATCGATGCGCATAAGGTAGAGCTGGTCTTTTTAAAACTAACGTTGAATTTTTGTAGGTAAAATCTGTTTAAGCTGTTCTCTCTATTTGAAAGCTATTTATAAAGACAAGTGCAGATTATTTTAAAAACTCACACCTATTGCTGATACATATATTAACATAATGTATTTTGAAGGACCAGTGTACCAAATGTAAAAAAAAGGAATGATGAACCTGATACCCTATTCACTATCAGAGACTGTGAAGTGTGTACTTACAGTGACAGAAGTGAATTAAGCACACAGCTGTGCACTGACTGCACTTAAAAGACTTAATTGTTTTACTTGGTAAAAGTACTCATAATAAATTTTAATTTTGATCATGTCACATGTTTTAGTTCAGCTTCCTGGGCAAAGCAAAAGGTGTTTTTCTAAATAGGCAGTTGCAGAGGTTTAGCATCTCCGCTTCGCCGTTATGTACTAATGAGTCATGAATAGTCCATGAATTATTTGTTAGGCTGAGAGGAGAATTCCTCAAATGTAGGTGTAGTGAGAGCATCTTGAATGCTTCCAAGAGCTGCTCTGAGTGTGTGAAGCAGGGCGATCCCAGAAGGGAGCACACTGTGGTAATAAATCTGTACCTGTCTTCTTACTAGGGGCTAACCTCCTTTCCTACCTCAGACTCAAAGCTACATCTGGGGGAAAAATAATCAAGAAAAGATTTGCAGTGAAAAGAAAACATCTTTTTCTGTGCTTTCCATTTATTTTCTTTCAGCAAACTTTTTAAAGTCTTTTTAATTTGATAGTTCTGAAATGTATCGCTATGACTTTATTATTGCAATTCACTATCTGTAATTTATATGAGAAAATATTTTTGTTACTAGTAATTAAAAGTTACATTAGCTCTGAGAGTTAACTTTCCTCCTCCCTACTGTGTTACTTCATACCAGCGTTTCATTTTTTTAAATCCAACAGGATATGGTTGTTAGTATGAAGTGGGATCCAACTGGTAAGATTCTCCTGACCTGTGCCAAAGAGGAAACAGTGAAGCTCTGGGGCTGTCTGGGAGGATGCTGGAGGCGCCTGCATTCACTGTCCCACCCAGCTCTGGTGAATGGCATTGCCTGGTGTGCTCTGCCAGGGAAGGGACCCAAGGCCCAGCTTTTGTTAGCTACGTAAGTCATTTTTTTGTTGTTATTTCTGTAGTTCTTTTGTAGGTCTTTTCTACCAGTCTGTAGTGTCCAGAACAAAGAAACGGGTTTGGTATTTTTTAAGTAACATTCCTTCAGTAAGTCAGTTGCCATGAGATTTGTGAAGTTCCAGAATTCAGATTAAAAAAATGAGCCTGGTTGTGTTACCAGCTGTTTTCTCCATGAGCTGTGGGTGCTGGTTCTGTTTGAGATTTTTTTTTTTGCTTCATCCAAATATTTTTTCTGAGAATATGTTGTTAGTAGAAATGGAAAAGCTACAGGGTGTGAGGAAAAAATAGCATTTACCCATTGGGAATAGGCCTTTCTACTTTAGATTGACTGATGCACTATAGTTTTTTATGGAAAGGTGCTGAAGACTACTGATATTAGAAGTTAATACCAGACCACTGATATTTTGTTAGTCAATATCTTTATTTTGTTTTTCTAATTTCTCCTGACTTGCTTTAGGGGATGCCACAATGGTTTGGTGTGTGTCTGGACTGTTCCCCAGGACATAGTAATCACATTGAAGTCCAGCTCAGCTTGCTCAGAAGGATGGTGGGAGCAAGAAACAAGTGCCAAGGTAAAAGGAGGAAACTTGGTGTGTAAGAAATTCTCTGCTCATTGTGAAGTTGAGAGAGGAGAAGAATGTGAGGGAATTACTTGATTCTCAACATTTCCTGAGAGAAGAAGTTTGTTTTAAAAAGTTTACATTGCATTTGTGTATGTGTAAGCATTTTCAGAATAGGAAATTGAAAATTTTATTTGGCTAAAGATTGTATTTTGATGTGTTTTCTTTCTTTCAAAAAAATTGATCAATTTATCCTAAAATTTAGTAAGAATTCAAAGTTATTTGTAGATAAAGAGTCAAGATTAATTTCACCTTCATAAATTGTAATGTAGTCTTTGATGTTAATGGCATTTTGTAATGGGAGGAAAGCTGATAATGTGATCAAGATATCTATAAAATATAGTCATAGTACTGGGGTTTTTAAATTATTTAGTGGAACTTCCCCATCTCTGTGGATGATCAGTTTTTATTGCAGAATACAGATGCTGTCATGCTACTCCCTGTCCTGAAAGTAGTCCAGTGTCCCATAAGTGTGCACTTGTTTGCAGGATGGATGCAGGAAAGCAGTGGAAGTGAAGTGTGTGTTCCAGCTGAGAGGACACATCACTCCTGTCCGCACTGTTGCTTTCAGTCCTGATGGGCTGGCATTGGTGTCTGGGGGACTTGGTGGCCTCATGAATATCTGGTCTTTACGGGTAAGACCATCTTTGGTGTGGCTTGATTCTCATTTTTAGTAAGAGTATCTGAAATGGTCATGGTATCAGACCAACTTCCACCTCACCACGTGATAGATACGTTAGAGAAAGCAGGTGTAAAATAATGTTCTAACATTGTAAATAATAAAATATAAATTGAAATTGTACTTAACATTGAAGTACTTCGTAGTTATGGTTTAGTATTGATTGATTCTGTACGTTTGGTCATGTTAGGCTTTGCAGAACCAGCCGCTTTCTTAGTAGGAACAATATTCTCTTACGTTGAGGGCTCTGAAGAGTCACATAAAATGGATTATTAAACACTTCTAAATCCTTAGTTATATTATCTCCTTAATGTTGAGCTTCCTTCTTGGACCAGGGTAAAAGAGCAGAGGAGGCTGCTGTTCTGCTAAGTTCTTTATTTCATAGTCTCATAGGTTTCTTGAAGGCAGAGTCCAAAGGGGGGTTACATTTTAAAGCCAAGCAGCAACAGCAGGCAAAAATAGCTTCTTCTATATGCTCCATCGATTTTTCCTCTCATAAGTGTGGATTATATTAATTGACCAATAAGATTAACACACAATTCTAGTTTTTCTTTTCTGAACCTATCCTGGTCTAATTCTAACAATCATAAGCCTTACACAAGTGTTACATAGGTATTACACAAATTTGCATATACAGTTTCTATCAGTTCTTATTGTTTATGTGAACACTCTATCTAAAAAATGTGAACAGTATAATTCTATACTTTGTCTAAAGTAAAGAATTCTGTGAAAAGGTAACACTGCTGCAGCAAAGAACTGTATTTAAGGTCTCTGCTACAGCTTTTTAATGTTTAAGGCACTTAGCATATATTTCTACTGAAAGTTAAAAATCTGTATTTCTGTTTCATTTTGGTGTGGCTTCATGTATCTCAGCTTGTCCAAAGGTTTTTGTTCAATCCCCGTGCTTTGGCTTCCCTCTGGGCCTGAGTCCAGAGAAGCCTTCACTCCAACACCTTAATACAATAAAAATGTGTTTTTCTGCTTTTAGGTTAAGCAGTTCAGTTTTTACATAGTTATTGAAAGCTTGTGAGAGTATCATCCCTTAGGAATGTGTTTGTATGCACTTGAACAGAACTGTAGCTGTGTCTGTGCCTGACTCAAACCCCTTCTCTCCTTAGGATGGTTCAGTATTGCAGAGTGTTGTGATAGGGTCTGGAGCTATCCAGACTGCAGTGTGGATCCCTGAGGTTGGAGTAGCTGCCTGCTCTAACAGATCAAAGGTGAGACAGAAATGTTTGAACCTGAGTGTTTTCTGGCCCCTCTAGAAACCAAGATGCTTGGTGATAAATCAATGGAGCTGAATGATCCTGCTTTGTGAATTTTTAATTTCTAATGTATCATACGACTGTTAAACAGGACGTGTTGGTGGTGAACTGCACCTCAGAGTGGATCTCTTCCAATCACGTGCTGGCGACGTGTAGGACTGCACTGAAGCAGCAGGGAGTTCTGGGCTTAAACATGGCTCCATGCATGCGAGCGTTCCTGGAGCGCCTGCCCATAATGCTGCAGGAGCAGTATGCTTATGAAAAGGTAGGAGTAATGCAAATGTTTAACATTCATGTCTGACATGAGGTCACTGTTTAGATCTCAGCTGGTTTCAGTCTTTCACCAGAGAACCCAGAAGACTTTCCTATGTTCTGCTTGCAAATATCTTTCACTATTCTCAAAGCCAGTAGTCTCCTAATTTGAAAATACTTAAAATATTAGAAAAACTTTGATTAAGCAGGGAGGAAGGTATTGTTCTACAGGACTAGCTTTGAAGGACTTATATTTTAAATTGATAAATGTGTGTTTCTAACTCTTCCCTTTCTCTTCCTGCTGCCCTCCAGCCACACGTGGTGTGTGGGGACCAGCTGGTTCACAGCCCCTACATGCAGTGCTTGGCATCCCTGGCCGTGGGGCTGCACCTGGACCAGCTGCTCTGCAACCCCCCTGTGCCCCCTCACCACCAGAGCTGCCTCCCTGACCCCTCTGCCTGGAACCCCACAGAATGGGCCTGGCTCGAGTGCTTCTCCACTACCATAAAAGCTGCTGAAGCCCTGGCCAAGGGAGCTCAGTTCCCAGAGTCCTTCACTGTTCCAGACCTGGAGCCTGTTCCAGAGGATGAGCTTACTCTCCTGATGGTAAAAGTTGATTTATTGTCTCAACAGCCAAGTGTGTTGCTACTGAGCATATGGTATGATGCAGTTAACATCTCTGAACTGTAAAGATTTATATTTAGCAACATAAGCACCAGCAATAAATGTAAGCTTATTTTTTAATTAACAGGTTGGAATATACTGACAAGATTGCTCTGTATGTGTGTGTGTAATGAGTGCAAGTCAGTTGCATGTTAAAATACAAAACAACCCGAAACTGTGACAGTAATTTTCATATGTGATAGAAGTAAGAAATGTAGAGCTTTGTTAATGATATTTTAAGAGTAGCGTTTTGTCACATTACTACACCAAATTATTTTGCTAGTGTCAATTTTCTTCATGACTTGTTACGTATAGCAAACCAGAAATTTTTGGTTAAGAATTTTTTATAAGCAAGCTTGTAACATTATAAGCTCATATTTGCAATTGAAATTTCAAAAAGCCCTAAGCATCAGTAAATAGAAAAAGATTTCTTTGTCGTGAATTACGTTTTTTTTTCTTTGATTTGGATTGCAGGTCATGGATAACAGTGTCATTGCTAGTCTGCACACATTTGTTCTTATTGCTAAATTGTTTGGAACAATTTAAATATTGTTCTTAAAAAGGAAAATATGTATTATGTAACAGAAAAATAATGTGCATCTCTTGAGCTGAATGTGGTAACTGTGGCTTTTGCTGTGTAGGATAACAGTAAATGGATCAATGGCATGGATGAACAGATCATGTCTTGGGCAACATCAAGGCCAGAGGTCAGTAAAATTGATGGTTTGGAGGGTATTTTATTCCTTTGAAACATGGCAAGCTTTTGAAAGTACTCTTGTTCTAAAGCCTCCTTTCACGCTCTTCCCTAGGACTGGCACTTGGGAGGCAAATGTGACGTGTACCTGTGGGGAGCAGGACGGCATGGGCAGCTGGCAGAGGCTGGCAGAAATGTCATGATCCCAGTGGCAGCACCTTCGTTCTCCCAGGCTCAGCAGGTGATCACTTGAAACCAGCCATGATTTCATCACTTGCCATCTATTATTTGTATGCCTTGTCAAAATCCCTAAGTGTCTTTGCAACTTGTTTGAATTTACTGCAAGTATTCGAAAACATAGGTTTCACCAGAAAGGAAATATTAAATTATTTGACAAATTCAAACCAAGAAGCCACTGAAATCTGACAACACAGAATTATTTTATATGAGCATGATTTGATAACAATTGCACAGCTTTCACATAATACGTATGGCAGTTTTGCTTTCTGAAATAACACTGGCCTGATATAATTACAAAGTAAACAAATTAAAAGGAAGTGGAGCACTTGTAATGCAGGTATTACAGCATTGCTGCATTTAGCATAGAATTTATTACATTTCCTTCATATCTTTCTAACCTAGGTGGTTTGTGGTCAGAATTGTACTTTTGTCATTCAAGCCAATGGCACCGTTTTGGCTTGTGGTGAAGGGAGCTATGGGCGACTGGGACAGGGAAATTCCGATGATCTTCACGTCTTAACTGTCATTTCAGCACTACAAGGTAAAGCTGTTGGTTTGAAAGGAATCCAGTGAAGGAGTACAAATAACCATTTTGGTAGTATAATTATGTGTGCTGATGCTCTTCTCGCAGATTTACGCATGAAAATATTGTAGTTTTTAGTTAAAAATTTGAACAAACAAACAAGATCTTTGTATTTCCTTAAGATTTCAGTAGTAATATGTTAAGATTTCTTAATGTTAGGAAAGCTTCAGGGAAAAATGTTGGCTCACATTAGGAACATTTAATTCCAAAACTAATGGCAGGATGGAAGCCTGAGTTCTCCATGAGAAAACAAAGGTTTTGTTCAAAATAAAAGTAAATTAATTGCTATAGAAAGAAGCCTTATTGTGGTTTGTTCCTTTCCCCTGACTTAACTAGCTGCCACAAGGCCCACTTGGATAAATGTATGTTAGCATCTATTGTAAGTTATGCTAAGCTTTGTTTTCTCACTTCTCTTTGACAGGCTTTGTTGTAACACAGCTGGTGACCTCCTGTGGATCTGATGGACATTCCATGGCTTTAACAGAAAGTGGGGAAGTCTTCAGCTGGGGAGATGGGGACTATGGCAAGCTGGGCCATGGGAACAGCGACAGACAGCGCAGGCCCAGGCAGATCGAGGCTCTGCAAGGAGAAGAAGTTGTGCAGGTTGCAAAATATTTTTGTCTGTTTGAAGCTGCAGGCCTGGGAACCCAGTGCTGTATAACCGCACAAAAAACAGGCAACTTCTTACTTCTCTGGGGTTTATGAACCAAGGTGGTGATTTCCAATTAAATGAAGATATTAATTGACAGTTAGTGCTGGAAAGGACTAAAAATAGAGCATGGAAGAAAGAGGTGTTTTAAAGACGATCCAAATGCAGACATGATTTATAAGCTTCCCTTTGTCCTTGTCAGGTGACTTTGACGTACAAAACTGGTCACCAAGACCTCCTCCTAAGTACTAACAATGCACAAAACCATATTTGGTTTTGACTGGAGGTTTCTTTATAAAAAAATTAGATAATCACACATCAAATTCTTCATGCAAATATCCTCTGGTCCCCCTGCATAACATTACTATTGAAAAGGATAAGAGATGAGTTGCTGGAGAAATCATTTATACTAAAATGTCTGTATTTTTTAGCTCTTTAAAAAGGAATATAGTTTAGAGTTGAAAAATATACTATATATTTATATATACATGTAATAGTCAATATAAACTTCTACCCAAATCTAAAGTGTATGTAAAAATAATGCTTTCTTTGCTTCCAGATGTCCTGTGGCTTCAAACACTCAGCTGTGGTGACAGCAGATGGCAAACTTTTTACGTTTGGAAATGGTGATTATGGTAGACTGGGGCTTGGAAATACTTCCAATAAGAAGCTTCCAGAAAGAGTGACAGCGCTGGAAGGTTACCAGATTGGCCAGGCATGGTTTATCTCAAATTAGCAATGTATCTTAGTTTAAAGCTCATGTTTTTAACATACGTAAGTGTTCAGCTGTGGGTTTTAACCTTGGCGTTCATTTTGATTATGATGGCAGAATTTGACTATGCATCATTTTTAAAATAATTACTTTCCTGGCTCTCTTGATTTTTCTTTCTGCAAAACTGGCCGTGATTTTAACATTTCACAGTTTAGGCATTTTTAAGCACAAATTCATGAGATTTTCTGTATTTTTAAGCAAGGAACACGTGTGGCATAGTACTATCCTTTGGTTCTATGAGCTAAGAGGAAGCAAGTGTTGAAAAAATACTACTGTGGTCCTAAGTGTATTTAAAACACTCTAATAAACAATGGAAGTTTTAGTGGTTTTACAGGGATAGTTATTTTTAAAACACAATATTTCTTCTTAAAGGTAGTTGGTATGTTTGAGTTAGTAAGTCAGCAAAAGCAGTGGTGATAACATTATTTCTCTCCCCAGGTGGCCTGTGGTCTCAATCACACTGTGGCTGTGTCAACAGATGGCTCAATGGTTTGGGCTTTTGGAGATGGAGATTATGGTAAACTTGGTTTGGGAAATTCCACTGCAAAGTCCTCACCACAGGTTAGATTACTGCGGAAATGATTCTTTGCATAAACTTTCCGTGCTGTTAAAGGTGTTGCACAGTGTTGAGAGTGGGATTTCCAGAAGTTGTTATTCATTCCATGCTGATGTTATACAACCTGGCACAAGTAATTCTGATGGCATATTATGCTGAGCCTAGTACTCTGAAGAATTTCATGTAAATCATGGTGACTGTATCTCAGTAGCAGTACAAACAGTGAAAATCTGAGGTTTATCTTAGAGAAGAGAGATTTCTTCTTTTGGAAAGTGGGGAGAAGGTTGCTTGCACACCCATCTACTTCTTCCCATGCCACTCCACCTCCTTCCCAGAACAAAAGAAAGTATTTTGAATCACTGTACATAGAATAAGGCGTTAATTCATTGAAGAAAACATCTGTTTATGTTCCCTGTATTTATTTCCAAGTGTTAATTAAAATGATCCTACAATATGTGTGCTGCACAGTGGGAATAAGAAAATTTCTTTTCTGGAAGCAGGAGTTACAGATTAAATTCATGTTTGCTATCTGTTTATGTCCTTGTAATACTATAGCTGGTTTTCATTTCACTTTACCCCATAGAAAGTGGATATTCTTTGTGGAATTGGAATAAAAAAAGTTGCCTGTGGAACTCAGTTCTCTGTTGCACTGACGAAAGATGGTCACGTTTATACTTTTGGCCAAGGTAAGATAATCTGCTTTTTGGACATTTCCATCTATAAAGCTTGTGTATATATTGCAAGTGAAAATGAAGAATATTAAAATATATTTCTAAGACTGACCTAATGCTACTTTTTAGACACATGCTGATCTAATCTAAATTTGGAAACTTCAACAATGTAATTTTAACATGCACCTAAAATCCAGATTCGTAGCTCTGTCTCGTTTGATCTCAGAACAACCTTTCATTTTACTACTTTACTTTTTGAAGAGCATTTTCCTAAAACTTCATTGAATTTCACATATCGAAAAACTTCAAAGTTTACATTGTCTACTTAAGCACATACCTACTCACGTTTAACAGTCTGGGTGGGAGGATTTCCATGTGCACTGAATGAAACATGCGGAAGCCTCTCAAGTCAGTTAATTCACGTTCGTTACCAACCCATACATGTAGATCTAGAGGTCGTGGTTTAGTAGAATTTGGTCTTGTTTCAGACTGAACATGGACGTGACAGCTTTAGCAGTATAAATGAGCACTGGAGGCAACACTGCTTTGCAGGAAATACCCACGCCCTTTTTCCCTAAAGGGTTACCTTTGCGTCCCAGTCCCAGGACTGTACAGAATTGATTTCTGCCCCTCCCCTACTTGTGCCTGTAGTGAAATACCCCCTGAGTGTTGCTTGCCCCTGGAGCCTTGTGCTTGCCCTTGCAGATCGCCTGATCGGTCTGCCTGAGGGCCGTGCCCGCAACCACAACCGGCCGCAGCAGGTACCAGTGCTGGCCGGGATCTTCATCGAGGACATCGCTGTGGGAGCCGAGCACACGCTGGCCCTGTCCTCCACAGGGGACGTGTATGCCTGGGGCAGCAATTCTGAAGGCCAGGTACGTCCTGTTGCCTCTGCTCCTGACCTCCGGGAGCCTCTCACTGTACTTGACACATGTGCCTGGCATAGCTTCCTTTTGGTGGAAAAGAAAGCTTTTATTGTCATGCTTCTCCTTCGCCATTCAGCATGGTTGTGTTTTAGTCAATTTCCATTATTTTCTTGTTTACTCTCTGTGCTCTTTCGTGGTAGCAGTTTGGGAAAGCACTCAGAACATGCTACCCAAATTAATCCAAGCGTTTTAAAAAATTGCAGATTTTCTCCTAATTATTGAGCTGTCTTCAATTCTTTCAACATGAAAAAACTTATGGTTGGTGTCAGTCAGATCTGTGAACTTTTTAGATGCTTTTCGTAATGAAAATATAAATGAACCTTTTGAAAGGAGTGATTTTTTTTTTTTTTTTTTTTTTTAGTCAGTACATGCTAGAACAAAAATGGCGTTTAAATAGCACAGAGGAAATGTAGGAGCTTTGTTGTCTGTGTATGAAAGACTGCAATACAGGACTTAGCAACATGGATCAGTTCCTCAGTCTGGGAAAGATTTTTCCAGAAGTCTCCAGCTGTTTTCAGGTCTCTTTGATACCTGGATCTGTTGCTCCCGTTAGGTGCAGATGCAGTATCCTGTCAAAAATAAAAGATGAAAAAATATATGTATATGGTAAATATTCTTTTTCACAGTATATGCTGTAAAGAAATACCATTTTTTACCATCTTCTCTCACTTTTTGCTTGGAGAGTTTTAGAAATATCATCAGTTGTTGATTGTTCCCTTTTGTCAGCTGGGGCTGGGCCACACCAACCACGTGAGAGAGCCCACGCTGGTAACGGTGCTGCAGGGGAAGAACGTGCGGCAAATCTCAGCTGGCCGCTGCCACAGCGCTGCCTGGACAGCTCCCCCTGTCCCACCTCGAGCTCCAGGTGAGCAACTGAGATCTTGTGCAGCCTTTTCTTTAGTCTTGGTGTCTCCTGGGGTGTGAGTGCAACAAGAATTTCTGAACATTTGGGACAAAAGTGGTTTTGTTTTATATCCATACTTTGTTTTTTATGATATCCCAATTATCTTACTCTCAGTTTGGCTTCTGTTGTGATTTAACCCCAGTAGGCAGCTGAGCACTGTGGAAGCTAGTGCGAGGAAAATCAGCTTCGTCCCAGGCAAAGCAATACAGATCCCCTTTCTCAAACAGTGCTTTGTTTCTGTTTCTGTGGCAGGTGTTTCGGTGCCTTTGCAGCTTGGTTTACCTGATGCCATTCCACCCCAGTATGGGGCACTGAAAGAAGTGAGCATTCATACAGTAAGAGCGAGGCTGAGACTGTTGTACCATTTTTCTGACCTCATGTACTCTTCATGGAGATTACTTAACCTCAGTCCCAATAACCAGGTAAAATTCCTTTTGAAAAAACTGACTTGGCTGTGTTGTTCTAGTAGAGAGTAGAACAGTATATCTACCCGATCTGGATGGACCTTAGTAATAGGCTCTGTAATTCTTTTGGTAAAAAAAAATTTTAAATAAATAATTCCGGAATAAAGCAAACTTCGTGAAGGTATTGCTTTACATTCTCACTTATGCTATCACTGACATGTCAGTGTTCTGGTTTCCAAAAGCTTACTAGCCTCAAAATTAATACCAAAAAGTGCTGATCTGTTTCCTGAAACATTGAAGTGCCAGTCATTGCTATGAAGGGTTTTATTCTGCAAAGAATGGAATGAATATCCTTTATTGATACGTTTGTTCTCATTCCTGTTTTATTGCAGAACAGTACATCTCATTACAATGCTGGAACGTGGGGAATAGTGCAGGGACAGCTGAGGCCCTTGCTGGCACCACGGGTGTACACCCTGCCCATGGTGCGCTCCATAGGCAAAACCATGGTGCAGGGCAAGAACTATGGGCCCCAGATCACTGTGAAAAGGATATCCACCAGGTCAGTGCTGCTTTCACAGGCCTGTGAATACTGATATTTATGCATTTCCTTCTGTTTTGGCATTCTGAGCTCTCTCTGTAGAGCTTTGTTGATCAAGTTAACAATAATCAGTAGCCTTTACATAATTATGAGTTACATTTCTGGCTGTGTCCCTTTCCCTCAAAGGGGTCGGAAGTGCAAGCCGATTTTTGTACAGATAGCAAGGCAAGTGGTAAAGCTGAATGCATCAGACCTTCGCTTACCCTCCCGTGCCTGGAAAGTGAAACTGGTTGGAGAAGGAGCTGATGATGCAGGTGGAGTGTTTGATGACACCATTACAGAAATGTGTCAGGTACGTCTGTGAGTATTTTGGAAACATGTTTTAGTAATGTATCCCAGTCCAGTCCCAGGAAAAAAAACATTATAGTCTGACATGAAGTCAGGTCTTGAAATAAACATGTCTTTATTACTTAAAATCATCATGCCATTGATTCTGCCATTTACTTTCTCTCAGTGTTTCGTATTAATTTGTAACGAGTAATCATCACTGTAGTGAAATACTCTTGTCTTGTAATGCTATAATGTCTTGATAGTTCTGTCATAGGTTTGCTTTCCCTCTTTCTAAGAATGCTTTTTTCTTGTTAATTTTTAAGGAACTGGAAACTGGAATAGTAGACCTGCTTATTCCTTCCCCAAATGCTACAGCTGAAGTAGGCTACAATAGGGATAGGTAAGTTGTCCAGGACTTGCTTTTATTGCAGATGGTAGTGGGTGAAAATCAAAATCTTCTACTGACTCTTTTGTACCAAATGATGAGACTTCATGATTGTCTCTAGTATATTTTTTCCTTCAGGTTGTGATATTATTTCATTGTGGAGGGAGGGCATGGTTTTCACATGGGCTTGCTGGATTGGTGATGGTAGAATTCAGAGTAACATCAAGATGCCAGGCTTTGTGCTCAGGAGTTCTGCCTCCCTCAGCCCTCCAGTGTTTTAACAGCTAAAGATAATAATCTTACTTGGGCAGGCCTTGCTGTTAAGTGTGCTGGCAGTTACTGTTTCGTACTTAGAAATGTTTTCTCTTTTGCTTCTAATAAGTAGCATAGAAATAATACTCTTTTCACTGCTTCTTTGTCCCTTCAGGTTTCTCTTTAACCCTTCAGCATGTTTAGATGAGCATCTGATGCAGTTTAAGTTCTTGGGCATTCTCATGGGTGTAGCTATTCGTACGAAAAAGCCATTAGATCTTCATTTGGCTCCAATGGTCTGGAAGCAACTTTGTTGTATCCCACTCATCTTAGAGGATTTGGAGGAGGTAGATCTGCTCTATGTGCAGACCCTCAACAGCATTCTTCACATTGAAGACAGTGGGATTACGGAAGAAAATTTCCATGAGGTAAGATCAGAAAGTCTGCACTTTTAGGTTTATTTTGAAAGCAATTACTTTATCAGATTGACCTTCACATCAGTATTTATGTAATTTCAATCTCCATTCTTGCGATAACAAGCACTTTGTGTGTGTTTAGAATAGTCTGTGATCTTACTATACATAGTTCTAGGTGACTTATAGTAAAATGCTGTACTTGGATCACTGGAGTGACTTGTGCTTTTCCTGTTTCGCATAACAGATGATTCCTTTAGATTCTTTCGTTGGCCAAAGTGCTGATGGTAAAATGGTTCCCATAATCCCTGGAGGGAACAGTATCCCACTTACCTTTTCAAACAGGAAAGAGTATGTGGAGAGGGCAATTGAGTACAGACTCCATGAAATGGACCGGCAGGTAAGAACCTCGTTGTGGCCCGGCCCTGTTGTTAGTGGGAGCAGGGGGCAATTTGTGCCTATTTCCATTACAGTTTATTCTGTGGTAAGAAAAGCTTGGCTTTCTGTATCTTTCTGGGTCTCCATGTCTTTTCTTCACCCACAAACTGTTCTGGCTCTTTTTTAAAATGTAGTGCTGTTTCTTCCTCAGTAATTGTTCAGTTGGCAAAAGAGCATTAGAAATCAGAGCTGGTTTTCCATCTGAGTAGCCCCAATTGAGAAAAAAACCTGCGATTTTGCATGCTGGGTACTGTAACTGGGCATGTGAACAACACAGAGACTGGCTAAAGTAAATATTACTGACAATCATTTGTTTAACTTGAAACTGTTTCTCTTTTGTTGTACCACAAATCCTGCAAATATTTCATGGTATGTTGTGGGAAGTGCTCATTACCTATTTGCATAGTTCTGTGTATGTTGTCATTTGAGTAGTGACCCTTGTGAAAGCAGTATTCTAATTTCAAGGTAAAGATGTCTGTGTGATATTATCTGCGTTAGAAAACAGCTTCCTCATCAGAGGTACCAAATCCTAAGTCTTGCAGAACAAGTACAGCATTCTCACCATACATCTGAGCTGGAACAAAGCCTTTTCTGTATTTACACAGTTTCTTGGTTTAGCCATCATTATTTGTGCTGCCAGCTTGTAATTTTTTTTAAGTAGTTCTGTTTTGGATCAGAACATGTTGGTTAATGTTCAATTACAGTTAAAAATAGCTGTAATATTCTCCAGGATTTTGAGAAACAATACAGCCCTTGCAGGGGCTGTGTGTGTAGGAAGCTGTATTTGGCAGATACTGGTAATTCTGTATCTCAATGCCATTTCTTAGCTGGGAAGTTACTTTTTTTTTGGATGGTCCAGGCAGTGACAGAGATCAGGCACTTCAAACATCTCTCCCATTTTTGGCCAATAGGTGGCTGCTGTCAGGGAAGGAATGTCTTGGATTGTTCCCGTTCCTTTGCTGTCCCTTCTGACTGCTAAGCAGTTGGAGCAAATGGTCTGTGGAATGCCAGAGATATCAGTTGAGGTTCTGAAGAAGGTTGTTCGATACAGAGAAGTTGATGAGCAGCATCAGCTGGTGCAGTGGTTCTGGCACACCCTGGAAGAATTTTCAAACGAGGAGAGAGTTCTTTTCATGAGGTTTGTGTCAGGAAGATCTCGATTGCCAGCCAACACAGCTGATATCTCTCAGCGATTCCAAATAATGAAGGTTGATAGGGTAAGACACATTTTTGTTATTATTATTGTTATTGTTATTTGCTCTCTAGTACAGTCTGTGCTTTGGCACTAGGAGACAATTTCCATAATTGTAAATTTACAGAAAAAGTATGGGATAGGATATGCTCTGAATTAATTAACTCAAACATTTTGGTTGTGTAGAAGGATATAGGCTGCATGAATTACATCTTAATTTCATTGGTGCAATTGGTGACTAGAGATCAAGACAAGAAACAAACCTTTGTCTACTGTAACTGTTCTAATCTCTCTTCATTTAGTAATTTTCATTCTGTTTTTAATTTCTTGTAAGTGGCAACATATGACCACTAGTGAACTCTTAATGTTTTAAAGCCACTGCAGTGAGTTTACAGTGTATTATTTTACGTACAGGGTGCATTCATTTGGAATTACTTTGGGGTTTTGTGCAGTGAAAGCACGTTTTCTGTGAACAACGTGAACCAAAAACTTGACAAAATCTCAGCTAACAGTGGTTTGTCTGTCATCTTTGGTTAGGTGTCTCTCAGATTGCCTTATGTTAAGGCACACTATGGTATGTAATTTGAACATTGTTTGGTATCTTGCAGTGGGCTGCTGAACAGCAGTGTAATCAGCTTTCCAAAAGGCTGAATTCCAGTAGTGGGTTGAGTTATTTACAGAGTAAGTGATACAGTAGTTTTAGATATACTTGAAACAAGGATGAAACAAATGCTGTAAACAAGGGAGGTTAGTCTGCTGCTTAAAAAGAATTTGAGATAGAGTATGCAAATGATAAAGTCAAGGGAGGGAAGGAGCAATGAAATGTGGATATGTTGCATTTTTAACTTCATTCACAACTTACCAGTGTCTCACCTTTTATCCATTTCCACAGCCTTACGACAGCTTGCCTACCTCACAGACTTGTTTCTTTCAACTGAGGCTCCCACCTTACTCCAGTCAACTAATCATGGCAGAGCGTTTGCGCTATGCAATCAATAATTGCAGGTCTATAGACATGGACAATTACATGCTCTCCCGGAATGTGGACAATGCAGAGGGCTCAGACACAGATTATTAACATTCTGTGAACAAAGTCATCTTCCTTTTACTACAAATAGTGCCCCAAGTCCAATTCATCGTTGACATAATTTTACAGTAACCATAGATGTTTTAGGAGCATAAAACCACATGTTAATAGATGGTGGCCACATTTTAGTTACTCTAAATGTAACAAAAATTAGATGTTTTTATTTTTTTGTGATTGAAAAAAAAGAAAAAAGGAAAAACAAAACAAAAAAGTATGATTGGTAAGTTTTTTCTCCTTTTTTGGTCACTTTTGATAAGCTTGCATGGAGACATTTTGGTGCATTTTTGTTGGGAATAGTACATTTGTAAGCCCTCCCAGTGAACATGAAGAGTTGTACATTGTGTATAATTGTTCATTAGCCAGGACAGTTTTACATGAATATTCACATATTTATTTTGTTTTAATTTGAATTGCCTGTGCAGGGTTCCTTATGCAGAGAAAAATAAAGCAAATTCAAGAATTGGTTGCTTGTATGCATTTGTGAACTGTGGTTGGTTTACTCAGTCTTCATACTTTTGTATTTTGTTTCAGGAAATTATAGTCTTACAGTGTTTAGACAGGGTGTGACATTTGAAGCATCTTAAAATGTTTATCCTGCCGGACTCTGCTGTGTAACCCCATGCTCTGCATTCTCTTGGCCTGAGGCCCTGCTTTGTTCAGGTGTACTGCTGTTCATTCCTTATGCTGCAATACAAGTTCATGTTGTGCTTGGTTCCTTCTTGCTTTTTGTTTAAACATTTTGCTCCTCCAGAGTAGTTGTTGGCAGTAACAACATGCTGCCACCTTGATTCAGAAAACTTTAAATCTTTTGAGCAAAATAGTAATATTTTTTAATAGACACATTGATGTAGTTGATTCCTGCTCAGAGTATGAAAAAATTAAAATGGAATTGACAGGGTAGTAGTTGAAGCTGTGGATTTTATTCACATTTTTAGCTCTGCCTTTGGTCTCATTTTGTTGCAGTGATTATTATGATCAGCATGGTTTGGCTTACACTGTGATTGATGTTCCTGTTTGGTTAGGGCAGCGATGTACTGCACAAAGAAATCCCTGCTCTGTGCCTTAGGAAAGTGCTGGGCAATAGATGATTGCCCATTGTCTCTATAAAAGACATCATTGATGTCAAGCTCCAAATGCTGCTTGGTGTTCAGAGCAGGACTGACCTGGGTGAAGGAACAGGGGAGAGTTTGTCCCCAGGTGAGTCAGAGCTGCTCTGCCCCCATTGTCCCCCAGCCTCTTCCTCCCTGAACTCTTTGGGAAGATGCTGTAGGGACTGAGGGCTGGTGAAAATGTTTGTTAGTGTCATCTCATGTGGGGCAAGACTGGTCCATCTGAGTCTGGAGTGTAGGGTAGAAATTTCTGTTGTTTTCTCTCCTGTGTTTGTTGTACGTTAGCAAGGACTGACTGGGAAATTTTCTGGTTGTCTGAGACTGAGCTGCTGTATTGCTGCCAGCTGACAGTGCTCAAAGGGAGGGATAAGCTGTAAAAATGTGCAAATCTGGGTTTTATCTGGTGAAGTTCTCTCAGTTAGGACTAGTTGTTGGCTCCTGAAAAAGGCTAAAGATTTTTAGCTGTGATGAAAGGACCGCAGTGCAATGTGAAACATTTGAGGGGGATCAGCAGTTTGAGGGGAAGGAGGGTCTCAGGCCTCTGAAATCATGCAGACTTGGTTTCCTGCCTCATTGTGTATTAGATTCCAAATTGGACTGAGATTTTTGGTGTCCCATCACTGTGTTGTGGGGATGTCTAGTCACATCTTGGCCTAAATTTATAGGTGTAATAGGTAAAAAATACAGTATATAAATAAATGGGGAAACTGCTGTATTAAGTCCTGTATTACTGCCTTCTACACCTCAGTGATGTGTCTGACTTAGTGGCACCGATTTGTCAGCCTGTTTCAATCAGCTCAGAAAGTAATAGAACAGTGCCTAAATATGGCAGTTTTATATGGACCATGCAGTTGGCTTCCTGGATAATGAAGATCTTTTTAGAGGCAGTTGACACTGAAATGAGAGGATGTTATTTAAAGGATTTTGCTTGATGGAACTTTAATGGCTTGGAACTAAAACCACAGACGTGTTTCCATCCTTCCATAATACCCTAAGTATGGTATAATTATTAGTGTGGTATTATTAGTAGTATAATACCTAAGAAAAATGTTATCATTTTCTATACTCAAACTTCAGATTGGATTGTGAAGTAAGAAAATTCATTATTGATGCTGAGAAAATATATCAACACAATCCTGTTCAGACTTTACCATGTCATGAACAAATATCACCATTCAAGGAGGGGAAGAGCAAAGTAACAAGTTAGAGCATTTCTATACAAATAGTCAAAGAAACCAAGTAGGGAGTGTTTCAAGACCCTTTTTAGCTCTATAAAAGAAAACTAAAAACCCAAACAAACCACACACCCCACAAAATACCCTGCCCCCCACAGTCCTTGTAGAAAACTGGCAAAAACGCTTAAGTAATACGTAGACAGATGCAAATGTGCTTTTATATCTCGTAGTTACTTGAAAATCTGTTCCTGTTACACCTACAGAGACGTGTCTTCCACCACAGAGTGCTGGGAGAGCTGGTTGCACGAGGAGGTCTTTGCTTACTGCTGTGACTGTATAAATTCCTACCTTGTTTTGGCTTGTCAGCAGTGTGTGGAACTGGTGTTGTGTATCCAAGGTACGAGTTGTGTCAGCTTCCCAATTTCCACATCACAGTAAGTTTGTTCAGCTCAGCAATGTCCTTTCCAAGCTGTCAGTGCTGGCTGAGGATTGCTGTTTGTCCTTGTCCACACTTCCAGTTTTCTCCTTACTTTGTGGTGTATAAGGGCCCTACTTAAACTTTAGGAATGAGTTAATGAAATACCAGTTTTACAGTGTCATGCTGTTAAATATCTCTATGTAATGAAGATGCAATAATTTATTTTCCTCATTGGTTTTCTGGGTGATCGTTTCTTACGGATGCTCATACTGATCATTTCCTCTAGAATTGAAGCATTGTTTGACAAAGTTGCTGTAATGCTGTCATTTATTTCTTAGCTCAGCCAAATTAGAGAGTACCAAGGATATCTGTGGATCAATTAACCAGGATGGGAAGGAGAAGTAAGTACATTCAGTTATGTTGAGAGCTGTAAAGTCCTCTGGTGTCAGATTTTGTAGGTGGTGGCATAGCATCAAAAGCATGTAAAAAAAAGTTTCACTTCTAGGTAGTAGTGCAGCGTTATAGGAAAGGGACAGCCTTGTGCTTTGGGATGAAAATAGTTACTGGTTTTGTACTTTGCAGTGAGAAATGGGTGTTCATATAGAGCTGGCCTGTGGTGTGTTCCTAATTTAGCATTTAAAGCTACAGGCTGTTAGTCACTGTCTTTTCTTGTGGGTTAGTTCTCTGAACTAGCATTTGTTTGTATTGCACTTCCTTTAATGTCAGCTTTACAAAATAACTTGGTGTGTGTTATATGATGTAAGTACATCATACAGAGGTTCAAACTGTGTTTTGTGTGCCTTGAATCCATGCTTCCCTCATTTAATAAAAAAGCCTGGTAAATTAGCTACCGCTGTTAATCACTGAGGCAGTGCTGGTGGTCAGCACTCTGCTTTTGCTAGAAAGACCTTTCAGGGAGTGGTTATTCCCCTTAGTGGATGGAACGACTGTCTGGATATACCCTTTAACAGAAGTTTGTTAATCACTCTTGCCCTGAAATTTGTGAAAATCCTACAGTGACTCAGGCTCTCTCTGCTGTGGCTTTATGCCCTTGCTATTACATAAGAAGTCTCCAGTCTGAACCTTGTGACTCAGTGGGAAGCTTTTCCTTAATGTTTGTGTTCTCAGGTCCCTGAGTGAGTCACTCTGCCTCAGTTTACTCTGTGTGTTTCTTCCATGCAGTCAGGTGAACCTTGCCATCAAACTTACTGCACTTGTCAAACTACTGTTAAACTTTCTTAAAACATCCATAAAATTTATTGAACTCATCAAATTATTTGGCCTCAATAAACACATTGCTGCTTCCCTCTTCTGAGTGAGGTGCATCTGCAACAGGAGGGTACCAGAACTGCAGTTTTCAGCAGGTCAGGCATTTTGTGACAGCAATGCAAGGTTTTCCAGTTTCAAGGAATAACAGAGAACAAATGTTTTTGTCCTTAAGCCTGACCAGGAGGAGATGCATGCCTTTTCCCAGTATACCCTTTACAAAACAACCATTTGTTTGGACTTGACCAGAGCCCAGGAAAGTAGCCACAGTTCATTGCTACCAGAGTGAGGTAAAATACCCACACTGATTATTTTACTGCACTTAGAGCTGAACCAATTTTCTTGATGCTTTTTCAAGCTTTTTTTCTGGCTTACTGTCTGGGATCATGTTAGCACTTCTCTCTGCTCTCAGCATTACTGAAGGACACTTCTGCCTGACTCTCTCTAGTCCAGCTTGTGTTATGTTGCGGCAGAAATCCACGTGGAGCGTTCGCAGTGATGCCCCATGGAGGGTCACTGCCTCCAGTGTGTGGTCAGTGATCCGCACACAGTTCTCCAGTTTGAGGCTCTTCAGGTTTGGGCAGTTCTTGAGAACCTGCAAAATGCAGTCATCTGTAACGTGGCCACATCCAGAGAGGGTCAGAGACAGCAGATTTGGACATCTGAAAGCAGGATGGTGACAGGTGAGGTGGGAGAAATAAATCACAGAGCTTGGAGAACCAAATAGCATCAAGAATAAATATGAAGGCTGAAAAAATGCCTCCTCTTCATCAGGAGGGGCAACAAGGCACAAGTAGGTGAGTGCATATGTAAATCTTAATGTTCAGCTTTACTAAAGGCAAAGCTTGCCTCCTTTGCTTTTTCTGTTGGTAGCAACATCTCCAGCTCAGCTGGCAGAGTGCACAGGGGGATGTGGAAGCCTATTTAAGCTGTGGCTGCACTGTTTTCTCTTAAGGAGTTGGATGGTGCTGAGACCCAGTAGAGAGGAGATTTATTTCAGGATGAAGTGGAGGACTGCTATGCAGACATGCTGAGCATGAGCAAGTAAGGCACTCCCACTCTTCATTTGCAGGAATTATGGATATATTTTTTCTCCTTCAGTTTACTCAATAGGTGCTAGCTGCTTCCTAAAGAGTGTTGATGTTTGAACCCCACACAGCTCTTAAACTTTGCTTTGAATCACTGAAACTGGTAACTCTGTTGTTACAAACAATGATGCAGCAAATGAAAAAAGCTTTTTCTTGCTGCTTGGGTAGCCCTGAGGAAGTACAGGAAAGGCCTGTCCCCAGTGAGGTGTTGATGATGCCCAGGACTGTCCTGGAGCAGCTGCTGAGCTCAGCAGGCTCCTGTGCAGCAGCCTGCAAACCTGTGCCGTGTTTGGCTCCTGGCTCAGCCCCCTCTCCAGGCAGTGGCAGTTCAGCATCCACCTGTTCAGCTAAATAGAGCATCTGTGGTAACGTTGCTCTTGTGAGACCTCTAGACAGAATTTTTTTCTTTTAACTCTTTTCTGTTAATGAGCAGTTGGAGAAAAAAGCTGGCAGGAGCAAGAAAGGCTCTAACAGAATAAAACCACTTCAAACTCAGGGAGAAAAGCTGGATATTTAATTTGCATTTTCCTTTGTACACAATGTTAGGAATTTTGTTTGACTGGGAATGCTTTCAATAGGTTGCCGCAAAAAGGGGCAGGACCCGTTGTAGCCACAGGTGTGCTGATCCCTCCTTAATCAGATTTTTATCAATTGTTCTAGAACAGTTCAGAAATTTGGTACTTGCAATTTAATCCCTGTTTTGAAGCTGCCGTTCAGTCCTTGTTTTGAGATTGCACTGCTGTTGGCTCTCACCAAGACACTCTCTCCTGTCAGTATCACATAATTTGTTGGCTTTTTTTGGTGGTTGTTCCAAAGCTGAGGGCTGGCTGTGGCACAGGACCCTGTGTCAGGGGAGGCACTGCCCTGGCCCTTGGGCTCTGCTCTGGGACCAGGGCCAGCCCTGGTGTTACCCACACATAGAGCAGGACTGGCTCTAGCCCAGAGAGCCTCCTCCTGTAACTGCTCTGCTCTTTCCTCAGAGCTGCCTTGCAGCAGCAGAGCTGTTACAAGAAAAGCCGTGCACCCAGAGCTGCTTTTCCATGGTGGCATTTCTCTTCCCTTACTGTAGTTCAGAAGCAGCTAAAAGTTTAAACGTTAGTGTAACAGCAATATTTATTTCTTAGACTGAATTAAAGCTGGCATTTAGTAACATGTTTAATGAACAACGTGGTTGTTATGAGGTGTGTTCACTGTTAGAAATCAGGATTCTGCTCCAGGCACCCCCCAGACACTGCCAGAATGGTGCAGTTCAGCTGAGCAGCAATGTGGGAGGCAGGAGTGCACTTCCCTGTATTAATTACCAATTCTTAGAAAAAAAGAAGGAAAAAGTAGGCTTAAGGAAAGTCTACATGAAGTATATACACTATTGCCACTATAAAATGAACTTAATATTACACTAAAATTGTTAAGGCAAAGCACTCATGTACTTCATTTCAGGCAGGTGCTATGTAGTATTTGAAATAATTCTCACTTCACTCAAGGCAGTTACTGCACACTCACACCCACAGAACGTACCTGTTGCAAACGTCTAGTAAAAAATCACTGACAGTGTTCTCATGCCTGTTACAGAAGTCTTTCTGGAAACTTTTTTTCATCCAGTCCTCAATGTTACACACCTTGACACTCTCTGAATACCAGCAGATGGATAAGTATTTTAAAGCAGGTCCCAGGAAGAAATTATCCTTCTTTAGTTCCACTGGAGAATGAAAGTGCAACAAAGACCACAGTAAAGGATCCTGAAACACTTCTAGCAACTTGTGACATGTTTCTGCTAAATTTTTCCTACTGTTTTTGTCCAGAAAGGAAAAGAGATGCAAAAGGCATTCCCGGTTGAGCTGGGTTATGTGCATAGCCCCGCAGCAGTGGCAGAGTCTCTTGGCCTCATGGAGTAACAGCAGTGCTGGAGGGGGCTTGCACTCACTAGGAGGTTGTTGCACATATATGGTTGTGGAATGGGGTTTATTTTTGGCTAACAACTGGTGCAGAAGCTCAGAACAGAGAAAGGAAAAGAACCATGTATGCAGCTTGTGCTTCCCTTTGTCCAAGGGAATGGAGTGGGCATGTACAACTTGACACTCATGAAATGCTTCCTTAAAAGGGATTTTTTTTTTTCCCCCCCTTATAGACTCTCCTGAAGCTAAGTGAAGCTCTTGTTCCGAGTTGCTGGAGAGGGGAGTGGGGCTGTAGCTACAACTGCCACGCATATCTCTGTCAGTGCTTCCCATTTGGGAGATTTTGCTTTCTGAGCAGCAGTTTGGTTTTGCAGAGTACAACACTTTTAGTCTCTATTTGTTCATTGATTTTCTGAAGTTGCACATTTGGTTCATGTTCAAGGATTGTTACATGGATAATGGAACTTCCAGAGTTTTTTAAAAGGAGCTGAAACATTCTCTGGGTACCTTGAAGTGTGCACACAGTCTGCAGTTCAGTTTACAAGCCTCAGAGGTAGGGGCAGTTTCCTGCCCGCTGTTATTTGAGGCTGAGCTGTGCTTCTATAAACAAAGCTGGCTGTGTCCCCACCTTCTGCAGGAGGGAAGCAATGACACAGAGGCAGCCACGCATGGAAACAGTGAGGCTATGTTTAGTTCCTTGTGGGTTTGTGCTTTTAGTAGATGTCTTCCATTGGCTTGAATTTTACAAGTTGGGCTGTTCTGGTTTTGCAGGCTTAGTTCTGTTACCATAGAAACCTTTTTTCCACCCTTTGGTGGAAAAAGGAGATATGAAAGTGGTTTTCTAGGTAAAAGTATTTGTTGTACAGTAATGGGAGAAAGTGTAGCAGAAAGTTGCTCCTAGAAGAAAAGTAAAGCTACAGCAAGGACAGGTTGAAATGAAAAGCAGTAAGCATCCCTTCAACTTTCCTGCTTGTGAAGCAAAAATGCTTGAGCTGAAGGTATTTTATAGTTACCTTCTGCCTGGTGACTATTTCTGCCTATAAGAGAATAAATACATTGAACAAATCCATAGAAAGTAACAGCAAACAGCACTGGGGGAGTTTTTCATATGGCCTGCACACAGATAGGAGTTGGGAGACTTTATGTACCTATGGCATTTTAATTAGGAGTGTTTTAATACAGGACAAGGATCAGTGGGACCCAATTTTATACCTTTTCCTTCTTACCCTGAGAATGCAGTTTAAAATTCAACTCTGAAAAACAAGATCTGAAATTTATTTGCAGTCTGTAACAATTGTAGCTTCTTAGCTCGAGGAAGTGCTTGACTAACCTGTGTGTCTGAACACAGCTGGCATACACAAAGAAATGGCAATTTGTTTTGCTTCATTCTTTAGTTAGTAACTTCTTACTATATACAGTAAGCTGTGTTTAACAGTTGCCAGCCTTTTCGGTTTAATATCCTGTGTTATTTAATCTTTTTCTTGAAATGATAAGGAGATTGATGTTCCTCCTCCCACCTCAGAAACAGGCTCTGGACAGTGCCACGAGTGCTTTATGAAGCCATGAAAGGGACAAGAAGATTTCACATATACCAGGTAAGGCAGTCACAGGAAAACAGCAGCTGAAATGGTGTGCCTGAGATGTTGTTCCTCATTCTCACATTAGCATTTTCAACTCTCTCTTACCTTCTTGAGCAGGCTTAAACAGTTGAGACTTCTCAGAGTTATACATACAGGAATACTATTTTTAAAAATATTATTTAAAAAAATTAACACATCAACCATCCAGCAAAATTGAATGACAAGGATGTTAGGATGAACTCTTGCCAGACAGAGGGGACACACCACAATCTGACATAAAAATTAACAGCAGTTGGATGACAAGGCCCATGAAAATGGAACGGCAGGTCATCTTTGGGGTTAGACACTAAGTGTGGTAGAGGTGTTACAGAGTTAGGAACACTGCAGTTGCTTTATTTTGTTTTCCCCAGAAGAAGGTACAATACTCTGCCATTTGTGTTCAGAGGACTTACACCAGTGTTGGTCTGCAAGCCTGCAGAAGGACAAGAGAAGTTTCATTTTCTAAGGAAAGGAGACACTTTAATGGCACATTTTCCATAAACACACTGTCTGATGAGATATAATTCACATTCATCCTGGAAATGCTCCAGAAACACACAAGATGAGCACAGTCAGTAATCCTCACTGAAAATTACACACAAGGTTTTAATGGTAAACAATTACAAGTATGGCACTACAGTACTTGAGAATATCCTAAAGCATGTTGGAATCAGTTGTCAAGGTGCCCATTACCTCATCAGTAGGACACAGACACACTGGTAATGAAACATTGCTGGGGGAACTTCTGAACACCATGTGTTACACTTCCCATTGATTTAGCAAAATCCTCATAAATGGCCTCCTGCTTTTGATACAAGTCTACTGTCTCTGCCTGTCTCAAAGTTTTAAACTCTCCTCTCTTGCTGACATTTGGGAACTGGACATTTTGCAGTTTTGACTGACATAAATCTTGGCTCCAGTTGTGTACGTGGCTAAACAATTACTGACAAAAGGACAACCTTTGATTGGACACATTTTGGTGAAAAATATGCAAGTCTTTGAAGTGTAGAGAGCAGCTGCTGCTTGCAGTGCAGTCTCAAGCAAGAAGAAAAATTCTTGCCAGCTAGTGTACTATGATCAGCAGTAAGTAGAAAAGAAACATTTGGCTTAAATGAAAGAGATATTCCCCCCCCCCCCCACAAGCTAGTAGATAAATATAGGATATACAAGCCAGGTTAAAAATGTAATACTAGGCCAGGTGCAGTATATGTTACTGGTTCAGTGCTCAGTTACTTTTTTTTCTTTTGACACCACACTGAATAGAATACAGTGGATAAGCAAAGTTCTCCACCAGGAAGAGAAATACTTGTGTTGCCACAACAAACTGTTCATACTGTCCATCTGGGTTTGCAGTGGGAGAAAGTTAAATTAGGAAAGGATTTACAATGTGTACTTGTTCCAGCAAAGCATATGGCTGAGTCCAGATCAGCACCTGCTGCAAGGACAGCCTGCTGTGATTGCATCGTGATCCCAGGCTGGCCCCATGCAGCCGTGCTGGAGACACCACTGCCCAGGAGCTGCATGGGACAGAGCAAGTAGGACAAAGAAAATGCTCAAGTGAGAATGTAATTCTGACCCAAACAATTACTGACGAGTAGAAGTTGATTAAAATAAGTGAATGTTGCTGAAGATTACAAATTTAAATTTCTTAAAATACAAAAAGGCACATTTACATCACTGTTTTGCAAGAACACTGCATACACCTGACTATTTTAAGTTAAACTGCTGCTGGCCCAGAGCTAGTTTGTGTATTTTAAGCTTGGCATTCTCACAGGTAAATTCTAAACGAATCCAGTCCAAGCAGGATGCAGAGACAATGCAGCTATAGGTGCTATCTATGCAGCTCCCTGTGAGCAGCAGGAAGGGCAGGAATGTGGTACAATGCTTTACCTGTCCCATTTTCTTCCTGTTTAAATATCAGCAACCTATTCTTGTTGGTTAGAAGAAGGGCTCTGCCTGCAAGGAATGGAAGGTGACAAACTATCTAATTTAAAGCAATGACAAGTTCTATTTATTGTTCAACTTAAGACATCCTTATGTATGTCACTGTATCAAATAGTAACTCTGTAGTCTTAACCTGTGTACACATTCACACCCCATTAACTATGCTGAATGATTTCTGCAGTTCTAGATTAAGCCAATTTCTCCCTTTCCTGGTTTAAGGTGCTGTTGCAAAGCTCTCAAGAATGACACTGTACCAAACACGACTGTGATGTGTCTTTACCCTGTACAGCCAGCAGGACCCCAGGGCAATGCACTGCTGTGCAGTCCCTCTGCCCCAGGCTGCTCTGAGCTCCACTCCAGCCCCCCCCCCCATCGTGTCCTTCAGAGGCATTAATTAAAATGGGTTTCACATCTGGAATTCCAGATGTATTTTCAGACAATTGCATTTTTCTGTTAACACAACTAAAAGCTGCTGTTTGGTGGTAGGACGCTCCATGAACTGTATTCTCCTCTTACTGAGCTTTCAGGAGTGTCCAGCTCCTTGCTTGGCACAAGGGAGCCAGCTAGAAAGGATGGACTGGGGGAACAGATCTGAAATGCAACATTTGTCAAATTTCATGTTTTCTGTCAGATTTCTTGCTTTTGTAGTAGTGGTTTTTCTGACTGCCTTTTCCATCATATCAGCTGCCTTCTACTCTTCAGCAGTAGAGCTAAAACCAGTTGGGGGTTTGTTTTAGCATGGTCTTTCTCCATTACAGAGCCAGGTTTTAGAACCTGCACCATGCCTCCAGTGTTCACCTAGAGACTAAACAAAAGCCTGGGCCAGTGTGTAAATGGCCACAGGAGCTCCCTGAGCCTGCTCCAGTCACAAGCACGTGGCTCAGCTCCTCCCCTCTGAGGGCTCTGCTGTGAGAGACTTGAGCATCCTCCCTTGAGTTTGATTTGAACTGATAGAACAATTCCATATAAAGCACCTCAAACACCATCTGCCTCCTCCTGCTTCCAAGTGAGCTGCAGGCATGTAGCAGAGCTGCATTTAGACCTAAGCCTGTTCTCACAAACCCCAGCCCCTGGGGCTGTACTTCCAATTCCCACCAGGAACAAAGGGGTTCTACTTGGGATTCTACTGCCAGGAAGTCTCCCAAATTTTCAAGCAAGTGTTCACGGTCAAATTTCAGGATGACAGTCTAAACCAAGAGATGTCTAATGCAATTCAGGTTCGGTTAAAAAAAAAAAATCACATATCTCAACATAATTTAGGCAGGTAATTTTAAGGTAATTGTTTTAAATTTGAAGGGGGTGGGGGCAGAGCATTACTTGAATTCAACTGCAGTATTGATACAGTTGAACCAACTGTTCATTTACAATGATTCCTGAAAGTCAGCAGCCTGAATACACACCAATATAGCAGCAATGACCTGGTCTAGTTAATGATGCCACATCACCTCTCTTCTGCAGACAAAGAATGATTGGTCAGAGGTCACTGTAAGTTTCTTGCACAAGGGGAAATAGTACGTGCAAACAATTCCTTGATTTAAAGAGATTAAATCATATCTACGTAACAGCACTGAGAACAGCACAAAGTTGTATTGCGCTTCATGATCAGAAGCACATTTATCTTTCTTGTATGGAGGACAGAAAGTTGATGTAAATGTGCCTTTAGAAAGTGAGAACTGAAAACATTAATATAAAAAAGTCAAATAACTATTTCATGAAACTATATATATAAAAATTGAGTTATCACAGCTAAAGCAGCAAATCAAAATCTGCTGAGGTTTTCTGGTATAACTAAAAAAAAAGTTAGTTTGTGTCCAAGTTCAGTAAGTCAAATGCTACCATTGACAAAACAAAACTAAAACCCACAAGAGGAAATTGAAAAGTGCACAATGAAATTAATAAGTCTTGGATCAAGTATTTATGGAAAAATGGAAATGTTTGTCCGGTGAACTTGATAAGTAAGAATGCAAAGGAGGTATTAAAGTTTCTCTGCTCCAGGCTTGGCTTGCCGCTCCACGTAGAAGAGGATGTAGGCCTTGGCCTTGCCCACGGTCTCCTCGTCGGTCAGGGTTACAGTACTGTCGTTGAAGTGGAACCAGCGGCCCTCATGCGCCGCGTACGCCGTGTAATGGCCTGAGCCAACGCTGTCGGGGCAGGGAGAGGGACAACGGTCAGGGACACACACACCTCACTGAGGCACCTTCTCTTGGGGCTCAGGGGCTGCCAGCAGCCTGAGGAAGGAAGATACTCACAGCCCTCCACAGCAGCTGGTTCCCTTTTTGAGCTGTGGGGCTCAAAGTTCTCCAAATCCAAGTTTTACAAGAACACATTCTCCTGTCCCTACTACTGTTACTCTCAACAGATCTGTCCAGGGCTGGGAAAAGTTAAAAGGCTCCCGGTAACTTTACTTCAAAATATGCCCAGCAGCCCATATTTGGGCCACAGTTGTTCCAACCATTCACACACACTTCTGTAGTACAAATGCAAATATACCTTCCAACATGAATAAAAGAGGAAAAAAGATTCCTGTTTTGTAGTAAGCATTTCAAAATAAGGCATTAATTTCTGGAAGGCCTCCTGACTCCTCCTCTTGGTTTAAGGCTTTTCATTTGTAGAGGCACTAGACCTATTTTCATCTCACACATATAGTCATTAACCACAAAGGCTGCCATGGGGCATTCACAGAACTGACTCTGTTGGATCTATCTAAATTAATTCAGCTCAGCTCCCTGCCAGTTTATGAACTACAGCTTACTTCCCCCAGTTAAATTACATTCCCTAGGGACAGAAAGCCCTTCATTAACTCTGCATGTACCTCAGTAGGAGAAGGTGTGTGCCAGGAGGACAGGCTAGCTCCATGTACTCACCCTGAGCCATGATGCACAACCACAGCCACAAGGTCATACAGGCAGCTCTCCGGGCCACTGTTTTCAGGCTGTGGAAGGAAAAACCGAAAACTCAAATCTCAACAGCACGCATTGTAATTTGTAATAAAGACATGTCATGGAACAATTCCTGCAGGAAGCATCAGTAAGTCTTCTTACCTCTAGCAAGTAGCATTTCATGTCTAGGCCTCGCAAGGGAAACTCAACATAGGTATCAACCTTGTTTCTCAGATATGCTGTCCAGTGAAAACGTTTCAAGTGTAAGCATAGCACCTTCAGAGGGACAATTACAAAAGGTGTGTTAGAGGAGGGGGCTGAACTCAGTGCTGGACACTGCAATAGTCAGAGGGAGGGGGAGGTCTTGGCTGAGCCAGTATTTGCTTTGACATTTTGTCACACAGTTACTTCTCATGCATATGCAAACCTTTGGTAGTTTCTGAATCCAGAATTTTTTGGTGGACTTCTGTTTCTTTTTGCATTTGTGACACATATACAGCTCTGTCTCATCAAGTTCTTCCAGGTCTGTAAAACTGCGAAGACAATCTAAAAAAAGCAGATACATCCTTTGTAACATGAAATACAACAAATACAGCAATGAAAGTGTGCTCATCTGCTGCAGTCGTTCTAGTCATAGCCTACTAAGCAGCAAAAAAGCTGTGTAATAATGTTTTAATACAATATGTTACAACATGCAACATTCCCTGTGCCTGAAAGCAGTTAGAAGTAGTTTGAAAGAATAAAACAGGCATTCACAAACTCTCCCTCTTTCAAACAAGATTCCATCCAACATTCAGCACAGCTGCTTTCAAACAAAGATAAATTACTAACATTAAATATTCAACTTTTAAAGCTTGTTTGGCTTTAAATACAAAGTGAACAGACACAACAACAGGGTTTTGTTGAATATTTCTTGATTTTTCAGCAAGTATATTCACAAATCTGTAAAAATTAACATCCTGTAAAAACCAAGGTCAGTACCAGCACTGCTGCCCAACCTGCTGAACTGCACTGATGTGATTTAAATGTAGAACCCCCAAGAGCCACCCTCACTGTGGGCACGGGCCCATGCTTCCAAGGACAGTGCCCTAGCAAATACCCATAGGCAACACTGCAGCTGAGTGGTTGGGAAGAGTGAAATACATTAGAAATACTCTGACTAGAAAGAAAACCCCTTAGGCTGGGGATGATTTCGTTAGCCAAGCTCTCTTACCTCGTAGCGTGCACATTGGTCCACTCTCTTGGTTTTTAGTACGTTTATTTCTGAACTGACTTGGAATATCTAGCGAAAGGTCTAGAAAAGCAAAGATTTAAAAAACAAAATTAGGGCTGAACAGAACAATGCCTGGTCTTTTCAGGTTGAAACTCTGGGTCTGCCATGTGACATCTAAAGATATCAAGCTTCAGATTTATTTTTCTGCTCCAAGTCACACGTTACTTGGAACACTAGAGGCACCTTACCTAGGAACGGGTCAAACTTTCTAGATTCAGTCCCACATATTAGGCAGTTGACTTCATTTTGAAGAATGCCTCCAAAAATGGCAGTGACAACAGTAGACGCTCCATTTCTAGACAAAGCACATCAGAGAAGTACAGTCAGCCAGACGCCTGAGCTCAATTCGCAATACCTGGCCCATGTTTGGTGCTCACACCTCCCGCTGCCAGGCAGAGCTGACGGACCAGGGACTGGGTACTCCAGGCAGAACTGCCCACTGCAGCTGCCCAGGGGCACATTACACGTGTGTGGTGGCTACACTGCTTTATCCTGGACCTGAAGAAAGGGTGAATGAGCATGCTCTAAGCAGATGCTCAAACTGCCAGTGTTGTGGTGCAGTTGGGTGCATTTCTATAGTGGAGCTGTACCTGATGCGCACACATGTCCAAGATTTTAACGCTGTAATTAAGGCTTTATCTGAAACAAAAATTCTTTCTTAGGTAGGTCAAGCATATTTTTGTTCTAACTCTACGCACTTTCTTACATGTGCTTTTGACTTCTTTGAGCACATTTTTGCACTTCACTGCCAACAGCAGCTTAAGTTGCATTAAGACACGATAAACGATGTGCAATGTCAGCGTTATTCTCTAAGCTTTCATTACTCCCCTACTTAATTTTTTTAGCAGATTATGTAAAGGGCCTGCTTCTCATAGTCCAATCTAAAAAACACACAAAACAAATTTTAAGTTACTTTATTATACAACTCCTGACCTTGCTACTTTGTGCTAGCAGACCTGACACTAAGGCTTGCAGAAACCTGTGTTCCTTACCTGAACTCCACCTACATCTCTACAGCTCCTCTGAATGCTTCCTGAGCAGGAGGAAATAGCTCCTCAAATAGACTGGTGCACAAGAAGAGAGCATTCACAGCCTATTTATTACTTTACTGGAGGCATTAAAGTACACATGACCTCACCAGAAGGGCAGCTTACCCCATCTCACTGCATTTGAACAGCCCTTCTCAAGACAAATTTACAGTAGAGAGGTGAACAAAGGTTAAATTCTCCTTGGATTTTGACATTCAGAATGCTGACAAAACAAAAACAGTTTAGATTTCAAATACATGTCAATTCTACAAGCATTTTAAGATTCTTCTGGGGGATTTTTAAGCATCAGCAACACAACATAAATGCAGTAAAGAGCACAGTCTGAACTCTAGGCCTTCCCTAACAAAGCATCTATAAAACACTGCATCTCAGGCCTGCTTACGCTGTCCTCATCAGTATAGAAGGGAAAACCCGAACTCAAGTTTTCTGCAGGGAATTAAGGACTTAGGGACTAAATGTGCAGGCTGATCTGACAACTTTCCTTCCTGAAGCAAATACAAGGTTTTCTCTCTGTGAGAGTTTCAATCTGAGAGAAAACAAAGTTGAGAAAAAGTTCAGAAACAACAGTATTTTGAGATGTACAGAAAGAGGAGTGAAACATACAAATTACACCTGTTTCAAAATACACAGTAGCATGAAAATCAAAATTATGCAGCAAAAAAAAGCACCAACTGTAACTGTCAAGTGATACACAAATATAACAAGATCATCTGCAGAAAAACTGACTTCAAATTCCAACTGCACTGCTCAGTCATCAATCCAGGAGGTCTGCTGACAATTTAAATATCAAAATCCTTGGCCACTGTTTTTGCTCCTGCAGCAATAAGGCTATCTATCTATCACCCTAAGACAATGATATTGTCTGGGGAGAAGAAGGAATTCTGTGGGGTATAGAAAATACAGTCTTTTATTTCTGAAAGACTAATGAATTAAAATGTCTTTACAACTTGGCCTGTATGCTCACTCACACCTATGAAAAGTGCTGATCTAAGACACTTCCTTTTGAAAGGACACATCCTAGAGAATGCTCATCTTTATTACCACTGCCTAAAGTTAGAGGCACTAAAGAAAACTTAAAACAAGGAACACTGAATCTGAAATTTCAGTCACCACATGCAGACCCCTGTAAAGGCACGAAGGCTTCGAAGAAATTAAAAACCACTTCTTACATGCAACATTTGTTGCTTGCAGACAGGTTAGAATTTTCTTGCAAGATTACTGAACGTGAAACCCCATTGAAGCCACCCTGGAGTTCCAAGTGTAGATGGTCCAAAAGGTAACGCATGAACTCGTGGGCATCCTGTTGCTGGTATCCCCTTAAGAGAAAAAGAAACAACAACAATAAAATTGCTTTAGAGACAACACACAGCAAGCACCAACATCACAGGATAAAAACCTCTGCTTGTTTAATCATACTGAGCAGACTTTCCATATGCACTTGGTACCAAGAAAGTTTTCCAAGTAGCCTCTGGAAAAGCACAGCAATGTCCTGACAAATTAAGTGATTCTGGTCCTTTGCAGCTCGTGCTCTCTGCGTGCCTCTTTTTGCGAATGGAGAAACCTTTAAGAATATACAATTTAGATAGGAAGAGAAAACACCAGGGAGCAGGAGACACCTGCCATGTGCTCACACACTGAGCTAACAGAGCTGCCATGTTTTGAACTGGCCTCACCAGCCCCACCTGTGCTGGGGCACCCCAGGACTGTGCCCCTGTTAACTGAAATACACAATGGATGGTAGCAGCAGTGGCTTCTCCTCTGTCTCCTTTGGTACCGACTATGTTTGATTTGGACCTCAGCAGAACTGCTTTGAATCTCATTCAGACAGGGCACTATTTGTCCCTACTTTGAATCTGCTGCAGATTAGGGTCAATATATTGTTATCTCAAACCTGGTAAGAGTCAAAAGAAAGACACTACAAAATGTATTGTTCATGTGGGATACAGAGTCAGTATTTCTGAGTGGTTCTCATTCAGTCACTGATCCCACTCACTTTGGCAGGTACAAGTGTTTGCTTGACCATTTGTTTCCCTCCTCACCAAAGGCAGGAATTTAGTCTCTAGGCTTGTTTTCTACATGCATCTTTCAGCACCAATATGAAGTCTGAGATAATTAGGATGAGAGCACCGTTTCTTCTATGATGAGATCTAAAGCCATGCTTGGAGTTGCACACTTCCACTGCATAACTCACACACCATTTTCTGGGAGAGGGAGGTAATAGTGGGGTATTCAGAGTATCTCTTGAGCATTTTGATTTGGTAGGACAAGGCTGCAGTTTCACGTGTGCTGTGCCATCAGCAGCAACGCTGCTCAATCACCATTATTACTTCACCACTAACAAACCTTAGCGAAAAGAACAGAGAAGCCATCAGGATAAAATGTGCCTTTTAAGTTATTTAAGCTAAATCATGCATCAAATTCAACAAACAACTGCTGTTCACTTGCCGTTAAGCTGCACACTGAGACAAAGCAGGAGAGGATACATAGTGAAACACTGAAAACTTTGTGCAACACTGATGTAAGTACGTGCAGGTTGTTGTAGGCCAAGCTACAGAAATCCCTACCCACCAAGAGCTGGCTTCCCCTCTTCCTCCTATCCATTCTTTCAAGCTGTTTTATCAGGCCTCCCTCCCCTTTTCCACCTCACTATCCCACCTAAGTGCTGGCAATAACTGTCAGGTAGAAATGTCTGGGAAAAACAAATGTGTTTTTAATTCAAGTGCTCACGGGAGGGAAAATCCCGTAAGACTCATGGCAGAATATCCAGAAGTGGAGGGAAATGAGAATGGACTTGGTGCAACAGAAATATGCAATGTGAGGCTGATGTGCTTAGTGAGGAACCCAGATAGGTCCTACGAAAGTATTGCTAGGAGATAACTGAATAAATATTTTCACCTTACAGTATTACAGTAATGCTTTCTTTCACACCAACAGCTTTAAAATAAATCAATGAGTCTGTATATAGACACATGGGCAGCACTGCCTACCTTTTACAACAGAAAACCCAGCACACAGAAAACACTGCTGTGCTTCAACAGGTCACAGTCCTGTACAGCCAAAATAGGATTTACTGTCCCAAAGTTGCAAAATAATTATACATTTGTTAAAGTAGTAAAACCGAACTCTGCTTCAAAGCTGCATGCTAATTGTGCATGACTTTGAAGTTGCTGAGGTAACACAGGATTTGCTTAGTTTACTGAATACAGATTTTTTCAATAACCACATAAGCAACCACATTAAACAACTGAAGATTAAATTTATGGAAAGTCTTTGCTTCAGACACCTTTTTGACATGAAATTCCTCATAAAAGAGCTTGGCACACTTGCTCTGCAACAAATAAACCTTTGGAATCACTCCACAATGTTGGCTGTGCTGCCGGTGCATGTATTTATACTTGCATATAAGTATGCTAATTATAGATGGAAAATTCTTTGGATTTGTTAAAAACCATAATTACAGATACAGATCTTTAAAAGGACACGATGATATGGACAATGCACTGTTTAAAATAAATTATGATGTTAAAGCCCTTCAGCAAAAAGTAGAGTTACTCCAATAGTCTGCTTATGTAACAAAACTGATGTCCATCCACCTGAAGCAATTCAATTCAAGCCCACCCCTAGCACTTTTTCCGAGTGGCAAGAGGATAGGCTATAAACAGGACCAGTTACCAGGAAAATAGAGCACACTATTTATACAGCAGTAAATCAGCAAAACACACATCTTGCATCTTGGCATGGGGCTGCAGAACTGCCCTGGCATGCAGCACAACAGCAGTCAGGGAGCAGGACCTGCACAGCAGCAAGAGAGCCCAGAGGCCCTGCAGTTGTGCCCCTAGTAACTACAAATGGCATTTTCTACTCCCTGCTGCAGTGTGAAGCAGAAGGGCATGGAGGGCAGCAGCAGTTTTTTCTATAACCCTCCTCAGGGGAGAGCAGCACTCAGAGTCCTTCACTTCCACAACTGAAATCTCGTTGGACTAAAACAACGGAACCGATTGCCAGCTGCTCCTCCCCTGCCCCAGCACTTCAGGCTCCAAAAGCACACCCCAAAGTGGCTGCTGTGCTGCCAGCAGGCTGCTGGTTCCATCTTTCTTCCACACATCCCTCCATCCACCTTCTCCTCCCCATCTCCCAGGGAGCACAAAAGACATATCTGGAATTTCAGCATCATTAGCTTTTACCAGGTTTAATTAAGCACTGAACAAATTCAAATTTTCTCCCTGGATCATGTGGGAGTGGGGACTTGTTAAAAGCAGCTGACACTATTCTCCATTTGATTTTATGAGTTCCCTTATCCATTAATCATGGACATGCTCCCAGAAAACTGGGAATAAAAAGGGAAGAAGGAGAACCCCAACAAGCAGCACTTTTTCTTTTAAAAGCTGTGATAGAATCCACAGTGCTGAAAATTTGCTTGAGGAACTTCAATGAACAGGTTCCTCACTTGGTCTAACAAGAATTATAGAGAAGACTGTAATAGGGAAACTGGTCACAGACAGTAGGGATGATGTTTGTTTGCCTACAATGTTTTGGTCGCTGCTTGCAACTACTGGTATTAAACTTCCTTGATTCTCATAAGCCAAGTGAAACATAACTGGCAGTGTGAAGAACAGAATAAACAGATCTGTGGTTTTGGGTTACTCATTGAGCAGATGTGTTCACAGCATCTTTTCAGCACTGCTGGAGATATAACAGATAAGAGAGCATCTTTACTATCTGACAACATGGAGCAACTTACCTTCATCACAATACATCCTAACAGGTTTCAGTGCTCCTTTGAAAGAGGTTCGGGGGCCAGGACAGGGAGACCTTGGAGAGGAACGATACTTGGGTTTACTTGGGTAACCTTTTTCCCTTTATTGTCTGTTTTGTCAGTATGGGCACAAAATGCTTATTATGCACAAGATTTTTCTCTTATAGCCCTTATTTCATGTCCAGCTGCTGGATACAGTATTTTGAGAGAATCAAGGAAGTTTCAGCCAGTATGTTTGCATTTAGGCCTGTAGGTGCTGTCTTTTTTAATCTGACTACATCACTTTCTTATTGCAGCCAAGCCTGGGTCCTGTCAACACCCTGGCACTTGGCACTTATCTACCAGTCAATAGCTTGATTCTTTCGGAGCACTGGCTCAAAGGTACAACTACCACTGTTTCTCATTTGAGATCTCTGTCCTCTCTGACACTGCTACATGTGGTAGAATGGCAGAAGGAAAAAGCGAGCACTACTGACGAACACAAAACTGTTGGTCAAAGCAAAGATCATTTTCAAAGCACGTTTGTAGGCCTATGGAAAGCTGCGTAGAGTACATCCTGTGGATGCAGCCCAATTCAGAGTAGGACACCAGCAATATGTGGCTGCAATCAAGAATACTGTCATTTAAAAAAAAAAAAACCTTACCTAAAATTTGGCATTATTTTCCAAACAACGTAAAATAAAGACTCTGGACTAAATGCAGTTTGGCTTCCTTGCCATAAAGCACAGAGTGTCTTTCTGAATTCTTCCACAAGTGAACTGTAAAGAAAGTAAAAGCTGGTGTTTAATGTGGGTTTGTGTTACAATCCGTTAGAAGTTTACTTTTTCAAAGGTACAAGTATCAGAAATTAGCTGGGTTAAGACTGTAATGACTGCGTAAATATCCTTTCCAGTACCTTCAAAGATTTTATGTCCAAAATCCTACCCATAATGTTGAAGACACACAGCTTAGGAAAATTACATTTCAGATGTTCAGGACTCACATGAACACCTACGCACTGTTTGCCATTTTAGTGCAGACTCTGCTAACATCATCCCTTTAACATTCGCTCAAACAACCTACAGATCATGAATCACCTACTCCTGAATTTATTTTGTAGTAGTAGCAATATGTTGACTTGCTTGTCACATCTCCATGGCCCTATTTCAGCTGGAATTCAGTAGCATAATGTCTGCAGCACATATAAATAGGACTTCTTAACGTGATTTAACATGTACGCTCCAGCACTACCTGCTGTATGTGATTGCCTCTCCCTGCAGCACCAGACCTGTAACAGCAAGCTGCAAACGATACAAGTTCCTTTCTTTGTAGACAACTATTCTTCCGTGACTCGGTCCCCTGTGAATTGTGCAATATCAGAAGTGTACAGTGACCCCAGCAGCCCACATTTGCTGTTTCCTGCACAGCTCAGAGCTCACAAGGCACACACAGCTTACACATTGTTATCCCCCTGGCTCCTGGTGTGGTAAGTTCGCCGCCCTGCCGTCTTCCCATTCCTCAGCTCCACCGCAGGTAACTCTTTGAAGTAACAGCAAAACTGCTGAATGTTACTAGGAAAAAGGAAATAAGAATGAAATCCTTAAAGGGCGGAGAAAAAGGAGAATATTATGTATTCTGGAGCTAGTTCTTTTAAATGCATAAACACCACTTCATACAGTAATAGAGGATGGCAATTACAAACAGTTCAAGAGACAAGAAATACTGTAGCAAATACTCATCTTCTGTAACCAACTGAGCAGATCTGAAAATACCATTGTCATCCCAAATTCCTAAAATAATTACGTTTTGGCTCTGCTTTGACTAAGAGATACCCTGCCAGACTGAGCTATCATTTCCTAACAACCCAGACTACATCTGCTGAGGAAGTTAATGCACTTCACCGGCCTCAGCAGTGAAGGGGCAGTCTCCTGTTCTGCCCAGGACATGTCGGGTTTCTTCTGGAATGCTACACCACAGGATGTGCCTCACACCATGAAACACAACTTCATCAACCCACACACACCCACTCCTGCAATCCAGGCACACTTCTGTCCAGTGGGAACTTGCCAAATTCACCTGCCCAATGCTACATCACACAAGCCCCCTGAGAGGGGTGGGAGAGCTGTGGAAAGGTACCTGAGCGACTGAAGGATTGCATTCATGAAACAAGTGTTCCCCAGGTTCCGGAGGCCTGTGGCACAAAGGGCAGTGGTGCTTCCCTAGAACGAGAACAGTTAAGTTAAAGAAAGATTTATCATTGCTCCACTACTTCCCTCCCTCCTGAGTCATCCCGGTTGGATCAGCACAGATTTAAACAATAACCAACTACACTGAGTGCAGCCGCAAAGCCAAAGCAACCACCTCAACAGCTCCAACTGCCTTGAAGCTCCATCTTGACACAAAAACTGCTTCTTACTTATTCCTGTCAACAATCTTTTCCTGTGAAAATAAATCTAGAATAGGACAACACAGAGTTAATCACAGGCTCTTACTGACAAGGATTTGTGTGTGTATATGTTAAATATTCACACTCCAATAGTGTTCAGTAAGAACTGGACAGCAATTTCCCTAGTGCCTTTGAAAAATGAAAGTACCAATCCTCATCCATCTTTTCCCATGTCTAATATGCAGTGTGGCCACCTCCAGGTTGATTTTAAGTCACCAGCACTAGTCTGAGTCTCAGTGGGGTTTTGTGGTATCCAGAAGGCTTTTTGAAAGACAAGACAACAGCATTTATTTGGGGAATAAACAGTCGAGTTAGACTGTGCAAAGAAAAGGCAGAGTGTTGAAAAAAGAGAAGCAAAATATACACCATTTACAGCCTAGAACAATGAACCCCCAGACAGGCTTGCTTTTTGACAAATTATCCCCAGGTTGGGTGGGGAGGAAAGGGAAGAGAAATGTGGACAAAGTTGCATTTATGATTCTAGAATCTGCAACTCTTGGACACATTCCACTGTCTACAAAATATCACATTGGAAGTTCATCAAATTTCTGGGTATTCTTCATTGTTCTAACATAATTTGAAAGCTGGGCTATTTTTTAGTATCTCAAAGTGCAATCACCACAGTGTCCTGAGCATATTCTTTTCTCACTCTTGCCCCAAGTGCCACAGCACTAATGCACACAGCAGTGCCCCTGCAGTTCTAGATAAGGATTCAACATGCCAAAAATAAAAAGATAATCTGTTGTTAGAGGCAATACTGAAGTATTAATAAAACTGACAAAACAGCACTAAGTAAGAAGAATAAAAGCAGCATTTAGTTCATGCTTTCTAATTCTTTCTTCTCCTTATCTAAATGTTGCCTGGAATTTTTCTTCTGGTTTTTACTGGCTTTGAGTTTTTTAGACAATGATGCTGTGTACTGCCATAGCAACAAAGCCCCACTATTTCTCCCAGGCTTCCTCAATCTCTGCAAGACTGGGAAAGTACAAGAAGCATAAGCAGCACATTCAGATAACCCTGAACTGGTTATAGTAGTGCATTTTTTTAAAGCAACTAAACCCCTCCACACTTTACCAAGCAGCAAGTGACTGCTTTGCTCCACCCTAGGCTCTTACTCCCATTCACATCCTCTTGGGCCCTTGTTCCTATGGCTGAAGAAGCTGCTGCTCCAGCTCCCTTTGGTGACACTGCTGGCCCACAGCCCAAGAGCTCTGCTCCATCTCTCCCTCATTTTCCCAAGGGTGAAAATGAAGCAGTTGAATACAGCTGGGTCAGAATCTTCCCTCTCCACACTCAAAATCTGGGAGAAATTATGAAAATTAGGAACTCTGTTAATCCCATCTGTGCAAAACAGACATTTGATTTGGGACATTCTTTGTCTGGAAGAAACTATGCTGCCTGTCAGCCACCTAGCCAGGGCTGGATCCTCCTCTCCTGGGTGCTATTCTGCAGATCTGAAGCTAAAATAGCAGGAAGATGAAATGAGGAGAAGAAAAGCTTAAAAGCAGTCCATAGTTTCTCTTGAAAGCCAGTTAAAAAACTGGTAATATTTTTTACTTTTTCGTAACAATTATTCTTAGTCTCCCCTCAAAAGAGGGCACCTCCTTCTTTGCCTTCTGCACCTGGGAGAATAAAAAAATAAACAAAATACAAAAGCCCCTTGTGTGCTCAGGAAAGAAAAGCTCCACCTTGACATGAAGCCCTTCTAAAGCACAGGGAAGCTCACAGTGTACATCAGCAGAAATGCAGCAGTGTATCAACCATGCTTGTGTGTGAAGGGGCTTTTCTAGGTGTGTGGCCAGAAGATGCTAAAGTGCACCAAGCAGAATGTGGGTCTAGGCCAACTATAAACCTCAGCAGGTTTACAAAAACCCTTTAAACTCACTGTACCAGATCTGTTATACTTACATTTACTTTCAATAACTTGCTGTTCAGAGATGAGTTTTCCAATAGTTTTCTTTTCCTATGTCTGTCTGATGTAAAGGCTGAACTGTTGGAAAGCAATTAAAAGAGGTTATTTACCACAAAAACAAAGTATTGTGTGGAATGGACTAGATATAATCAACTCATGTTTAACGGAGTGATTCCATCTGTCACCAGTTGTCACTGACAGCAAACAGGCTCCCCATTGCTGCAGAGTCTGAAAATGCGCTGCACCTCCCTCGGGGCACAGCCCCATGGCCCACCAGGGAGTCAGATGATTCTCCTGACAGAAGTATTTTATTTCTTTGACCTAGGAAAAAGATCAGTATTTTAGATGATTAAGTAGCTGCTAATAAGGCCATGCTTGAGGGCACACATCCCTGGGCAGAACATCCTGCTCTAAGTCTTTAAGAATAGAACTTCCAAAAATCAGGACGAAGTTAAGTTACCAAAAGTCAAGAATATGTGGAATGTTAGCACTTGTGAATTATGGCTGACCTCTCTTACTTAGATAAAAATACATGAAACTGTAACATTTCTGTAATACTAAGTAACAAAAATAATCATTTATTCTTTTGCGCATCAATGGAAATTAATGGCCCCTCAATTAAACCAGCTGATGATTTCTCTCTAATTTAATAGTGAAATCATAGTTTGTTTCAGGGTTTGGGGTTTTGGTTGGTAGGTTTTTTCTTTTTTTTTTAATTAAAAAGCCCTCCAAACATTCAAAAACCACCATTAGACAGAATGAGAGCCTGCACAGTATCATTTACCTCCCAAAAAGTAAGGTCTCCTGGACATTTCCAAACTACTCATGTGCACTTCTCATTATGCTTAAGCATCTTTACATCTCATTATGCACCTGACAAGGCCACCAAAAGAAAATGGACAATAATTAAAATATTAATATAACCTACCAAATAATCGATACACCTAACTCAGGGAGGATCCAGACATTTCCCCGAACCACAGCAATTTCTTAGCAGAAGTCCTGGTGGAACTCAGGGGCATCCTGATGTATTTGGAAGCACTGAATGCATGTGTATTTCCCCTTGGCATTATGTAAGACTTTCAGGCAAACTGTGCAAGCACTCTTTTCTCCCTAAGGACTGGCCACAGCACATACATCACCCAGATCAGATTATCTGCTTTCCAGTGGAACAGCACCAGTCAGAGGCAAAGGAAAAAATGTCTCTTCTGTACAGTTCTAAGTTCATAAGCCTTCTTAATCTTTTTGCTAGCAAATCAAACTATACAATTAATATGAAGACTACTTCCACCTGTACTTTTGCTTCAATTTCTCTGATAATAAAAGCTTATTGTGGTTTTTGGACAAAGCTATGACAACACTATCTGTTTCATTCTGAAAAATCTCTCTCATTTATATGGAAAAAGGCATTATTGTTTAGGCAGAAATAAAGCTAATTGATATCTAAATTACTGCATTATCATATGCTGCTTCTGCGAGATTCACTGTATAAGAAACAAGACATGAGATCAATTAAATCCATTTGTTCTGCACCTCTGCTTCTTAGCAATGAAAAAGTTTCTAAACACACAGTTCAAAGACACACAGAAGGATTAAGATACACATAATTAGATAAATATACATACATGAAACAAATACCACTTAAATGATGCAGTATTACAAGTCTGCCCAAGGCAGTCTGGATGCAAACTACTTACTTTTCCAAGTTCTGTAGGTGCTCTCTGACCTTCTGTACCAGGCCCAGCTTGGTATCATTGACTACAAAATCATCACAGCGATAACTGCAAGAAAAGTATTTTTCAGAATATGCAAAGCACCTCAGTGAAGCAGATCAAATCACACAAGCCTATGTATGGGAAGCACCAAAGGGATCCATCCACTCAAAGATTATGAGGAGAACTTGGGAGCACACCACCTCACACTGAGCTTGGTTTGCTCCGAGAACCCCCGTCCAGCAAAAGAGGGTACAAGCAACATCTTACTACATGGCTTTTCTTCTAGTTTAGTTCTTTAGAAATCAAAAGCATGATATACTGCCTGGCCCAAGGCAGAATTCCAGCTCAACAAAAACTCAAACAGTGTAACCAAAAGCAGACTCAGTAGTCTATCCATAGATTCATCAGAAAAGACCAACTGACACCTAGTAAACCAGAACACAAAGCTTTTATTAATTTTTGAACTATTTTAACATTGTAAAGTTATCACTGAAACCTGAAGAGCTGAACAGATACACACAAAACATAAAAGTTGGTGCTATTGAAAAAACAGCAGGAAAGATGGACTAAGATCACCTGAGTTTTCCAAAGTCAGGCCAGAAGTCTGTGGCAACTTGCACCTCGTGCTTAACCACAAATATCACTCCATCACTCATCAATTTCTGTACATACTGTGAAGTATCAAATTACAGCTTCAAATTTTGGCAGACAAGTGAACATGTCCTGTGAGGAAAATTAACTTTGGATATGTTTAATATCAGAACTGTAACTACGTCTCTCCTTTCCCTTTGGCACAAGACTGACTCAAACACAAAATACATCATCATCACCTCAGGCTACTCCTCTGCTGGAGCAAATCCACACTTGCTTCCTAATTTAACGAAGCTACTGACTTCAGGCACAACTGGAATTCACAACACTGTTGCAAAAATCTGCAGTAATGCCAGTGTTCCTTCGAACACTACATTCTTAAAAAGGCTACAGAGTTGAGAAAGTCTGTTCATAACCTCTGATTTTTGCCTCTAAGAAGAGAAATTAATATGACTCTCAAGCAGTTATGGGTACTTACACAAGATCTAGAAATTAGTAAGATTACCAGTAAGGGAATTTTTTTTTACATTTTTAAAGATGGCCACAGACCAAGTTAGTTTGGGAGGGGGAAGAAGTCTGTTAATATGCTGCTTTTTCAGCCATGTCTTAGTTAGTCCTTGGCAGCTTTTTCAGCCACCTACAATGACCTAATGAGGTGCTCCTGCACTCCCACAGGACACCAGTCTCCCAGGCCAACCCTCAGAGCACACCAGCCCAGCCAGCTGAACACCCAGACTGGAACCCTCCTGAGCAAGAACACCCCAGCTACACCGGCACAGTTACACTGCTACTAATGCTGGACTAGCTACTGTTGATAAAGCAGGGAATGGAAGCCTCTATGGGAACTTACTGCTGAAAGATGATTAAATTGCTCCCATGCCCTGAAGATCACATTAACCTTATTTTCACATACCAGTTTAGTACTTGCCCCAAGATGGAAGAGTAAAACCAAATACATCAGTAAATATCAGGGTCGTTCCAACACTGGAAAAGTACTTGTAAGTTTCACTCAGAATCAAGACAAACTTCTATTTCTCTTTTTACTGAGCAGAGTTTTTAAACCACCTATCTTGCAACACTGAGGATTCAGCATTACTATTAGAAATAACAGCATTACCTCCAATCTATTTTGGATAAACCAAGTAAACAGAGTGAGAAGTAGTTTATGTTTTAGTTACTTAAATTGGCTAAGCCCGTACACCTTAAGGGTAAACTGCTGAGAAATTACATCCTATATGTGAAGCTGGCATTCAAAACAGATGTTTAATTTGTGATCCTCAGGATTATCGCAAATTAACAAACACCTTTTTTGCACACAGCAGCTCTACAATATGCTTTAACAGCAACGGCATGGAATAAATTCTATACCTTCCAGAGGGTCCCTTATATGGCTTAGGACAGTATTTTCCTCTATACACTCTATTTTTAGTACCTCTGCTACCTCCAAGGCCTGGTCTCTGCTGGCCTCATTTGCTTCTAAAATGGCAGCAAGCCAGTGGATGTACGCACTGCTGGGAACAGGAGTGCTTAGGAGGGACAAAACTTCATGCTGTGATTAAAAGCCCTGACTAGATTCAAAGAATTTGAAGGATAGGAAAAATTAAGAAAACCCAGGTTTCCTTAGTTATGCCAACACTTTATATGAGTAAACAAAGAGGTCAAGTTCTACTGTCTGGATAAAAGGCTTTTAACTCTTCCTATTTTCACTGATTGTAGAATGCAAAATAAGAGTACTAAGCAATCTCATTTTCCAATGCTCATGGCACCAGCACAGTAAGCCTGGTTTATTTTTTAAAGAGAACCATCCTCACAAAGACTAAAAAAGAATTTTCCTAAGTCCTTGACAGTTGGTTCTTTTTTACACCAACCAGGAACACACACACCCCCGACACAACTGTGTCCCTTTAAGGGATAACAAGGAGGGTAATGGGTGAGAAATCTGACCTGCAAACTGTGTCTGGGATTAAATGAACATAGGAAACATATTATGCAAATATATAAACAAGGCAGCCTTTCTTCTTCTGTGCCAACTGTCTGTGCACTAGCACAGAGAAAACCAATTTACAAGAGTCCTCTTTCAGGAAAGCAGGGTTCTTACACATATCGTTTTACTTCTTGTGCACAAAAAACCAACTAACACAGCAGGGGAAAGCATCCTACGATAGCTTGAAGACAAAAAAGATCTGTACTTCTTGCAAACTCTTTGTGTGTAGTACTTTAGAACTAACTGAAAGGCTGATTAACTCCAAGAAGTGGAATTCAGGACTCTCTTTTTCTCAGCAGTTAAAGTCTCAAACGTAACTTAGTCTGAGGGTTTAATATTGCATCTATTGTCTCAAAAGTGACCAAAGAATCAAGAAGAGAGTTGTACTCTCATAATAAATAAAATATTAACAAATTCTCTCAACTTTTCCACTGTTAAGACTGAGCAGTTGAATAGGAGGACAGAGTAAAACAACAAAACCCTCTGGAAAGACTGCATGACAGGTTATGACATGGCCAAAGGAAGGCAAAGGATCAAATGCTGCCTTCTTAGAAAGCCCATACAAGCCTGTTCACTGCTATTATCATGCAAGCCAACAAACACAGTAAATTGGGATCCATAGGATAAAAATGGAATAAGAGTATTCTACTCAACTTTGTGCAGTAAACACAACTGCAAATAAAAACATAAAAGCCAGCACTGCATCAAAATATCTCCATTATTTTTAGAGTAGAAGTAAAATTCAATTAAGTCGTAAGATGGTATTTTACTGACTTTCAAATTATTGAGGCAGCCCACACCAGTAGCATAAAATATCCATCTTTACATAAAAGTTCACTTAAAAGAACCACCATGGCATAAACTTAGCAATGTCTACTGGATTCATGTCCACACTAAACCTAACAAAACAGCCTTTTCAAACTCACTCTCCACAATAACTAATTATGTCTCAACTTTACCGAACTATTTGCTTTAACTGGCACCACTATTTGACAGCAGCCTCCACAGTACTGTCCAAAATAAAGGGGGAAAAGTTGATCTTCTGCTTCATCTTTAAACTTCTGTGCTCATTTCAACTGGGTGCAGTAACAAATTCAAGTATCTTTTTCTGATTATCGTGAGGGAAAAACCTGAAATATACTAAATGAAAACAAAGATAAACTGCTTTTGAAACTTGTTCAGCTTCACATTAGCACAGGAGTTATAATTTGCTGGTGAACTACCCACAACAGGAACTCCCCAAGGCAAAGCTGGCTACAATTAGTTCCAGTTCATCCATAGATGACTCAGCCTCGACTACAGCAGAAAAGACATCACATCACATGCTAAACTGCTTCCCTTGTGTTCTACCAGAAACATGTGCCTCCCCGAGGTGCAGGTCTGCCTGCCCCTCACCAGCACAGCTGGGGTCAGTAACAGATCCCACAGCCCCCAGTCTGGCTGCTGGTACTTTGTAATGCCCACACGGGGTTTGGGATAAGGTCAGCAGGGTGCTCAGACTTATCCTGCTGATAAGGTCAGCAGGATGCTGCTGTAACTCATCAAGCCTCAGCAAGTTTGGAACACTATTTGTCATAATGGAGATATAATCAAGACTTCAACTACCCCACTAAAATTCCTCCACAGATTATTACCTTCAGAATGACTAGAAGACAGGGCAGAATTCAAACAAAACAAAAAGCCACAACATAGAACTCAGGTGATACCTGTATTAATTGGGAAAGTGAAACTAGCTTCCCAAAGCTGTTGCAATGCTGGTAACCTGTGCACATGTATCCCTTAGAAAACTTGTCTGTTTTCTCATGTATTCACACAGGAGCAGATAAAAATGCTGGTCATTAAAATAAAATGCAAATAAAAGCAAAATTCCCCTACATCACAAAGCTACTCCAACCTTTCTTCTATGTTTAAATGCCTACAGCTGCTTGCACCATCTGAGCAGCTTTTGAGTTGCTCCAAACATTTCTTCAGGTGAAATCACTTAACTGGGGTTTTACTTGCAGGAGATAAAAGTATGTGTTACAGAAGCATTCCTCATAAAACTGGATACCCAAACTTCAACAAACAGATTTTTTCCTGATGGACTACCCAAAAGACACCCAATTATTTGAACAGAATACCCATTAGAGGAGCTACATACCCAGTAATTTTACAAGAACATAACAGGGATTTCCCCAAGATTTACACTGTTCAAACCCACACTGCACAAGTAACACCACACAGGAAACCATGGAGCACCTGCAAATGGGGAAGCACCTGTCAACAGGTCTGCTTAAGGGGGAAGAGGATGGAGGACGCTGAGGGAAAAAGCAGTGCTCTCCATTGACTCCCAGTCTGTGCCCCCTGGGGAACAAGGACACTGGGGAATCCAACATTAGCAGCATCAATATTAAGTTTCCCTAAACAGTGCTTATCACACTCCAAGAACCTCACAGAAGGAATCAGCCCAGGCCATTGTGCTATTTAAAGAAACGTTTCTGATTCTTCTCCTTACTCTTGCCAGAGACCTGATGCTGCTTCCCAACAGGATCCATCACTTTCCCGGACTCACAGAAGGTACACATACAAACACAACTCGAGTTCAGATCTCTTGGGCAGGAACTACAGTGTAATACTTTACTTTCTGAATCCTGACAAATAAAGTATATGTGAAAGGCTTCCACCAGCTTGATGGAAGGAGTAACTACAACCAAACAGCTTTTGCAATTAAGAGGTTTGGGTCTCCACATACCGCAAAGCAAACAGAAGCAACTCCAAACCCCACAGCACTTATTTAGAAAAGTTTCTTCTGTTTAAGTCAGTTGACGTGTAAGAGTTTAGCCACAGCCAGTGCTACAATGCACATGCAAAAGCAGAGTGTTCTAAAAATACAGGTCTGGAAATCAAAAGATGAAATGTTCAAAAATGTGTGTAATATACTGTTGCACAAGAGTCTGATGTTTTCACCTGCTAGAATATAAAAAGTTGTCAAATTACAGTGTTTAAACCCTTACCAGTATGTACTGTAACTACTGCAATCCATACACACAGTATGCTGAACTTTCTCCTGTTTTTCTGTTTTCTTATGATTGGTCATAGGAATCTGTGCATCTTCATAATGCTTTTTTGCATGGCCATTCACATATCTAAAATAAATGAAAAAGAAATAAGTTTATACTTCTAAACAGCTAATTAGCATTCATTTAAAAAATAGGAATAAAAAAGGCATCCAATATTTACACAGGCATTAAAAAAGACAATTCACTTGTGTGAAAACACTGGTTAAATTTTCCAACGTTTTCCCCCTTTACTCTCTCATGTGGTCCAAATTAGCCCCTCCATCTCCTTGTACCAAATCCCAGGATGTGTGCTCTTAACAGTCTAATGCACTTCCACAACTGAGAAAATCCTAAACTCCCTTTATCCATACCTGTAAGTGCAGGAAGTCCGTACTGCTTTCCCATATACTCTTCTTAATGCTCCACCTTTTTTTCCCCCCAGCACTTGTGTTTGGGATCCCTTTAAGAGAGTGCTGACCCCCATCTGAAAGCACCCCCATTTTCAGCTTTCCAATTTTGCAGCATGATTTAATGTTACAGTCATCCTGTTCATGAACTTGAAGGGCTCTGGAGCTTGTGGTTACATAAGGGAATAAGAAATCTAAAATCCTGCAGCTCTTTTGCTGACACAATGAGCATTTTCATGCCCAAAGTCTGAGATACAGGAAATTAAGCACCTTTAATTTAAAAAAAAGTGTCCTTATAAAATGCAAGAGCCCCAAGGTATATTAAATCTTCTCATTCAATTATTTTCCATTCTAAGGATGGGAGCAGTTTGGAAAGACAAAACAAACTGCATGAATAACTGACTCAGTGTCTACCAACTGCATGTAAGAAGGGCCATTTGTGGACAGTAATAGTATTTTTTTTAAGATTAGCAACAATTAAAATATTCCAATTATTTATTTCATACCATGAAGTATTTCCCGCTCTCTTAGGTCTCACCAAGTATAGATTTATTAAATAAATAAATAGAGGGGAAAAAACGGTTGGTGTCAAAAATTCTAAGATACATTATTAAAACTGTGGCACTTACTGCTACCCAGATCAAACAAACAAAACCTTGAGTTTATTCAATCCACTTAAAAAGATGAAGTCACTAAGTTTAATGATGCTTTCCCAGAATAACAGCACACCAACACATGTTACCCAACAGATGAAAACATGTTTGCATCTCAGACACTGTCTAAATGTCCACAGTAACTGCAGCCCATTAGTATGTGCATCTCAAACTTTTATGTAGCAGCACATTTTCTACAATTATCCTGACATATAAATAACAGCATTGACTGTATCATTCATCTATGATGTATTTGGAGTACTTCAACTAATACAGACATCAAGCAGGTGTAGCCTGAAGGAATTCTGATGGCAGCTAGTTCTTACACGCTATGGTAATAACTTTAGGTCCAAAACTACACTGCAGTACATTTAAGCTATTTGCAGTCTCAGATGAATAGTTGCTGTTTCTCTCAAAATAAGATGTGCCAACCTGTGGCTTTCCAACAATTTTTACTTGGGTTTATCTTAACACAAAAGAAACATCTTCCACAGAATGCAACTTTACAATAAATTACCAGTTCTCCAGACACTTTTTGAACTGAGCAGTCACATTTACTGTCCACTTTACTTGAAAAACCCAACAAAATAAAACCCCCATATCTTGAGTATAATCTCTGGACTCTCATAAGGTAGCAAAGAACCACGTTAAGCATAAACATACAATGTTAAATGAGATAATAAAAGGCTTATTTCAGGGAAATTTTGAATGAACTGAGAGTCAAGCAATAAAGGAGAAAGATAAAAGTCTGATTAAAAGATTTGCACACTAACATTGTACCCACCTTCCACAATGGACACTCGAACACGTCAGACAGACCCAGGGACTTTTGTTTGACCGGCACACTATAAAAGATTTAAAAAAAAAAAAAAGGTCAAATGAATGAAGTCTACTTGATTTTAAAATACAATACAAAAAAATCAGAAGGACAAAAACACTGGTAAACCTTCTGATTTTTTCTTTTGGCTTTTAATAAGACAGTCCAGTGAACACAGGATAAAAAGCTATAGCACTTCTGTTTCATAAAACTTGTTCTACAAGAAACCATTTTAAAGAAGGTATTGCAAGAAAGCCTGGCAATCTGATAAGAAGCACAGAGAATAAATTACTGTGCAATGCATGATAATACACACCATTTATACAACGTGTATTCCTACTCTGCAGTGCTGATAAAGAATTTATCCATAATGACTTCACCCTCAATGTAACACCAGTGATGTGCTTCACAATTTACTCAAGACATCAGAAGATGTTATCTAAGTTTTTGGCTGTCAGATGTTAAGTCTAGAAAATTTAAAACATGGATGTTTAAAGCTAAAGGGCTTAAACAAAACCAATGGTAAATACTAAAAAAAGATGAAACACCATTCCCAGGGTAGAGCCATAGAAATGGGATATTCCAACTCTAATTCTAACCCAGCAGCATGTCACTGAAAGAGGGATGCTATGAAATACAGCACTTAAGATTTGAGAAATAAAATTGTTAACTATCCATTACCACAAAATTTACAAAAATAATATTACACTTTGAAATACCCAACTAATATGATGAGAAAATTAAAATAAAACACTAAGTGCATGGCTACAAGATCAGAAAACAAAAATAAAATACTACTTTGATTATTCCCAAAATACAAAAGGGTATGATAACAGACAATTTTTTTACACAACATAAATTTCTGCTGCTTGGAGCAGCCAGTCAAGAGAGTCACAGAGGAAAGAGAAGAGATTGGGAACATGAAGGCCTGTGAGGCCAGGGGGTAGAAAGACAAAGAGAATAGGACTGACACTGGTTGTACATGTAAATTACTTAAATTGTTATTTATTGTGTGAAAGCATGAGAACAGCCTTCCCCTTCCGGAGTCACATCTTAAAACAAGAACTGAAGCAGCACAGAAGCTGCTCCAGGGTAGGATCAATCTGAGCAGGCTAATTCAGGACTTGTAGCAAAACTCAAAACACAGTTCACCAAGCTATGAACCATGGTACATAGCAAACTGTTAAGATCAAAGACTATTGGAGAACATCAAGCTAAGAAAAGTAGTTTCTTTATCAAATTAAATGTTCATTAAAAAGGAAGGGGTCAATTTTGAAACAGCAGAGAACCAACAAGCTTAGCCATTTAGAAGAGCTAATATATTTTTCCACTACCAGATTTTACCTTTTTGATTTAAATCAGATGGAAAAAATAAAGAGTACACTGCTTTTTAAACAACTGGGTTTTGAATCTGAATTTATTATTACAAATAGCTGCTGTATGTCAACTCAAAAGCTAAATCCAAGGCATGTTTAAAATGAGAATGTTACCGTACTATGTGGGGGAAAAAAGGCACATCCTCCAGAAGTATTTTTTGAAGTAAGTACTTTAAACTCTCCAGTCAAGACTCCAGAACTGGTTCCTTCAGCTGCTTTACTTGAGAAACACATTTTTTCATATGTCTCAGTTTTCCGGCATTGGTTCTCCAAAACTCAATTTTTCTATTTCTAAAGCTGTTTATTCCCACAGCTGTGATGGTCATCTTGCAATAGATAGAAAGCAGCCAGGTAGAGCTGTTTTGGTTTACATTTCAAGTCAGGAACATGGAAGAAGTTTGTCTAATTTGACCAAAATGTTACTAAGAAACCCAAAATTTAACACTGGCAAACAGAAGAGAAAGGAAAAATCTTAAACAGCCATTATCAATTAAAAATGGGCTAAAGGAACCATTGGTCTACCCTGATACAATTTTATTTGCTTGAATTTCACAAACTACAATGTAAAATATGAACCAGAAGGAAAGAAAAAGAAGCCAAAACCATTCATGCACTTAATCTGTGTTCAAATGCTGCGTGAACAAAGCACTACTCTACGCTTTCCATGCCACGAACATTAAAAGGTCTTCCTAGCATTAAAATCCTAACAGAAATCTCCCACTTTGAAATCACATGTTTGCTTTCACTATGTTATCATCTATGCATGGAACTGGTTCTCAACCAGTAGGTCAAAGCATTATGATGGAAACTGTTACTCCTACTTTCCACTCCTACCAGACAATTACAATTTCACATTAAGGTACTTTAAATACCTGTACTGCTTGTTTGTCAAGTGTTAAATTATACCAAAGTAGTGCTCATTCTGCAGGTTTAAATGTTCTGCACAAAGTCAGCAAACAAGTCCAACTTCTGCACAATGCCAAAAAAATCACATACACTAAAACTTTCCATCTTTCATATCAGGGAATAGGAAAAGATGGCTCATTTGTTTACTTTAATTTTTAGGAAGAACTTTGGTCCAATTGCATCACATCAGAAATGTGTAGTTTATCTTCTGCACAAACATCTCCACCCACAAAGAACTCATACCACATGGAAGTGTCTCCCACTAAGATTAAACACAGAATCCAGTATTAAATCTGTGACCTCTGTTAAATTAAATTGCTCTATTCTCAGAGAATTACACAATTGATTTTTTAACACATTGCTGAAGACTTCATTTTGTATTTCTCTGAGGCTAGCTCAGTAAATAGCCGCATGAAAGCCTGGCTCTCCAGGTATTCCTCAGTACAGATCCTGAAGAAGTCACCATCTTGCTACTTAATAAATTTAATTACACTGGAAGCTTCAGGCATTAATCAGGACTCCATCAAGACAGGCACCATGGAATGCACAGCAAAATCACAAATCACTGTCCAGAACTACCTATAATCTAAATTAGAGGTAGACAGTTTGGCTTCATATGTAAAGATACTGCACATTATTCCTTTCAAATGGGGTATTGACATGAATGCAGTAAGCTTCAAAGCAGACCAGAAGTGAGAGGGCGAGATCCATAGCAAATCCTTCTCAATTCAGAAGAACATTACACAGCCCTGGAAGTTGACCCTTAAAACAGACTTGGGTGTTCTGGACTTTCAGGTCAGACAGTTACACTAAATCATGAGGAAAGACTTTCAAACCCATTTGTATAGCTACAGATGTATTCCTTCCATAACCAGTTTTCCAATTGGGATTTGGGGGTTTGGCTTGCTTTTGTTTTAGCACTACTTAAAAAAGAGAGGGGTGCATTACATTAGCATCCCTCACTTTGGATTAAAATTATGTTCAAACATTGTAACCACATAAAAAAAATTATCTGCCTTATTTAGTGGTATATAGACCAAGGAACACTGGCCGCTTTCTCAGCTTGAACAAAAGTTTGGCTACTGAAACAGTTACCAACTGCCTCAATTTGCTGTATTTTTAAATTAAATTCAAGTGGTCAGGCAAAGACAATACTTAAGTGTCAAAAGAAAAGCTGCAATGCCACAATCTCATCTGAGGCATTGCCATTTGCCACTTTACATCAAAATCATCTTATTCAGAAGCTCAGAAACACAATTTTTCATCATATAATAGGAAGAATTCTTTTACAGAATGATTTCTCTAAGTAAAACTTGAATACTGATTTGTTACTCAGTTTACAAAGCCCTCTCTAAATGAAGAGGAGTACCAATCTATCCCCAGGAGAGCAAAGAGTCATACATAACTTTGGGAACACTCAGAGACATCCATGCAGCTTCCACTTTTTGTAAGTCAACTGGGTAAGGTTCACTGAATTATGCCAAGTAGAATGAGCAAGATATGGTTAATCAGTTTGGTGTTCTCACCACAGGGTCCCCCACCCCATCCTACCCCACGATCATGCAAATATGTACTTCTCATGCTTATTTTTTTCTTGTTGAAAGCCGACTCCAAGTGCACTCTTGCGAAGCGTGAATGCTCCTGGCAAACACTGCATTTCTTACACAGCAAAGATGCAGACTGCCACTGAAGGAAAGTTACAGACACGTAAAAGTGCACAACCAACTTGTGAAATTAATGGGTTTGTTTAAACAGCACACTGCATAGCTGAGAAACTGGCAATAGAAAAAAGCAGCAGGAAGAGGAAGAGACAAACAGGAAGCAGTTTTTGTAAAGCAGCCAAGTTCAGAAACCTGCAAGATGCAGTGTCCACCAGAGACCTGGCAGCAGCACAGCCACAGCGCGAGTGACCCCGGGCCAGAGCTGCTACAGAACTGTGCTTACAGCCAGGGTTTAAAATAGCCCTTCATTGCACCACTAAAGAAAAGGTCACAAAATATCAGCACATTAAGAGCAATACTTTGGTCCTTCTGTTAAAAGCACATTGAATAGAAACAAGATTAGGGTCACTAAACTGTTTCAAACAGTCCCCACAGCCTTTACCAGACATCCTGGGCTCTGCTCTCAAAAGGAGCTATAGCAGCACTCCCACGTTACTGGCCCAATTATACACTTCAACAGCACAGTGACCTGCACAGAAACATCTCCAGACTAACTGACCTCTGGTCAGTTCACTTTACGTTCACACAGTAGATATGTGAACATTATGTTCACATAGTTTCAGCTACACTGAAACAAGCTAAACTGTAAAAAAAAAAAAAAAAACCAAAAAACCACCACTGTTGCTTCACTCAGGAAGAAGGAACAGTACTTACATACTTGTGGTGTCAGTGGTACACTGATACTGTGCTGAGAAAATCATCCCACAAACACGTGCACTTGCTGACAAAGGCATACAATATGCTACTTAAGTACAGCATGTTGCACATACAACATGTAACACACATGTGCCTATCAAAAAAATCCACAAGAATACTGTTACAAGAAATGGACTACTTTTCCTTTCTCATACCTTTCACTTGATTTTGCCTTAAAAATCCCTCAGTGTCCTGTTTAATTATGATTTAGTAGGCAGGCTTCCATTTTACCCCTTAAAGAACCAGACAATTGAAGCAAAAAAGAGCTGGGCAGTCTCCATTAGCAACATGTGAAGAAAAAAGCAGCAACAACCCACACACCAAAATGAGAAACTCCTTCTTTGTAAAACACAATCCTTCTGCTGTGACACATCAGGCCTAAGGAATCAGACTGAAAGCTACCTTTTCCAAAAATCTGGAAGTAAAGGTGAGAGAAATTTGCAAGCAAAATTCCCGGTGAGAATACAAAATTCTGCACAAGTATTTAATCGGATTTATACAAACCCCTATAGTAATAGCATTTCAAATGCAAAGATTTTCAGTCACAGAATTCATAGCATTTCTCAGAAAGCCCATTTCCATTTTAGAGATGAAAACAAGAGATTGAATAATTTACCAAAAGAATTTTAAGTTTATCAGCATAGATCAGAACGGAGCCTACTAGCCCATACACCCAAGTCCTTTAAATCATTTTAACTGCAGCCAAGGGTAAGATATCCCCAAACCCATCACTACACAAAACTTGTAAGGTGATTCGCCAAAACAGCTCTAAATTAAACACATAAAACTTCCCATATGCAATATACAACGGGTACCAGGTGTCTAAGTCATCCATGAAAGCTGGTATTCTAAGTAGGGAATTACTCAAGTTATTAACCTATGAGAAACATCAAGGGGACAAAGATGTTGGATGTGGTCCCTTCTCTGGGCTTACATGCTAGAGCTGCAAAAAGGTTCTGCCCACTGCTGGAATTTACAGCTCTGGAACTCCCTCTGGATGCAAGCACAAGTCTCTTCAAAGACTGAATAAATCAGCGGAGGAGTTTTCTCCACAAAATCCCCATGCATTCAAGATGTGAACATCTCAAGTTTAATGCAAGTATCTCCTACCCTTGAAAGGCCTTCTTTACAGACAACTCCTAAATGCTGAGGGAAGACTGACAATTCCTTCCCATGAGTAAGTACTTCAAGGGAAGAGTGAGACAAAGCAAGAGAGAGAGTGAACATTTCACCCAGCTTAGCAGTTACAGCTTTCACCTAGGCTGCAGGCTCCACAGCAAGGAATATCCATGCACTCTACATTCAAAATCCACCACGTGAAACACTCAGTTGTTAAAATTAAGACTGGAACCAAGCATTTTCCACCAAGATGAACTGACCAAATCACAACATTAGAGAGCCATGTGCACTCTTTCCTTCTGGCCCATAAACCAGCATATACAATAAACATCATTTCAAGGCAAAAATCACAAGTCTTCCTCATCACAGAACATCAGTCAAGATTGTAGGGCACGTGGATATGTGCAGAATCAAGACACTCTGGCATTGAAAAAACCACTCTATTGCCAGAAACAAAGCCCCAAGACACATCAGTATTTTTACCAGCAGCATGAAAAAACCCCTAACAGGCAATGTAAGTTACTTAGTACTAAGTACACGTACACCAACACAACTAATCAGGTTCCCAGCTTCTGACATTCATTTGTGTATTTAAAAAGGCAGTTCCTTCAAGTGAACACACAAGCTTTATCATTATCTAACCCTAATGTATGTTTACATTCAGGAGGAATCAAAAGTACTGAAAAGACAGGGCGGGCCTTAACATACCCAGAAGTGCAGAAAGAATGCTACCACTATCTTATGATCTAGGAATAGGTTCTTAGAACATAAAGACAGAGTTAAATGTGTATGATTGTTGACTGGGTTTTTTTTTGTTTGGGTGGGGAATGTTTAAAGTGTATATGCATTTGGGAAAAGCCAACTGCCCCACATTTTAAGAAGGCCAGTCAATTCTAGGTGAGTTAACTAATGAAAGTCAGGTGACTGAAAAAAGAAGTAAATGTTACAAGAGTATTTTTTTAACCTCTGAGCAGACAAAAGCCCCATTCTAAACAAAGAATGCAGGGAAAAGGAACATTACAGGCTTTGAAAACTAGAGACGTTCTACAGTTATAAGGCAGCTAGTTTTACTGTCTAGGTTTTAAAGACTACTCCCATTTGTTTCCAAACCTTATTTCACAAAGTTTTTCTTTCTATCCTTCCCTCAGTCCCATTAAAAGATGTTCATAAGTGCACTGAATTTGTTCTAAACTCTTAATCATTACGAAAACATATTCTATTTAACAATATTTTACGTAAGTTTAATTTGTTAGACATCTTTACTGCGTATTTTAGAAAAACAGCATTCTAGTCAAAATGAAACCAGACAGAAGGGGATAAGGTTTGCAATTATACTACTTTAAATGCTTTGTTTTAAAATGAGCTAACACACACATAACTAAAGGAAAAGTTAATAAAAGATGAAATTTCCATTACATTTGTATCAAAAGCAAGAGAATTCACCAGGAAGCAAGTCTCCTGGTAAGCATTACTAAACATACAAAAATGTTAAACCCTTCTTTCCCAATGAAGAAAAGTCTCAACAGTATCAGGTCTTATCCTGACTCAAATCACATTCAAGTAAGACTCCAAAGAACATTCAAAGAAAGAAACAAACAACCCTCACTTACAGGTATGGAAAAAACCCCAAGTTATTTCCTCTGTCTTTATCTTTCAGCCAAAATCAGAAAGATTGAGTTTCTAGTGAGGAGACAAGTCATTTAGTGATAGTTTGTGAACTACTATTTGTGCTCGTGCACACCTGTACATGTAGTTTCCTCCTCCTTGTGCCAAATAAAAGCATTGCTCAGTCTCACAGAGGAAATTTCACAGATGGTTACAGTGAACCATTCCCATTTACAGTGGAAAACCACAGATAGTTTAGATATACTGAACAACAACTGAGTGAGAACATAAAACACGGGTAGGTGAACAACTTTTCACAGAATAAGTAGGTCGCGGAAGTGCCCAACACATTCTTAACGCTGAAGAATATCAGAGAACAACGTGACCAGCTTCATCTGCATGGAATTCCCCTCCCCTACACTCGACCACAGTGGCTTCAGTCTGGCATTAGGATTATGCAATCAGAATTCCACACTGAGAAACAGGGAATGTTACAAAAATGCAGGCGTTTTTATTTGCCTGTATTCTTAGTGCAGTGATAGAAAAGCAGACAGGGAGGTCAGGAAAACTTCTTCTAACCAGTGTAAACAGTTCCCCAGGAAGTGGCTGAACAAACTGGGGGGAGGAGGTGCCAAACCAAAGTCAGGTCACTCACAGCAGCAATCCAGAGACACCCCGAGCTCGCTGCCCTGCTGCTCTGGGTAAGGGAGGGAGAGACAGAAAGAATCAGCACTGCCAGTCACACAGACATTCAGCTCCCAGGCTACACTACTGCGATTTCTTCTGATAATTTAATTTTTCTACATGTCCAGTCAAACTTTAGGACAATGTAGATGTGTCAGCAGTTGATCTTCCTGCATATACCAGAAAAAGCACATCCTACCTGAAAACAAAGTGAAAAGTATCCATTATTATTTAAAAAAAGGAAAAAGTAAAACATTAGAGACAGTCTGATCTTAATGAACAAGCACAACCAAAAGCATTTTGTTAAAAATTACTGCCTCTATTTCTCCTTTACACTCCAAAAACATTTTTTAGTTGTTTGGCTACTTTGATAACTCATTAGCATACAAATTTAAATACATATATTTTAAATTTGAGTATTTTAGCCTTCACAGAAAAACAGCTATTATTCCTCAGTATAGCAGTAGCATCCACAAAAAAAAAAAAAAAAGTTAGTCAATCTTTGTTAGAACAAGACACATAAACGCTCATTTTCAGACAGCAGCCAGAAAAAACACAGCAAAGCCAACAGTGTAATGTCGTTTTGACAAGTTAGCAATCAAGAGCAGGTCAAAATATTCAAGCTGGGAATAGGAGGGAAAAGAGGGGAAAGACAGAAAGAAGTCTTCTTGCTTTCTTTACATAATCTAGTGAATAATCTGTTTGTTTGTAGTTGCCACTGTTGCATTCCTACTTCCCCAATATCAGCAAAAGACACATTAAACCATCCATGTGACAAAAAAAAAAAAAAAAAAAGAGAAAGAAATGCTTGGTGGATGAAAACATTACCAAATCAAAACATGAACTGAAGGGTAAAAACCCAAAAAATTTAAAAGGATCAAGGCTGTTTTGAGAAAATGCACCTATTTTGACACAGACAAGCAGATGCGCATATTCCCACCTACCAAGTACCTCCAAAAATCAGTATTTCCCTGTTTGATATTGATAGGGACCTTCAACCCCCATCCCCAAATCCGAGAGTAATACCTTGCTTTACAAAAAGCTGTCTGCTTGCAGTACTGGGGGCAGGCCAACTTCCAGAACCACCACCTTGTTCTGCCAGGCTGCCTGGGGGTATTGGGATTAGATTCACACGGGTAATTTAATCTTCCACAGAAATCTCAAACTAGGTTTACAAGATCCAAAATTATGCAAGGTATTCCAAAGGGGGTAACACCAGAGGATTGCTTTGACATACCAGATAAGACTGCTAAATGGCAAGTGTAGTCATTATGTCAAGTACCATTTAACATATCCTCTTATAATCAAGGAAAAGAATTTTTAAGGACAAAATCTTACACTACTCCCATAACAAGGGCACCATAAAGCAATTCCGATTCACTCTACAATAAAACGTTTCCTCCAACAATACTGGAGTATAAATCAGAACAGCCTTAACTAGTTTTCAGAGCCAAATTTTTTATTAAATTGCACTTTCTACCCTTCATGGAATATTTTAATTAGTGGCCTTTAATTACTTTTTACCTAGGTAAGGAATGTTTGGTAAAACAGAAAGCAAAGCATGAGCAGGTTACTAAATGAAGTGAGTGGTACTGATCAAATGAGAAATAGCTCAAAGCTTAATTTCATTCCAGACACTGGGTCTGAAACTTTCACTCTGTCAACCTCAGACACACACATGACAAAAAAAAAAAATTAACAAGTCTGTCAGCCTCAACACCTTGACACGATAAGACAAACAAAGTATAATGCACTGATACTGTTTAACACCTGCATACCCTGAAGAGTTTGGGAAAGGCAGGTGAAAATCATCCTGCTTACATTGAAACCAGCTGTAATGAGATTTGCCCTAATCTGTGGTAAATCAAGAGTCTGCCATGCACACGAGTGTCTCATCCTGCCTCCACAATGCCTCAGACTATACTGTCTCCTTACTTGCTACAGTTCAAAGAGTCATTTCAAAACACTGGACACTTCAGAACAGTCAGTAGTAAAATTTGTCCTTCAAAGCTTATCTTCAAAATCATCATGAAGATTAGATCTAGTTTCTCAAAGGCAACATATTAAATGTCTACTTCTTTCCTCTGAAGCATCTCTTCCCCCAGCTAATGTTCAAATTTTGTGATGGATTATGGTTTTGTTCAGTAGAGTATAAACAAAACTTTGAAAAGAAAATCCAGAAAATATTAATCACCACCAATTTAAGTTTACTTTTAAAAGATACTAAGTATCTGAAAACAAAGACTCACCTTTTTTTTTAATTAAAAGGAAATTTACATCTAATTTATGAGACCAAAATTAAGACTTTTATCCTATCTCAATAAATGTGCATCTTCTCACTAGTTCCAAAGCACTGTGCTCTATCTCACAGGCCAAGATAACTGCTGACCCATGGTCAGCTCACACATCAGTAACCAATTCAAACGGGAAAAAAAAAAAAGCCAACACCAAAACAATTTTAAGGAAAACAAGACTGTGTCTAAAAAAAACCAAATCTAACAAGCTAACTTAAAACAACAGCCAGGGAATGAATTTAAGGAGATATAACAACCTATAAAGAGTTACTAACAAGCATTCTTGCATAGCAGTGACTCAGAGAAATAAAAAGGTGAAAGACTACCCAACTCTGGACTTAAAGTGACTGAATAAAAAGGGGTAATTTTTAAAATATATATATATACTTATTTTGTCCTTTAAATTTCAGAATAAATCTGGCAATTTCCAGGCCAATTTAATTTTCCAGATGTAGGGTGACAAATAATCCTCACACACACAATACAGACCACTAGGTCCACACACTGTCCATGATCTTACCCTGAGTTTACACGCAGAGAACTGAAGTTTTCTTAGGAATAAGGTCCCTACCTACCCCCTCTCCAGTTTCAGCAAGTTTTCCCTCCTCCTATATCACAGTAATCACAAAAAGACAGAAGAAATCAGGACCTCTGGTAATAAAACTGGAAAAGCAGACAGAGACACAAATACTTACGGAAATGAAGAAGCAACACTAAGAAGCAGCTGGGATGAAAAGGAAAGCCAAGAGGGTTAAAGTCTGTACCTGCACTTTTACACTGTACTTGTGTTTGCACTGACTGCAACAGTCCAAAGCCAAAAATCACAGCGTGGCAGAACAGCATTACCTACCCCAGTGAAAGCAGAACAGTGCGACTAATTTAACTGAGGAAACAAAACCTGATGGGGGGGGGTGGGGGCAGGCAGGGAAGCAGCTAACAAAAAAAACCATCACGAGCAGCCTGACCCAGTGCAGTCATGTTCTTGAAAGGTCTACTCAGCCTAAAACATTTGGTCTCAAATCTAAATAAGCATTCAGGGATATGTGGGGTTATTCTGAACAAACTGAATTTACCAAATATTTTAGTAACTTAAACACACACAAAAAAAGTCATTAACTCAGCATGTGGATTTCCACCATAATCACTGTTCATTAGGCCTCAAACAGCTTCCAATGCTGGCTCTCCTGTCTTTCATATTCCCAGTGTCATTTCTAAATCCCACAACGTATGTTTCTGACCACTGGTGCAATTACAACTCTTATACAACAGAAATCAGAATGCAAATGCCAGGCACATATATTCAGCTTTTGCAGGAAATACCAGTCTACAGCCAGAACTGCTCTCCAATACCTAACAAAATCATGCTTTTTAACGGGGAAAAAAGAACTATTCAACTGACAGTGATCTGAAAAGTAAGTTTTAAGCATCCTTCACAAATGCAATTCCCCTTTAAAAAAACCAAAAATCACAGAATCTCTATCTCAGCAGACAAAATCCTATCACTCTGCAGTTATTCTTCTAAAGACAGAACATCAAATTCTATACTGAACAACCAATGAGCCCAGTGAGAACAATTAATGAATCCTCAACCACACAGAAAAAAAAGTTGGAAAACCTCTCCAGACTTCCACAGGTGTGCTTAGAAGATTGCAATCTCACTTAGGTGAGGCAGGGCTCCCTGTGGTTTGATGAGTCTATGAAAAGTTGTTAAGAAATACCACATCTGAGCTATTCCAGAGTACTTTTCATAATTACATGATTTGCACAACAGTGCTGAAGGTGTGGCACATCATACAAATTCAACAGCTTCAGTCTGTGACACAGTCCTGCCAATGCCTCCAGCTACTCTGCTTCCAACTTCAGCAGAAGCTTCAGAAATTAAAGTGCATGGAAAGACTGCAATCCTGTTGGAATTAGCAGATATCTGCACACATAATTTCACATGACAGTGAAATGACAAGCCATTTTCAGTTTCTATACCATTTCTACTTTGCATATATTTCTCCTCCTAAATGCCCCATTACAACAACGAACTGCCTATAGATCTGCAAAAAAATCATTCTGTGCTCTAGTTTGATAATCTTGAAGCTCCTCAAAGCAAATACATGCTGCTTTCTGCACTGCTGATTGTAAAGAGCAGGCCTAACTGGTTAAATACTCAGGGGAAAGCACACCATTTTCTAAATGGGGGGCCTTAAACTCTCTGACCTCCAAACTACTCAACAGTAACGTAACAGAAGATCTAGACACTGAAAAATGAACATACAGCATTACTTTTTACCTGAAAACAAAACCACTCATATTTGGATCACACCCTTGTTGTCAATGCTTCCTCTCAGTGCTTTTTTAAGAATCTTCCCTCATCACAAGACCTCCAAAACAACTCCGGCAGGAAGCTTTCAAGGGAAACTTGAAACATTTGGGCAAAAGGAGCAGCTCAGGCTGATGCACATGCTCCTCTAACCAACTCGTACCTTCAGTAAACCTGGCTTCCAAATACCAGCACCAAATGCAACACTCCTCCATTACACAATGACACAATATTCAAGATCAATTAACAATACTCAAAAGTGCCTCCATTATTACCTTGTGAAGTTATTGTTGCAACCAGGAGTTTTTTCGGACAGACAAGGAAAAGGTACTTAACTCAGCATGGCAACTGCAGCCCCACAAATCTCTAGAATACCAGATAATGATAAAAATAGCCACTGATAGTCTGAACTAAAACTCAACTCTCCAACCTATTCTGCAACGTTTTGCTATCACTGGCACATCAGGTGGCTGCCAGAAAGTTTCCTGGATCACTACCTTTTTCTGGAAAGGTCAGCAGCAACTAGGAACAGGACAGGCAAGTTCTGAGTTAGTTTAAGACAATGTACTTGATGAGAGATGCCCTGTAATTACAGAATGCGGAAAACTGCCTTCCAAATATTTTTCTACAACTGGGACACCACCACCAACAAACCCAACTAAAACCATACAACCTTAGAAAACAGCATCAAAATTAATAGGAAATGCATTAAATTTTAACAAGGTATTAATTTACACGCAGCATTTTCTGTTTAATTTTATATTACAAAGTTACATCAAACCCAGCAAATAAGACATAGTATTTACTGTGACTTGACATAAACCCGTATTACCTATCTTTAAAAAAACTGACGTTACTAAAGTGAGTACAAACAAAAAGATGACAGTACTCTACATACTATTACAGAGTTAATGTAACAATAATCACGTTATTACCAGCTGGAAGTGAGAACTGAGGCACTACAGCTTTACTATACTAGTAGAAATGCACCATTAATTTAAAAAAAAACCCACAATTTCATTTGCTTTAAATTAACAAAAGCCTGCTGTTTGTTCACTGGACTGTTTTAAATTCAATCTACTGAGTTTTTTTCTCTAGCCACTTGTTAAGATTTCAACAGTTATCTATGCGAGTACTGTGTGACTTACCTTTTTTTTCTTAAAAAGCATTACAAACAAAAAACTCCCCTAGATATGGTGCCATCATTATTCAGTGCCTGAAGAGCCCTTACACCTTCCTCCTGCCTCAGTGCTGTAAAATAAATCAGGTGATTGCCCAGCAACTGGCTCTCTCTGTAAGTGCTGGTTTGGGAGAAACTCCTCTGAACAACAAAGAAAAACTTGCTCTAACTGCTGAACTTCTTTGTTGAGAAGCAGAATGCATAACATGGTAGCTGTAAACTGGCTATTATTTTAAGCTAGGAAGTTATATTAATACCTTAGCATGTATTTTTAGTTTTGGTACTTTTATCTTTTTTAAGTTCTCTGAAGGTTGGTTCCCTACTGCCATACACTTCTTCTTGACAACTTTGCTTACCCTTGATATTCTGAAGATAACAGATGGACTTTCAAAGTTAAACTCCTTGACAATAATTTTTTTTTTTTTTGTAAAAAACCATTAGGGACAACAATTTTTCCTGTACTTCTCCTTTCCTCCTAATAATTTCCCTGCATGACTCCACTGTAAAGTGTACACCCTCTAAATCAAAAGCATTACAGAGAAAAATAACTGGTTTTGCCAAAGGAAGCAGCAACGCTACCACACCTTGGCTCCCGGAAACTGCAATCAGGGAAGAAGTTAAGTAAGCAGCAGCCTTCCCACACGAAGGCACTGACACTGCGAGACAAAGGACAACCATCTTCCCTTTAAAAAAAAAGGAAGACCTTAAAATACATTTAGCCCTTCAGTGCTCCCCGGTCGGTCATTACCAAAGGAGGATTCTTCTCCAGCGCCCACCGGCACAAGTCCCGCTGCTCCTTTAAGCGGGGCCTACTTCCCACTCTAAACCGAGGTGGTTGTGTCTGCTTTCGCACGGGGCACAACTAAACACAACTACAGCAAACAAACAACGACAGCAAACATCGCGGGTTATCTGTGCAGAAAGCTAAATTTGTAACACCTGGCGCACGGCACGTTTAAAGGGAAAGCCCCTGAACAAACAAGATCATGCGAGGTACAGTAGTGACGACAGGATATTTGCATTATTAAATCAAAGAGCAAAGTACTAAAAAAAGACGACCTCTACAATCCTACCGACTCACAGGTAGGTGAGCGTGACCCCCAAACCCCCACAGACCACCTTCACTGAGATGCTCCTTGGCTTGAACGGGGGTCCCAAGCGACGCGTTCCACCGCAACAGTCTTATTAAAACTACACTCTCCAAAGTCCTTCCAAAAACGTATATTAAAAAAAAAAAAAAAAAGGAAAGTAATCTCAGGCAGATTTAAAGAACACACTGACCCTGCAGCTGCCAGCGGCTCGTCTCCCTTCAGCCACGGTCCCGGGGCAGAGCCGAGCACGCAGCTCCTCCGGCAGACAAAAGGAGCGCGGAGCGCGGCCCCGCAGAGCTCCGCGGCGGCGGGGCGGGGGGCGCGGGCCCCGCCGGGACAAAGTCCGCTGCCTGCCCCGGGCCGGACAGCGCTGCGCTGGGAGCCCGGCGCAGGGCCGGGGGTGGGAGGGCAGCCCCCACTCCTGCCACAACACACGGCTCCCCCGCGGGGACAGCGGCGGCTGGAAGGCGCAGCCCCCCTCAGAGGGTACCGCGGGGCGGCCCCGGCGGGTGGGGACCGTGGCAGCCGCCCTCCCGCGCGCCGCCGGGCCCTCCCCCGCCCGCGGGGCGCCCTCCCGCCGTCGGGCAGAGAGGACAAAGGAACGGCCGGGCTACCGCGGGCCAGGAGGGCCGCGCAGCGCAGGCCGCACTCACCGCTGCAGCACCAGGAGGAGGGCGAGCCCTGCGGGAACTTGGCCGAGTCGGGCGCGATGCAGACGCTGGAGCCGAGGTGCGGGCACTCCATGGCGGGCGCGGCGGAGCGGGGCGGGCGGGCGGCTCCTCGCGGCGCTACAGCAGCGGCGCCCCGCGCACAACAGCCATCTTAAGGCCGGCCTCCCGCTCCGCTCCGCGCGAGGCCGGGCCGGGCTTTGCGGGCAGCCGCCCTCCCTCCCTCCCGTCCGCGTCGCTCCCCACCCGCCGGGCTTTGCGGACAACCGCCCGCCCCAGGGGCCAGTGGCCCGGCTGGCCTGCAGAGAGGCGAGCGCCGGCGTTCGTGGAGTGGCTTGGGTTGGAAGGACCTTGAAGATCATCCGCTTTCAACGCCTGCCATAGGCAGGAACACCTTCCACTAGACCAGGTTGCTCCAGGCCCCATCCAACCTGGCCTTGAACACTTCCAGGGATGAGGTATCCACAGCTTCTCTGGGCAACCTGTGCCAGTGCTTCACCACCCTCACAGGGAAGAATATCCTAATAGCTAATCTAAACCTGCTCTCTTTCAATCTGAACCCGTCCCCCCTTGTCCTCCATCACTTCATACTCTGCCATATAGTCGTGCCCCATCTTTCCTGTAAGTTCACCTTAGGTACTGAAAGGCCACAATTAGGTCACCCTGAAGCTTGTCATTTCCAGGCTGAACAATGCCAATTCTCTCAGCCTTTCCTCACAGCAGAGCTGCTCCACCCATCTGATCAACTTGGTGGCCTCGTCTGGACTCACACCAGCAGCTCCACATCCTTCCTGTCTTGGGCCCCAGGGCTGGGGCAGCTCTGCAGGTGGGGTGGAATCCCCGCTCTCCTGCTGCCCACAGGAATCTGGATGCAGCCCAGGACACGTTTGGCTTTCTGGGCTGCATGCACTGATTGCCAGCTCATGTCTAGCCTGTCATCCAATGTTCTGTTCTGTAAGGTGCACGGTCTGAGGTATGTGCCAGATTTTTTTTTAAAGAGTTACCTGGCCTCAAATTTAGCTTGTTACTGAATTTCCTACTCTATGGCTGTAACCTTTAAGTGGTAATAAAAGTATAGATGTTGTGTTACAGCTTTACCAGACAATGCAGAATAACAGTTTTATAACTCAGCAATTTGCAAAACCAAAATGTAGTTCCTTTTCAAATAGAGCAAATAAAGTCCACCAGCATAAAAGTGGGGACTTTTTTAGTCTAAGGCTGTGACAACTCTTGAATATTATTAGGAGTTTTAGACCTTTTCTCTTACATTAACTAATGTGAGAAACACAATTTTGCCACTGGTTTTGCCTGTTGTGTGACCTTTGAGTAGACATGGAAAGCATCTCTCTCAATGTATTTTATGTGGCACTGCACTATTTCATGGAAGAATATTTTAGAAACTGACAGTTCTGTATGGATTTTCAGATGAGATACTTTAAATATTCATATCAAAGATGTCTTGGTGGTCACTAATCTCCTTGGCAGAATGCCATTCTTTACCCTTTGTTCTTTTTCACCCTGTTTACACAAGGGGGAAAAAAATCAGAGCATGAAAGATCCAATTCTTCACAGCATCAGAAACTACTTTGACTACACTCCATGGAATTAGTTTGCATTTCTAACTGTGTAGCTACAAGCAGCATTAGGTCATAGATACCAAACTGTGAATTAAATGGCTGCAAATGTTACCTTGACACAAAACCATAGATCTTCCTCACATAACCCTCATCCTTCAAGCTTGTCATATTTGATCTATTAGGTAAGTAACATTTCCAACATATATTTTACAGGTTGTACAGAAACCATGTATTTATATAATTTTCTAACAAGCATTGTACAAATAGAGAAAAAATTAACTGGGAAAATAATATTTAAATATGTTTCATACAACATACAAACCTTGATACACATCTAGGAATTACTTGTACTAATTCAAGGAGCTTCTAAAAAAGGTGGTCATGCTAGCATGCTTTACATTAGCCAAAGGATCCTTTTGTTTACTCTCCACCCTCTGCCACAATGTATAATGAAGACAATACATTGAATTAAGGCAGCAGTTTGACTGCAGTTGCTGTCTTTTCTCACCAATGCATACATTTAATCCCCGTGTTGTGCCCCACCCATCCTTACACACACACAATGAGTAAGAAACCTCAACTAGATCTGCTTTTCTCATTTTCCCCTTGTACCAGCGTTACTTGGCCTTCTCCAAGCAGTATAAACCAGAATTTAACCGAAACAGCCAGTTCTTACCTGTGTGGATTATGTTAGCGGTATATTTAGTCTTTCAGAAGTAAGGAAACAATATATCAACAAGATTAAATATGGTAAAATAAACATGTTTATATGGTTTTGGTTGTCTACTTTCACTTTAGCACTGTTATTACTGACTTTATGCCTTGTTTCTTTGCAAGATAATAATGGAGTTTTCTCAATTTTTTCATTTGTGGGTTGACAGCCATTCATTGACTCTTTGAACAGTGTAATTCTGTGCAAAAATGTGCTCATTTCTTTGTTTTAGTTGCCATGCCCACAGCAGATGTGGTAGCCTTTAAATTTTTTTATCTCTAGCTGCCAAGATAAATACTTAAGTAAGGATGATTTTATCTGTTAGGGAGTCAGGATGCATAGCAGTTATCACATATGTGAGGATGCATAAGGACCAGTATAAGCATGTTTGTAATGCAGCCTCTTGGCCTACTGAAAAATAATTGATCACTAATGCAACTCCCAGCACTCAGATCTCAAAAGCTTTGCTTACAACAAGGGTAGTTTTAAGTGGCTTGCAGTGAGGTGTACATGTTGAATGCAGAGGAAAACTGGAGTAGAAGCTCTGGGTATAATTTTCCTTTTTGGTTTGCTTCGTGAGTAAGATTTCTTCAGTACAAATGACTTGATTTGGAACCAGAGTCTCACCTCTTGGTCCCATCCTTCCTCAGATCAGAATAATTTAGATGATAGCTAATATAAATCCTACAGGCACATGCTCATAATGGGTGCAATCAGTGCAGAACAGGAGCTTGTGATTTAGCACTGTGTATTAGAAATTTCTAATATAGCACATCATCATCTCTACTACAAGAGAGATACTTCACATAGAATCCCCTTCTGGGATATATGTAGTCATCCATCTATGCTATAGGTTCCACCTGAGAGCATGTGAGCTTAGAATTTGGTCCTGAATTGGTATCTTGCATATATACTAAGAATTTACAGTGGGAGTGGGGAAGTTTGCCTGGAGAGTTCTTTTGTTCTGCTGTATTCCTCAGAAATAAAATTGGTGGTGTTAAATATTTGAAAACATTGAAAACATTGCTTGCCATGAGTATGTATTATGATATGGTCTAATGATAGAGTAGCAGCAATTTTCCTTGTGATGATGGCTTCCTTCAAAATCACCAGATGAACATCACTCAGTGGATCAAGTGAAGCAGACTGTTGCCTTAGCTGACTTCCACATTTGCTGTAGAAATTGGAGAGCATGGAATGAAGAAGGGATGATGCTGTAGAAGTGGAATGAATGCTGACCTGAAAAACTATAATTCAGTCTTTGCCAGACGATTCTTGCATGTCACCTGGCAAACTATTTCAACCAATTTCTTTACAAAGTAGACCTGTTTGCTTGTTTGAAGACTAATGTCCTTCTCAGCTACAGCTGTGGAAAGAGGCCAGCTCTGTTCAAGGCACACACATTGGACTTTTCCTATCTCTATGGATACACATCCATCCTCCACTTCTAGATTAAATACATAAAGATAGAAATAATACCATCTCCCATGGCATGTTTCTTCTTATTCAGAATGGAGATTGGCACTCAGCTGAAATATGAGTATTAGCAAGCCTTTTGCTCTGAGCACCAAGTGGCAACTAAGGTCCACACAGCCTCTTGCAGTGAACACTCTGAACACACTACATGCCAATCCAGACCTAGTAACAACTTGATATAGTGGGCTTTCACCTCTAATTTCCCAAAGGAAAACCGAAACATTCAGGTATGATGGCAATAGTGATGGAGACCACAGAAGCCCACCACAAGGAAGCGAGTTCTTTACTCAGTGCAGATGCAACTCTGAGGCAGATGCTGGCAGGCAAAATATCAATAGAAAGCATCAGAATATAGGTAATTTCTAACACAAGGCCTCAGCTTAACAAAACCTCTACTGAGGGTTGGCCAAGCAGTTCTGTGAGTTCTATGCCATCTGCAGTGGACAGAAGCTTAGCTGCAGGCAGCTGTGTATGAAACTACACTAGAGCACATTAAATACCACAAGCACATTTCTGCTGGCACGTTGTCTCATTAACAAATCTATTTCCATTTCCTGTATAACAGCTCTGAAAATAAAGCTCAAGCAATTTTTCAGTGTTTGATCATAAGAACACAAGCACATCCCTTTACAGGGTTCAAGATTTTCTCTAAAGGACAAGATCTCTAAGATGAAGGACAAAGAATTTAAAAGTAGGCAAATGCCCAGAGCAAGCATCCGTGACAGAATTTGGAGCATGGGATTAAAGCGTGTAAATGGGCAGGACTCCTTCCCAGCACGCCCAGGACACTGCCGAGCACACCCCTTGAGGGGGCGGTGTGACACAAGGCATGGAGCAAAGGATCCGGGGGGCCGAAGGACGAGTTCTGCACTCTTTCTGCTTACACCGGCACTGCAAGAAATTCCCGGGATATCTACTGCCACAGGATTTATGGCTCTCTCCAGTTATATGGAGGCGTCCCTCATTTCTTAATGAGTTGCTTCCTCTGGGAAATAAGGTTGGCTTTGGCAGTACAAATGGCATTGGGCTGATTCAGATTCCATCAGAACAGAAGAATGTGTTTATTTTTTAAAGTATAATTCAAATATGTATCTGAGATCTGATTTCTTTAATTTCTAAGAGCCTATAATAATTTTACATCACTTTTCCAAGGATTCCAGGAGCTTTAATTCTGCCCCAAACTTCACCTGTTCTGCACTATCCCAGCTTAGATACAATGTAAGGGGATAAATAAAGGTGAATGTGAGTAATCTCTGTGATGGGTTTTTTTGAACAAACCAATGAAGATGAGACAAACAAATGGCACAAATAAACTGAATGGTTTTCATAAGGTGTTATTCATACAGACAAAGAGTTATTTTTAATTCATGTTTTAAACAAATGCCTTAAAGTTCTCATATGTCTGGCAGCTTTCAACACCAGCTTCATCAATTGTTTAGTGTCCTCCAGAGCCTGTTCAATAATGCAGGTGGATCAGGGTGACATCAAGGAGTATTAATTCATGTCACTGGCATTTAGCTTTTACTGTATTTGTTACGTAAACTTTATATTATATATTTCCAAATGCAGTCTTGAAAAGAATGAGTCTGTACTTCAGCTTAAGCTGCTTTAAAGATCAGCAGACTTCATTTCATCCCATCAGAATAGAACATTTTAGAGCCTGGATAACTAATTTCTCTTCATCGCAACTGAACAAGGCTTACTCACTAATTTTTTGGCAAATGAGGAAACTATAGGTATATTTAAAAGAAATAATAGGCAGCTCAGCTTACATACTGTATCAGAGCACAGAAAAGAACTTCCACGCATCCTGTTGAAAGAAAGCCTAGTAGTACCTATTTGCCTGGAAAATATCATAGTTGGGACCAGCTTATCCATTTGATCAAGGAAAGGAAAACTGTTCAAAAGCACTCGAGTAACTCTAGAACCTAAAACTCACTAGTATTATTTCTTGTGTAACAAGGAGCAAACCCATAGCTGTTCCTAAGCTGCAAGTACTGCATGTTTAAATGACATTCAGGTTTTCAATTTCACCACTATGATTAGTTAACAAATCAAAAGACAATAATCCAGACACAAAAAATGTAAGAAATATTACTCCGGTAATAATCCGTGAGGATTAGGAAGATAATGAAATGTTATAGAATTATACCATTTCAGATAAAACTTAGGAATCAGAATGCAAAATCTACTTGCTAGTGAAAAGAACATGTAAGGAAACTATTGTAAAATAAATATTTAAATTAAGTTCTATACTCCCATCTCAAAGACTTACAAATGGAAAGTCCCAAGATGAACTGGGTGATCTAAAATGATTTTTTTCACCTCTAACCTGTTATAATATCTAAATGTATATATTAGTTATATCTGTAGAATATTGCTACAGTAAAAGTATCATATGTATCTGTGAACTGTAACTCTACACAAATGATACCACTTTTCCTGCTACATTAAACAAGATTGTTGACAGTCAAAACACTGTACAAGCTATTTCTGCTTCGTTTGCTGTAAGCTACAAAGGCATCCCACCTGACTCTGCTGCATGTGCTTGCTTCCAGTTTTGTACAAGGAATTTTGTACTGTACTGCACACATATCTTGGTTCTACTTTACTGTCCACAAAGAACTGTGAATGCTAACACAAAAGGTGCCAGCGTCTCAGCATTTTGGTTCTGAAGTGTTTTGACTCCAAAGCAAAGTATCCCTGAAAAAACTTGCCATTATACACAAAGACAGTATATACACTTCATTGATAACTAAGTTGAGCGATATTTGTGGTAGCACAATGGCACATTTTATCCTGTTTGGAGATCAGCTCATTACCAGGGAAGCAGGAATTTTCTTTCCATGTCACTAGGATTACATTATTTGTTATTATGTTACTCTTCAGGCCTAGTTATTCACAATGTTGAGTAGCAATCTGAATTGTGAAATAGGAGACCATTGGTCCAGATTTCCTTTCCTCACTCCCTTCACTCAACATCTGTGAATTCAAGGACTGAACAAGGCCTTCTGAAATGTTTCTGGTCTAGCTGGAACTTGAAACTTGAGATGGCAAAATCTCAAGGGAGAGGAAGATGTTCAGCTTGTTCTGAAATAAGAAGCTGCCGGGAGGCCCTGTGAGCAGAACTAAGTATTAGAAAGTCTTGCCAAGCTCCAAACACCCCCAAGTTACTGGGCTGCTGATCCGTCTGACCCCAAACTTTGCCATACCCAATCCTGCCATACCTCCCTCTTTCTGCCTGAACACACCCATAGCGAGAACCAGCCTGGCTGGCTGGGGCTGGGGCATTGGCACTTACGCTGCCAGCAGGCTTCTGTTCCAGGCAGCTCTTTTGCCAATGCCCAGAGTCACCCCTAGCTGTTCCTACAGAGAAAACTGTCCATCACCTTGTCATGGGAAAAGGAGCAGATACTGTTGATGGTGCTGCACAAGCATTAGCAATATTAAATCGCAAGGTATCTGCGTAAAAGGAACATAGGACTACCTGCAAACTTCTTCCTGCAGGGATGTACACTGCATATCTTTTGTATCTGTTGTTGGGACATGCTACTTAAAAGTGTTTACAAATCATCCTGTTCTCAGAGAGACCTACAAACATTGTAGTTTGAGGTTATATTAACTCAGCTGACTACAAGTTGTATGGGGTTGTGAAGAGGCATCACTAAGGGCTGAAAAGTGAAATTAAAGAATGAATCTGACTTGATGTCATCTGAACAGATTTGTGCAAATAATCTGGAAAAACTCATCATGCATTGCCTGTCAGTGAAGAAGTCATTCCCATTCACCTCGGTAGGCAAACAGTTGGAGCAGTTCTTGGTTCTGTAATAGGAGAGGCTATTCAGGAATGTTCTCAATCTACAGTACTGGGCTATGCAGGTCCCTTTGACCCTGTCTGCTATGATAATGTGGTTATCACTGTGTATGATATATCTATCAAATTGCAGCTCTGGACACAAGACTGCTGCAGCAAACAAGCTGGTGGGACAACTCCAACAGCTCCACGTCCCTGTTTTCCCCTGGAAAAGCCCCTTGTGGGGAGGTTTCAAACCAGCAGCTGCACCACTGGTGCACTGCCTTCCCAAAGGGAACACAGGCCAGCAGATGTGGACTCCCTGCATCCCTGAATGACAATTAATATTTTGAAAGATTTTTGGGGACATATTATTAAAATGTAAGCAGAATACACTTAATTTAAAACCTTTTCATGCCTTCATGCAAAAAACTGGCCCCCATTTCTCTCTCTCCCCACTCCTAACTCCCTGGCTTTTGCAGTCACTATTAAGGATTTACATTTCTGGAAAACTACAACACTGACTTCTTTCACATTGGCTTTTAAAGGTAACATATGACTGGCAAGGTGTCTGCCAGCCAGACAAACCAAACAAGCTTTTTATGTCTCCAAAGATAATAAAATAGTGCTTGGAGCACAGCTTGCCTTGAGTTTCTGCACGAAGCTCCACAAAAGGAGATGGCTATTTTAATCATCCTGTAGTTTCTTAAGCATAGGTTCTCTTGTTGATTTAGAACAGGCTCAACCCAGAACACTAAGCCATAAATACATTTGGAGCTGAGGCTGAAGCAGAATTAATATTCATCTCTCTAGTTTTATTTTAAAGTATACCTTTAAGTCTCTTGATGTGTAGCAGAGTCAGTGAGTCACTCCAGACAATTTAAAGATATTTTGGAAAAAGCTGTAAAGTGAGTTTTGGGTTTGTTTATCTTTCTTCCTTTTTTTTTTTTTCCCCCCAGTCAAAAGCAGATGTGGCTTCATTATTTGGGTTTTTTTTGTAATAGAAAAACTAGAGTTGAATAGAGTTAATGAGCACATAACATCCCTCAGTGACTCCAAGAGAAATGGAAGGACTTCTGGTTGGACTCTAGCCGGCCATCTTGTGTTGATGAAGCTGGTGCAGTAGTGACAAGGGGCCTCTGCATCCTGTGCAGCAGCAACTGCAGTGAACTTCAATGCTCAGAGCAAAGGGCAGAACTGGAAGGAGAAAACTGGCCATTTTTCCAAACTTCCCCAGTTCATATTGCCTTATGGGTCTGGCTGGCTGCAATGTGGAAAGTATGCAGCACCTAAAGATTTTTACAGAGGTATAGGGACAGAAATAAAGCAGAAGGATGTCATTCCCAGAGTCGGAAACAGATAGCCAGCATAGGGACTCCCAGCACTCTGCCCAGCTCACTCTCTTCTAGCCTGCCAGCTTAGAACATAGACAAGGCCAGAACTGACAATGTAATGCCTCTGTCTTCTCTATAGCAAGGCTTTAGTCTGGCTACTCTCAGCTCCAGCCAACACCATGACTATGTGTGGTGAATGAAGCAGACAGCAGAGGCCAGCAACACAAATGATCCTGTTATTCTGAGGAGTATTTCTGGCAGGATCCAGGGGTGCAAAGAAATGAGGAGAAAGCTGTGTTCCATCTTTAGCGGAATGCCTCACTTTGCTGTACTCTGTTTCGTGACTTGTTTGCTTGAGCCTTTTTTTAACCACACTTTTGGGCTTTTCAGTGTGTGCAGACAGGACAAATATAGTGACTCACAAGCATATACCTATTATTTAGTTGTTATATAAAGCCCACCTGAGCACACCATGAATTCACATTCTAGGTTTGCTGGAAACTTCTGCTTGAAATTTGTTCTGGGCTGTTGCCACCTTGCAAGGATCCTTTCTCATCCCCCCCACATAGGCAAATCCTCAGCTTGTTTTTAAATTACTACATATAAGCACTGTTAGTCACAGCAGTGACCACAAAAAACGTGGTCACTTTTTTGCCCTTGAAATTCTTATTTCATGCAACTTTCCTAGGTAACCTTTCCTAATACAGGATACCATTTGTGCTTTTCATGTGGTGGCAGGGTCACCATCCTGGTAAGGTGACAAGGAAATTTGCTGGAGCCTATTTTAGACAACAGATCTTCTTGCACATCATTCATACAGTCATCACTATGAACAACACAGCCCACTCCCCTGAGCTGGCCCCAGGAACCCACTTACATCTGAGGTGACTCTCCTGCCCTCATCAACAGAATGAGCCGTGCCCTTGCAGAGCATGCAGCAATCATGCCCTACAGGCCAAATGTCCACCTCATCCCTGTGACTGAGAACCTCTGTTAAGTCATATAATCTATTAGCACCAAAAAGCCTAATTACCTTTGTATATAATCAGTTTGTAATTCACTACATATATTCCCCACATGCAACTAAGTAGATACTTAACAGGTCCTTTTCTCAGAAACTGAATGCAGTGCTTTGAAATTAACTGGCAATATATTTGTACTTTGGATTCACCTGCATGCCAAGATTAGCAATATTTCTAACTGTAATATAGTCACAGACACTGTAAATACAGTATTCAGTCTGCTTCTTTTATGGGTGCTGCTTAACCTATTCTAAGCATCATAGTTTAGTCTACTGTTTTCCCAACAGCTGGGACCTGAAGTCAAGTTGCTTTACAGTCATGTTTTACTGTAATTGGTTAACTTCAGTCCAGAAATGCAAGAGAAATTAATCCTTCTGAAGACACACACTGAACAAAATCAATATATGCACTCAGAGGGAGTTTGAGGTTTGTGCCTGATGTGATCTTGAGTATTCTGCAGGCAGATTATTTTCTTCAGTCTCGCCTGGCTGACCCTCTGGATCCAGGGCCTCACACCTATTCTGAAGTAGCACCTGGGTAGGTGATGGGGGTCAGGAGGAATTTTTATTAACTCCCCGAGTAGGGCCCCATTTCCACTCTCCTTCATCTACTAGGTCTCCTCCTTCTGCCTGATGGTAGGAGGCATGGGAGTCCCCTGACTCCTGGTCGGCTTCTCTCACGGATGGAAGGGTGAAACTCCACCAGTCTATTTCCCTTTCACTTTCCCTAATACTCCTTAGTCTTTCTACCTCCTCCTTAAGCTCAACCACCAGGCAGAGGAGATCATTCACCTGTTCGCACCGCATGCGGGCATCTTTTGCAGCATCCCCTGGTACTACTGACAAGCTCAAACACTCCATACAGGAAGGGGTCTAGACAGATGTGGCCTTCTTGAGGGGTTCTTTTTGGGTTGGTACACTTCCACTAGCTATAGCTTTTGATCGTTTGGAGACCACTGCTGAAAAAACCCAAAACCAACCTACCAAACCAAGCCCACACAAAATAAAAAGCCCACTAGCAGGAGGATGACTGCAACCCTGCCTACTTGAACGGCCGCGCGAACTGCCGTACCACACCCCGACCCGCCGCGCTCCCTAGAGCCTTCTTTTAATCGCACTTGCGAGGGCCGGAGGAAGCCCCGCCCTGCGCCTGAATGGCTGGCGAGAGGACCTTATTTTCTGTTTTATTACAGCTTCACCTTTGAAGTTAAACACACCAGGAAGAGGGAGTGAGTGTGGTCACTCAAGTGCTCACAGAATTTGCAAGTGAAAACTCCAAATGTACTCTCTAATGAGAATGCCTCATCTTACCCGTTTGCCTTGAACTTGTCCTATACACTTTCCACTATCACATCAGTCTATGCATTACTACTGCCTTGGCAAAACACCATTAAAGTTAAGGGACAGTGCAAATTAAAGACTGATAAACCCACACTGCAGAATTTCAGCCTGACCTTTCACACTCGGGATGCAAATCTACTGCTTCTCATGAGCTCCCCATGTCCATGAAAATGCTGCTCTGTCTCTGCCTTGGCCTGGTGCAGGAATGAAAACCAACTGCTAGCAACCTAAAATTTCTTAAATCCAGAATAAAATGCAGTCTCTATGATGTTTGTGCAGAACACAGGCAGGTAACTATGCCAGGGAGCTTCTTTTCTCTTTTTCTATGGCTTATATTTTGGAAGCAAAGAGCTTTCTATCCAGCCAGCCTTGACAGCACAAGCACTGCCTGGAATTCCTCTCATAGATGTGAAGCCAAACTGGCTTTTGCTATTGCAGGAACTGGGGGAGGAGAGGTGCAGATTGATAAGATGCAAAAATGGTCTGAGGGAGATTCTAAGAATCAGAGCATACTTCACCATGGTGAATGTTTCAAGAACACTATCAGAAAAGATGAAGGAAGGAGATAAGAAAACACAGTTTGGCAGATAGCTCAGTCCATACCCTCCTACACAACAGGGTTTTTTTGTAGAGGAGGTAATTTTCAGCTGTTGATACCAACCTTAGCAGCTTGTCAGACAGGCTGCCAGCTATGTGAAGGCTGATGACAAAACCACTTATTCTACAGAAACCTACAAAATGGTGTTTCCAAATTTCCATCAGGTTAGGAAGGTCCTGCATGCAGCAACAGCTGTGTGCTGATAGCCCATATGCTTAAAACACTCAGCATACCTTCTGTACAAATGTGGTAGACAGTGGCCCTCTGCTTTGGACAATGGCACTTGAAAAGTCATGTTAAAAACATTTTCTCTGTAACTTACACCCTCTTCCTCTTGATTACATCTGTCTGAACCAAAACAAGCAGAATTACAATCTAGGTTTACCAAATGCTAAGGAGAAGTATGAGAGGAAGTGTTCTCAACCACAGCTGCTTTCTAAAAGGCTACAGGACATTAATTAGTTGCTGCTGCTCCCTGCAGCCTCCCTCCACCTAGACTGGGAGGACTGGGCTATGGATGAACAGCAGCAATAGACCAGAATCCTGCTTTACAGCAGGGCGCTACCTGGGATCTAGGCAGAAGTGAGCCATGCTCCAGTTAACTTTCCTTTCCCCTTATCAGCCTCATAAATGGTAGGAAAAATGAAGCAAGTCTAGTAACATTGAGCAATTAAACAGTAGTTGATAAATAAAGATGTTGAAAATAAAGTTTGACCAATCAATACTAATACATGATAAAGCTGTTAGTAATATGTAGCAAGCAATTAATAAAAATTATAAATAATAATGTACTAAATAATGTAATAAAACCAATAGTCTCTTCAATCCTACCTTCTGCTCCTCAGCTATCCTCACTTTAAGAGCTTATTCCTCAGTCACTGACAGAAGAGGACATTGACTTACACCCTGTGCTCCTCTTTATCCCTCTCCATACACGTCCTGAATAATACCAGATTCTGGGACTGTTGCTTCATGAATTTTCACTCCTCCCTACCTCATGTGTCCTCCTGGTTCCAAGAGCCTTCAGCTCAAAAAGAATCTGTTCCTGACAGGTTGGACGGTTTTTGTGGGAAGTGTCCATGGTCCCTTTGAGTTATTACCAGTCCCACACAGAGCCTCACTTCTCCTCCCTTCCCTCCAGTCCTCACAGTGGGCCATTATACTACATCAGACTCATCCAAAAATGGGAGCTGAGGGAGACTCTCTGAAACAGGCTAGAAAAACTCTACTGTGGTATGGGCCATAAGAGGACAGCTTTTTTAAGCATTTTTGTCTCTGCTAAATAATTTCTCAAATTCCATGTTTAAATTCCCTCTCTAAGTGCTGGAGTCTGCCCTGTGAGGACCTCACTAAAACTGAGGTAATGAAGGATATGATCAGTTTTCTGAGGCTGTTGTGACATAGAGGTAGGTCTGATTACATCATTTGTTTTGGGTTGAGTCTCAGGAGCTTTATAAAAAGCAGTCCTAAAGGCAAGGAGAGAGAAAAGGGGAGAGGAGGGCAGTAACTCATTAGCAGAAGCTCCGTATATGTGCATTCTGCTATTTGTCACATGTCTACAAGGGAATTTCTTCAGAGTGCAAAGAAACCTGTGAACTGCTGGAATATTATAAGTCTTTCCTTGAGATGTCAGCCAAGAGCTTCAGTATAGTCACAGTGGCTACTGTGCTTATTTTCTTCCTAAAGATACAGCTCTCAGTGCAAGCGCCGTTGAATGGTAAAGTCTTTCAGCTTTCTATTTTATTGTCACTTGTACCTTAGGGCGGTTATTTATGCAGAAAGATGGCATATTTTAATTATTACTATTCAATAACGCTCAAAGTTGTATATTGTTGTAGTCTACAGTTGTTTGGAGTTAGTATTCTTATTTCAATTTCTCAGAAAAGGTATTCTGAAACATACAGGGAAGAGAAATTTGTCCTCTGATTTAGTTGGCATTCTAGACTTCTTCCATGCTCAGTATGCTTTGCTTTGTGATCCTTTTATTTCTCATAAAATGAAGCAGAGACTGGCCCTTTCAGAGTTAGTGGAAGCATCACACTTTTCCCTCTGCCTGTTTATTTTTAAACCAGAGAGAAAAAAGGCAATGCCTGTAAAGCACCCCACATAGTAGAGGTCATTCTCTTATATTGAAACAAGACTAGTTTTAGGAGGTTGGCACTCTTCACTCTCTTTTTAGGAGTCCATGTTCATCTATTCAAGCTGATTCTAACCAATTTTAATTTTTTCACACTAATTATAATCTACCCAGTGTTATTATAGGATACGAGGGGAATCGTTCTAAAGTGTTGTGTGAGAGGACTTACTCAGCACGTATATTCATGGGACAAAAATCCAGAAGGTTCAACCATAATCCAGAGCTGTTGGTTCATGCAGAGCTCTGTCAGGACAAGCATTTTACCAGGTTTTTTGCATGAGCAGCATAAGCCATGGAATTCAAGCTTTTAAGGTCATCGTCTTGTTTTGTGCCTATGTCCTCTGAAAAATGCCTATATTCTCTAGCAGAATCTCCCATCTGAAGGACAGAGGTTCCTGGAGCTTGGTGCTTTCCAGAACAACAGAATAAATAAAGCTTGATGTTTTCCAGGTGCTTTCTGTGACCATACAGAAGGTTTGGAATTGAAAGGATGTGTTGAAAAGATATCTTACGATACATCCTGAAGGGAATTCTGGAGAGTGCCTATCTCAGACTTAGAAACCTAGTAGCAAGAAATGGCAAGAGCTAGAAGATCTGCCTGTCTCAGACATCTTTCCAAGTAGATTATCACACCTACAACCATTCACACTTTCCCAGCTCTCAAGTGACATTGGAAATGGATTTATTCCCTGGCTATTGATCAGTCAGATGCAGGTACACTGGCTCTAAGAAGCTCCTCTGCCATGCACCGGCATGTAACTGTGTTACTCATCAATACTCATCCCAACATGAACCAAGAGGCAGGAGAGTGTTCACAGACACAGAGCCATTGAATGTTCCCCTCCAGATGTGAATCCTCCAATTTGACACTGTGTGACAGTCTGCCTAACCCTCATTCCATTACCAGGCAGAATAAGGGTAAAAGCAACCTTGCTCGCAGTCGGAGGCAGGCAGCTCTCTGTGTTCATTCAGACAAAATCAAGGAGGTTCTGCCATCTGGTAATTGATTCATCTCCTGATTCAAGATAGATGAAATGAGCATAAAGTGCCTCAGCCCTACCTACAGTAGTTGCTATGGTTGTGCTCACCATAAAGTCATAACAGCAGTGACGTGCAGATCATCAAACTACTCACAGGCTAAGGAATACTTCACTTGGCAAAAGACTTGAAGCTTTCACTTACTTTTGTGTCTAGTGGCATTACTGACCAAAATACTGTAAACACTTTAAAGTGATGGTTTTAAGGTTGCTGTAGATTATAAAAATCATAGTTTTGACAACTCATACACATTTTAATGGTCAAAAAGAGCATGAACACAGTAGTTAAGTCAGTATTTCTTCAAACCCTGCTCAAATGAGGATGTTTCTAGAACCTACTGCCAGTCAGTTTCTATCTGTATGCAAGTTTTGCCTACAGAATGACCAAAGGACACAAGCAACCCCCAAAAAACCCAGTAAGAGGTAATCCCCTGGCAGAGAGAAGGCAGGAGGAGAAGGAGGTTTCTCATCCTGAAATCTAAACATTAATTCTTCTATGAGAAGAACCTGAGGACTTGAGCCAGGATGATTACACAGACCTTGCTTTGAAAATTCCAGTGTAAAAGAATGAGGCACACTGGTCCTAACAAACTGAAAACAGAGAGTTTCGTGTTCCCAGCACATAGCAATACAAAAGAGCTAAGTTCAGTTGGTTTGCATACCCCTACAAATTAATCCCAAACATTTCACACAACATTCTTAGGGAAAGAGCTGCATCTGTGACCACACTTCAGAGCACAAGAAATGCTGCCAAGAACCATGTATTGAGCAGACAGGTGCATGTAATGATAAATATTTGCCTGCATGCATATAGACACTCACAGGCACACTGAGTGTTTGCAAGATTTGTATTTCAGGACTATTTTCTAAGCAGAAATAAAATTAAATTTGCAGAGAGTAAAGATCAGCATTAGCCTGATAACACAAACTGTTCAGGTCTGTCAAGACGAGTACCTCTAATTATGCAGCAAGCTGAGTGTTTTTAAGTAGATTTCAGGACCAGGAAAAAAATTACTAAAAAGAGCATTTAATAAGTCAAGACATTTCCAGAAACATGCAGAGATACTGTCCCAAGTTCAGTTCCTTAAGCAGTGGATGAGTGTTGATCATTTTAGCTCTCACACACCCTCCCTGGGATTCTCTGAGTTATATGGGTTCATGTATCATACTCCCTTTTTTCAAAGTCCATCTATTCATTTCTGTCCATCACTCCTCAGTGTAATGACTGGCAAGCCACTGATGTTTTTCAAACTCCTCAACAAGGCATACAGGGGTTCACTGTAGTTACACTCCACTTACTTTCCTTAGCTTCCTAACCAGAAAAAAATCCCAGGGATGTACCTACAGACAAAGTCTGTGGATATTCAAATTTAAATAAATAAATAAATAAATAAATAGATATTTTTTTAAAAGGCAGTTTTGCCCCAAGATTTAAGTGACCACAAGAAATTCACCCCTATGGGCAGGATCACAGGGATAATTATAGTTACAATTTGAGTGAGAAAGGTTCATAAAGTGTCAAAAAATTTGAAAGTGTCTATGTTTTGCTATGTTTTGATCAACAGCTGGGACTAGAAAGATAGACAAAAGTATTGCAAAATTCAATACATGGGTTTAAGTAGCAATTTGTTTCTTTACAGAGTAAGATCAATTTCAACTACTCACAGTAATATCTCCTTTGTCTTTAAACAGGGTCAAAATGGTCTTATATTGGTAAGTACTAATTCATACATACAAAGTTATGGCTTTCTTCTATACTTTAAGGACAACCTGCCAAATGTATTCTGGTGAGTACTTACTGGGATCATAATCCTTACCCAGGTTTGAATCTGGTCAATTTTCTTGAAATCTGTTATTCATCCATCAGGTTTCATATCTAAGTGACTGAGAATTGGTTACTGAATTCTAAATTTCCATGTGGAATGACAGGAATTTCAGCAGACTAAAGCTGGCCCTACAACTGCAGAGGGTCCCTGAAGCCCTCTGTTTCCTCACCAGTCACAGGCCAGCAGCACATTCCAGCCTAGTTCTGCAAAGAGCATTCTCTCCCTGCCCACATGAATCTTCTTTTTCAAGTAGTCAGAGTTCAGCAAGTCACCTGTATCATGTTACTGGAGACTCAGGTCCCCGAAGATCCCAGCAGTGACAAAATAAATCATCTTCAGGAAAGCAGTGTTAATTTGTAACTAATCCTTTTAGTCATCGACTAACTCAGGAGGACCTGGTGGCTGCTCAGAAAAAGAATTATCTAGCATTTTTCTTTTACTTATCAAATCCTCTCGCCAGGTATTTCCTCATTCAGAGTAGCATTTTACATGCCAAATACCCCCACAGAACTAGGCAGTACAGAGAATCTCAGAAAAAAAATGCTTGTTCTTAAGCTTTTGGTGCTGCTCCAAGACAACACAAAGAACCTCTGAGACTGAACTTGCTGCTGGGAACTCCTCCCTTTGGCTGTGCTCCAGTTTACCTGACTTGCTTCACATACACAGAAGGAAAACTGTCAGCTGCATGTCTATCTGCCAGTGTCCATACATATACCTCACATTCCCAGTAGGGAGAAAGCTTGACACAGCTTCAGCAAAAGCCTGGGTCTTCCACTTTGACAGCAGCCATCAGATAAATCTAACCCTGCTGGGTAGTAAGGAAAACAAGACTTTTTTTACTACCATCAAAGCAGAAGTTTTGCCCTTCTTCCCAGGGTAGTCCTTGTTTAAATTAGTTACTTCTCCCTTCCTGGAAATTTGGGTACCAATGATGATTTCAAAGTGTATTATTCTCAATGCCCAACTTCATCAATTCCTGTTAAGCTCTTCCATACTGCGGTCTGATTTCTACATTCTAAATGTATGGAGGATAGAGAGAAGGTTCACAAAACAGGTTGTCTTTTTCCTTCAACTATTGATTTCAAAATGTATTTAGAAAAACATATAAAAGCAAATACATAAAAGCAACTTCAAATAAGTAAAGTGGCAAGTGGACTTGTACAGAATAGTACAGAAAAGCAAAGGTGGAGCATTGATCCCCACAGAGAAAAACAACTATTAGAGAGGTTGTGCTAACCCAGGAAAGAGCCCCTCTGTACTCTTCTACTGATCCTGGTTCCTTACGGCATCCTAAACTTTCCACCATTTACCTCTGTCCCCGAAACACTTTGCAGTGCCTCTCACTAAAATTGAGTCAATAAGAATGGAAAGGAAATCAAGCCATTATAACCACAGTGCAGACTGATGTCAAGATGAGGGTCAAGGTACAAGCTTAAGGGTGGAGGAGAAATCTGGGTGCTCACTGTCAGAGGTTTCTATTTGTTGAGTAGGACGATATGTAAAACTGAATGGTGATACAGTGTTAGTACCTCAGGCCACAGTAGCAAAGCAAGATGACGCCGCATGGGATCAGGCCTTATCTATTCAGCACAGGCTTTCCAAAGAAATGAGTTTGCTTTGCCTGTAATGGAAACTACTACATTAGATACATCAAATATAAAGGCTAAACCTCTCCTCTGTTTGCTTCTTCCTTAGCCAAACTGCAGCAATGCTATTTGTTCTTCCTCTTTTCACTACCCTCGTACATAGCCCAAGAAAAAGTGCCTGGAGGAAACACCATGGAGCAGTGAGGCCTGAGCCCTCAGACCCCCGTGACACAGGCTTGCTTTGATCAAGTAGATCAAGTGTATCATAAGGAAAGTGTTTTCAATTAAAGCACTAAAAGAGTGGCTCCTATGCCCCACAGCTCAGGACAGCATGTGCAGGCAGCTTTTGGCAATGCTGCTGTGTGGCTGTGAGGTGCAGGCTGAAGTCTTCTGCCCCAGAAAAAAATGGTAGAAGTGGATGTGAGGCTTCAGTTATTTGGATTCTGGCTCTGTTTCTGTAGTGTAAGTGGGCTGGAATGAAATCAAAGAACCAGAATCATCCCTTCAGAGTGGACAAGCAGCTACAATAGAGAAAACTAGTTTTGCAGACAAGTTTAAGGTAATAGTGTCAACAGAATTATTAACATGCTTTAGCCGTAATATTGCCAACAGAATTATTCATGTACTTTAGCATGTGAAGAGACAACTTCATGCTGCAATGCAGACACAAGAACTGTTGCTAACAGACATCAGGCTAATTGTACTTGCAAACTCTTTTATTCTGCTGTTGCCAAATACTCCAATTCAGTGAAGTGCTGAGAACCTGTGCTAAGACCCTTCTACTTCCCCTTCAGAAATGCAAACTTTAGTGAACACACTTGAACATGCCCCAGATTTCTCATACAGCACTTGAATGCAGTAACAGCGACAGCTACAGCCCTTTGGCGATTCCTCTATCTCACAAGCTTCCCTCTGGACGCATGTGTGGAAGATACACACATATTGGCTCTGTGTGCACAGAATGGTATGACTGAGCTCTGAGCAAAATGGAAACCATATGGTCGTGTCACCATGGCAGGGAGCCTGGACTCTCAGCCTTCACCACTATCTCAGCCCTGGGCAAACAGCAACTTTACAGCTTCCAGCTGGCTGAAAACAGGGCAAAGTGCTCTGCCTGGCTGCAAAAATACCACAGACACTCCCTGTGTTACTGATCCAATGCATTTTACTACACTAGTTTGCTTCTAATCAAGGGAACTTGGATAGACTGTGAAAATCTGGAGCAACACAAACATTAATTGGTCATCAGAGCAGCAGCCTGTTGGTACCACTGGAGTCTCACAGTGCTGTTTTCTCCTTATTTTAAATGGGCCAATGTATACATCCTGGGAGCAGACACCACTGTTCTTGAAGGAACATCTGTCCTGCATTGCCCAGCAGCACCAGTGCTGTGGGGCTGGCTGGAAAGCTAAAAGCTGTCAAAGGAGATGGTACAATGGACATGCGCAGCCTTGGTGCTGAGGGTGTTTTGCTCAGCTCACTGGGCAGTGGGCAGCCAGACTATCCAGAGAATTATTCCTGCTTTATCTACAGACATCTTTTATGAAATAGCCATGCGGGCACAGTCAGGCTCAGGGCTATTTTCAATGTGGTAAGGGAACACGGTCCTGCAAACTCGTGTCAAGCAAGGCAGTCCACAAGCTGGATTTGGGCAGCCTCGGTTTGCACCCCCTAGGGCAGGGAGTGTTCTTGGCAGCACTGGGAGCAGTGGTAGCAGGAAGGGTCCTACTTCCACTCATTCCAACAGCTCTCTACCTTAATATGCTCACTCCAACAGCTGAATTATAGTGTTGAGGGGGCGGAACAGGCCCATGGCACAATTAGTGCTCTGCTGACACAGTCATGGTGGGATTCTCATAGCAGCAAACACTTCTGAAATGCCTAGGTCACAAATGTGTCACACAAAAAGGAAATTAACTTTGAAAATAATTTTGCAGTACTTATGTTAATATCTTTTGGGACTTGCAGCCCAGGCCAATCTTACATCCACATGCTGTTCTTTACTCAGTAATACTCAGACAAAGCCTTTGTAAACACAATGTGATTTCCACTGAATTTATCTGAGTGTACTGGCACAGAAAAAGGAAAATCTGGTTCACAATCAATCATTCATTTTCAGCAGACCTAGCTGAGAAATGCCTTCCAGCTGTGTGGTTTATCTACCGTGGAAATCTCAATTTCACATATGCAAAACTAAGCTGCAGTGAGCTCAGCTCTTTGAGACAGGAGTTTTGAGGCACTGAAATTAGAAAGACTATGTGACAGAAGACAGAATTTCTATAAAAACTGGGTTTGTACCAAAAAAAGAGGTTTCGCTTGGTTTTGTTGGGGTTTTTTAATTGAGCAGGAATGAGAAACAAGAAAAACGTTCTGTAGCTTAAACGTTTGTGAGTGAAGTTGCAGATTTATGTCAAGAAAAGGATAAATGCTAGTAAAGATCAACGTACATAAAGACTGTGATAACTGCATCATTTGACAGAAAAGACAAAAGTTTTCCTTCTGAACTGGCGATGTAGGTGTGGAAGTTACCACATTCTGTTGCCAACTCTTCCAGACATTCAAGTCACCCAAACACAGTACTGAAAAAATGATCGGTACTTCATGACATGGTTTTCCCTGGCTGGGACCAGACTTCTATTTCATACATCAATCACCTATTTAATTATCAAGTCTCCAAAGCTATGATATGTAATATATTAAAATCTTCTTGCAAACTCACTACCTTATCAAACCTTTTAAAATTATTGAAGTCTTTTTACAATAAAGGCTTCTCACCAATTTTCTGACATTGCTGTAATCTTAGCTCCTAGTAAAGTGTTAAATTTCAGTGTCATTGTCTTGCACAACACGTTTGAACCTAAGAAACCATCATTTCTTGATATATCCTATTGTATCTTTTCCTGGGAAATATTACAGTATGTATTCCAGAGTATGGAATTTATGCTCTTCTGGACGTATTTGTTATTTGCCAAAAATAGGTAGAGGATAGGCTTCTATAATGTCAGCATAACATTTATAACCTTTTTAAAAGAAATTCAGCAACTTTAAGCTAGTATCACAAAGATGTAAGTGGAAAGAAATTGATGTGATTGTCAGAGAACTGGAGTCAAAAATTTAAGTTACAGCAACAGCAAGGCCTATTTATACTGAAAAGCACTGATTGAGTCTGAGTATCCACACTGCAAACAAAGTCACCTGCTAACCTATGTCTTGAATAATCTTAAACAGCTTCACCAAGGAAGTAAGTCTGTCTTTAAGTACCAGAACTGATCTTGTTGATTCTGACACATGCACTAGGTTTAAGTCAGACTCACCTCCACTGTCCATTTACTTGGCAATTGTCTTTCATGTAAATAAAGTGAGCCACTAATAGTATCCTCCTGACTGTTAATTTCCTTCAGAAAATATCTGAACTTGCAAGATGACCTGATCTTCAAAGAAGCCACTGGGAATATTACAGGTTTGAAAAAGAAGCCTTCTAATCAAAGACTCAAGGGACTCAATCTACTTAGTTTAAGAGAAGTGAGAAACTATATCCTCTATGTTAGAAGTACTTCAACAAGGAACAAAAATATGGGAACAGCAGGCTCTCAGTGAAAAGCAAGCTGCCAAGGAGAGTAATTATCCATCGGGCACTAATGAAGTATCTTTTGTCTGCAATGCTTAAAGGAAGAATAGATGTTTCTTCCCTTCTGAAAGAAATGGCCTCACCAAAGTAGAAATTGATCCAGGGAGGCCCAGTGTCCTGTGTTACACAGATTGGGCTGGGTGATCCCTAAGGACCTTCCTGCCTTGGAAAGAATCATGATGAATGTTCAGAGACAAGGAGGAACACAAGTTGCAAGTACCTCTTCTGGTACTTAAATCCAAATCATCTCATCTTACAGTTTGCAAACAGCTGCTAGCTGTTAATGTGTAATTAAAGGCACAATTAAAATTCTCTTGATATTATCTACTCTTTGTAGATCTTACCTCAGGCAAAAGGCTGTGATGAGGAAAAGTTTCACCAGAGTTTGAGCAAGTTACTGCAGGTCAAATTACCGTAACACCTTCCATTTTTGCAAGTTAGCTTTTCACTGTGGGTTATGCAATCCTGTTAGACAGAGCCAGACAGTTTGTTCAGTAAGGAAAAGTCTGTGAGGGTCTGATATAATCAGACCTGTCTCTAGGTCACAACACCCTCAGAAAAATGATCATATCCTTCATTACCTCAGTTTTAATGAGGTCCTTTTTTTAAAAAAAAAAGTCTTAAAAATTCAGAAAAGGCTTCTTTTCCAAATTTTGTGAGAAGGCTGACATAGGGGAATTTCTGTGTTAATTGCACAGTAAAGGTTTCACAAACATGTCTCTGTTAATTCACACAGGTCCTGATGGAGAGAAGGCCTGGTCAAAGAAATACCCATTTTGTGGAGGAGTATTCCAATCACCAATTGATTTCCACAAAGATATTCTCCAGTATGATTCTAATCTCTTGCCTTTAGAATTCATAGGCTATAACGTGCCCTCCACCGACCAGTTTACATTGATCAATAATGGCCATTCAGGTAAGGGAGCTCATGGACAGCAAGAAATGGTAAAAGAAAGAGTTGCAGGAACTCAGTGGTTTTTTTACTTCATGGGTGGATTACTTTGATTATCAGATGAAATTAAGCTGCTAATCACATGAGGAAGCCTTCACATCAGCATACCTACATCTACAGAACAGGCTAGAGAAACCTGGGAATGTACTAAGTACCAATGGATTCCCAGTAAGTCAAACTTTAAATAAAGAAATTTAAAATAAACCCTAGGCATGTCAGAATTAGTGCCCAAGGTTTTCTTCTTACTTTGGTTGTGGTGCTCCAAAACAGAAACAGACTTTGTGATTCTGCTAAAAAGAGATTAACTGATAAAATATGAGTAATGGGTCTCTTACATTCATCAAAGCAGCTCAACTGAATTATGTGGGGGTGTGGGGAAGAGGAAAAAATGTAGGAGCACCATTCTGTTCTTTTGACTTGAGATAGAAACCTTCTTAGTGTAAGGTAAGATAGACAGTGATAGGTAGGGATAGGTAAGAAGACAGAAAAATAGTTAGAAACAGTGTACAAACAGGCCCTCCCCACAGCAGCACTAAATCAGCGTCAGTACAGAAGGTAAATGCAGAGATGATGCTGTCTCATAAAGGTCTCCTATAATTACACACTATACAATACACCAGTGAGTCAGCCCTCCCACTTTTCATTCCTTCCTGAAACACTTGAAGACATAGAAACAGTAAGTTATAAAACCCTCCTTCTCTGTATCCTCCTTTATTGCATAAGTATCAAAATAACCTGCATTGTAAAATGGCCTCTGCTCTCACATGCCTGGTTATAAGTTGATCAAAATCTCTTTTTTTTAAACATTCTTTCAGTGAGGTTGACCTGCTCTATTGAACATCATAAGTGTCATACATGAACTCCCTAATTAGCTTGGTCTTTGCATGTTAAGTGTTTTAATTAGTTAATTTTGGGTTACACAATTTTTAATTGAGTGTTAATGTTCACCCATCAGTCCAGGTACAAAAATCAAGTTCTGCTATTAGTGTTTTCACTTGTTCAAAGCAGTTTGTCTGCATCAGTTCCAGTTAAAATCCCCCAGTTAAAAGTGTCCCAGTTAAAAATCCCTTTCCAACTTTAAACCACTTGTACACTGTAAGAGTTGTTTTTCTCATGTTCTCTGTATACTTTTACAAATGTTTTAAGATGTGTTGGATGTATTTTAATATTTTTTTTAAGGGTTTCTACTTTGCACCCTAAGTCTCAGAACCAGCTCCAAACCCCAGTTTCTAACAGCCAACAGCGAGTTTTAGACCTTTAGCCGTTGGTCTGTAAGTAAGCTCCTTGGCAACCTGAATCTTAATGAGGACATGTTACCACTCTTACCCCAGCGGCTACTACCCCAACCCTGACAACGACGAGCTATTGGTAGACAGAGATAATCTGTCAAAAGGGAAGCACCAATCACTTAGGACCAAAGGGGTGTGCTGTGGGCGGGCTGTGGGCGGGCTGTGGGCGGACTGGGGCGGAGCAAAGGCACTATAAAATAGCAAGTCAGCCTCAGAGCAGGGGCAGAACACTGCAGATTTCAGCTGTAGTGGACGTGAGTGCTGGGCACTTAAGCCTTACTCCTATTTAGGAGCCTTTAATAATTTTTCTTTGACTTTTGGGTTAGCTAAAAGTCAGCCCAGCACTGCAAGTTTTCCACCAGAGGTCCAGTGCTGTCTAAGCCCAAAGATCTCTAATCCCTGCGTTCCTGGGCATACCTCTTGAGCCACTAGGATCCCAAATTTTTATATTTTTCTGATTTTCGTAATTTTTCAATTCTTCTGTTTTAATAAATTATTTTAATTTTTCTAAGAGTTGTCTCGTTCCTCACAATAAGCCCATTCTTCAGTAAGGGCCAATCTCTTAGGAGAGATTCCTGGTTTTCCTCTTGATCAATTTCTCCATTAAAACTAGGAATGGCTGGAATACCCTTTCCTTGTGAGCCTTCTTTTCCTAAAAGTCCTTCTCGATCCTGAGTGAAGGACTGGACTGTCACAGTTGAATGCACCAGGCTGATGTACCTGACAGGGAATAGGCAGAGAAGGAAAAATTGTCACTGTGTACTCGAAGGGTGCCAGAGTGCAGAAGGAGCTAAAAGAACAGCACCAAGAGCCTGTCCGTCCCAAAACAGTCACAATGGTAAAAACAAATTCCTTGGAGAACCTAAGTCACTACCACTGTCAGACCTCACCCCTAAAATACAAAATTCGATTACTTCCTAAAGAAAGCCGAGACAAAAACATAACACCCTCAGGAAAATGGGAATTCATTTCCAAGGTCAGTGCCCTCCTAGAAAGCAGCAGAGATGCATCCTACTCTAGAAACCTCATTTAGATACAAATTAGTTGCCCTGAGTAACAAAAAATTAGCCTCTGTTGGAGTGATTGTTATACCATCTGCTGCTACCTTCTCTTTCAGCTAGAGGAAATCAGTAGCATGCTTAGTGTTGTGCTGTCAGTCATTCCTATATATAATTAATGTTCTTCACCAGCCATCTCGTCCAGACACAATTACCTACTTCAGCTAGACTGAAAACAGTAGAGCTCAAAAAAACCCTCTTTAGTAGGAGCCTAAAAATACATAGGCTCACAGCTACTTCACTACGGCTTTGAGCCTTGTTTCCCCTGAAAAGCATGTCCAGGACAGTCCAGAAATAAACTGTATTCACTCTGGAAAATAATACAGATAAACTGCAAAGAAATTGATCCGTTCTTGACATAAGCCATTGCTTTATTAAGTACCAAATGCTCCAAGTGAACAACTGAGAAGTTTCTGCTGGGTTGAAAATTGCTACTATCATTTCTACACCAAAAAAACCCCAACAGCCAGCCTGCCTTCCCCACTGGAGAGCCTTAGTGAGCTGAAGGGACGGTAATGCATACAAAGGTCTCCCTCCAGCACGTCAAGAGAGGAAATGCTAGTTGTTAAGGCCTGGGATTATCTTTTGCTTGACATCAGTTTGGGGAGCAGCAAGGAGAGGGAGGAGTTTATTTGGTTTTGTCATCTGCTCCTAAAAGAAGATTAAGAGGCAAGCAGAGCTCAATATAACAGAAGATATAAATTACCGCGATAAATATTAATTTATTGAGCCATTTTCAACCATTATAAGGGGATTGAAAGAAGGTACATGAGCCTAAATTTTGCTTCGACATATCAATAATTGTCTCTTCAATGTCTGAGATAAATTCGCATTCTTCAGGGAGAAGAAAGATCTTCACTAGCAACAATTGTCACATTCAATTCATGTATTTAAGAAAATAGAAATGGGTGTGTTCTAAATGTTCTAAATCCTGATCTACTAAGAAAGGCTTCAAGAGAACTGAAGTGTTTTATCTCCTAACACAGACTGAAATGGATTTAAGAATCTTTTTTTTTCATGCTCCATATATAATATACAGTATTTTTATTTGCCCTGTTCTTGAGAGCTGTGGTATCATTTGTTCCTATCTGGTTTTGATCTGCTTACAGTGAAAATGTATCTGTCACCGACTATGTCCATCAGAAACCTCCCGTTTGAATACACTGCGTCTCAACTTCACCTGCACTGGGGAAACCGAAACAAGTCTGAAGGCTCCGAGCACACTGTCAGTGGGAAGCATTTTGCAGCAGAGGTAAGGCCAGCTCAGATCAGGGAAAGAAGCAAAGAAGGTTGGGCAGGTCCCATTGTTTCAAAGTGGGATCTGTGTCTTGGGTAAATGACTACAAAAGGCTGCAAGGTTCTAAGCCAAGTATTTATGATCTGGGTACATACTAAAAAAATGGGTTGTGCACCACAAAAAAAGGTGGACTCGGACGTGCTAAGTCAGGGAGCTGGAATTTAGATTCTGAACTCAGAACTGGCACCAGGTCACTTGAGGTAAATTTTACCTGCATGACACTGCTGCTCTGTTTACCTTTACTCACCTTCTTCTATCCAGTGACAAATTATTTATCTTTTCTAATTTCTAAATTATGGATTTTGGAATACATTTTGATAAGCAGTACCAATCAGATATTTACCTCTAAATTATTAAAAAAATAAACTAGTCAGAATAATTTGCTTGCATAACAGCACTTTAGGAATCCATTTCTTCTCTAGTTACATTTAACACTTGGGTTTGCATTCTAAATATTGGAGTGCTAAGGTGTTTTTTCAGAAAAATGTATTAGTACTCCAGTCAAGATGCCTTGAAGCTGAAGTCATGGATCCTCTTTCTCCCCTCATCATGGGGCATGTGGGCTGTGTGTAACTCAGCTACAGCAGGGCTGGGAGTCCCAGGACCTTCTGCCTTTCTCTAAAAAGATCCTACCACTGCACCCAGAAATCACTGAAGGACCCTCCTGCATTGTCTTATCCTGAGGTGGCTGCACTGGTCCTTTTTAGCTGTGAAGCATAAATGTGAGCACGACCCAGGCATTATTGTAACAAAATATCTCCTCCTTTATAGCTGCATATTGTACATTACAACTCTGAGAAATACCCAGATGTAACAGCAGCAATGGACAAAGCAGATGGGCTGGCAGTTTTGGCTGTTCTCCTTGAGGTAGGATGCAGGATCTTTTTTTTCCTGTTTGTTTAGAATATGCTTTCAATCATTCAGTTATGAGAGACCTTTAATGTACAAAATTACCTACATTATTTAACAATACAGTGGCTGAATAAAGGTTCTTCCTTTTCTCTTTCACAAAAAAAAAAAAAAAAAAAAAAAAAGGGTTAGATTCTACCAGCATATACCAAACCAGGAGGAAATACTAAGAAAAGAGAAATTCTGAGTATTTCCTCATGTTTTTTAGTAAATTAACTTCAGCTATGTTAAATCCATCCTTGCATTCATTTACAAACTAATGACTGGTAGCTTTTATCAAACAAGAGGCAACAGTGAATTTGAAGCTCATTTACTCAAAGCTGCCTACTGTAGCATGAAGCAGTTTGAACACAGAAGAGAGGCACAGGCAGGCACAACCCTGCCTTTGACCACTACATGTAATTAGGATTTAACCACAGTCTTCTCCCTGCTAACTTCCCAGATTCTTTGAATCACAGATTACAGTAAATGAGTACATTCAGTGACATTTTAAGATGTCAGAAGGACGGCTTTCCAATTTTCCTCTCTAAAGTTCCACATATGAAGATAATAATGATCTTAAGCAACAACAACAAAAAAATTAGTAGCTTATACATATATAATTCTCCTTTTTCTTGAGGATTAAAACTCCTCAATAACTGTAAAGACCATTTTTAAATGTGAGGATTTTCTCCAGCATAGCAAACCAAAACCACAAGTTTCCACATTTCCATCAAAAAAGTAAAATGTTCTAGTTAGCAAACAAAGCTCTCATTAATATTACCCAAGCTCACTTCCTAGTGAGGTGATTCTGACAGTAATTTTGTGTTAAATTTCAGTTCATTTGGAAGTTGTAGCTGTGGAAAGTGTCAAGAGTATTGTATATTATGCTAGGGAATAATACTGGGATTCTGGTTATTTCTAAGCAATGGTGTTTGAAAATCAAATTAGTGAACAATGGAGATTAGGTCTTGGAAATGCTTTCAGACAGCTGGTGGCTATTACAGTTGATGTAAGGACACAAGTTTACTATGTCCGGTTGTCAGAGGAGTTGCTCAGCACCAGCTCTGAAGAATTAATAAAAAAGGCATTGATTATTAGACTGAAAAGCTGCTGGTAGCAGTTGAAAAACATAGTCTTACGTGATAGTTGAGTTATAGGCTTTGCCAAATAGTTGAGTTGTAGCCCTGTAGCACCCAACAGTGTCATTCTTTACCTCACTGGACCATGAAGAGCAGCAGATTAAAAAATGTTTGTGGGTGGAAAAATGTGGCTTTGACTGGAAACCAGGAGATGATCTGAGAAGCCTGGCAGCTGAGAACTTCTGCCTGCAATGCTGTCAGAGGAAAGGGTTTCTCTTCATTTGCACAGCACTCTGAGCAGGCAAGGGCAATAGGGTCTCTCACATGCACACAAAAGGTCTGCACTGCAGTTGTAAAGCCAGCATTATGATACAGCAGCTCTAATAGATAGCCCTGGAGCAGGAGCATAATCATGGCTCTGAGGACAGAGGGAATGTTTGAGTTATAAAATACTTATGCCACATGAATATCTGGACAGTGAAGGCACTTGCCTTAAGACAGGCCAGAAGTACAGACTCATATTCAGACTGGTGATTTGCACAGCTGTTGATAATGTGATCATTGCAGATTGGACCCTTCAACCCATCCTATGAAAAGATCTTCCGGCACTTCCAGAATGTGAAATACAAGGGTGAGTGGCTAAATCAGATTGAGAATGGCTGAGAGTATCAGATGTCACCCTGAGAGGGATTGAACTGGCTGAAGAAACAGTCCAGCGATCCCAGGCAAACCTGTCACAAACTGTGAAAGGCTTCCAAATGCAGTGCATTTCTGGGAAGAGCATATGGCTAGGACATCCCGTGTGATTCTGACTGGGCCTCATTTCTTCCACATGGTGTTTTTTAGTTAATATGGCCACAGTTTATCTTAGAGGACTCTGATCTGGTATCTTAGACAAGATGCATACATAGGAAATTTGAAAAGCCATACTTCTTATTAAACTGGGATCATCTCTGCTAAAAGGTTTTTTTTATCCTAGTGATATGACACTGAAAATATCCTACTTACTGACAAGCAAATTCACTTGACTGAAACACCTGTGTAGTCATGATGCAATATTTAACACAAACTCCCTTTTTTAGATCAGAAGGTCCTGGTCCCTGGTTTCAATATTCAAGAACTGCTTCCTGACGGACTGGATGAGTATTATCGCTATGAAGGATCCCTGACAACTCCTCCCTGCTACCCGAGTGTTCTCTGGACAGTTTTCCGACACCCTGTTAAAATTTCTCAAGAGCAGGCAAGTTCCAACAGAGCACATTTTCCTGATCGGTGTCTGCTAAAGAACTGTAAATACATATTCTTATTTCTTGGATTTCTCTTATGTTCCTGTAAAACTGAAAGGTGACCATTGCTAAAATCCTTTGAGTGGGAAGAACAGCACAGAACTGACATAAATCAATATCCCATTCTGTTCGTTGTTCGCATGTTTTCAGTTGGCCAGAACAAAAGACAGCCAGCTGCCCAGCAATTGGTACACTATGACCTTGAAAAAATCACAGTCAAGTGAAATGAATTTTTATTTTCATTATGTACTTACTCCCTGCTCTAAGTCTTTCCATGAGTTACCTGCAGATTATTTTGTTTGGGCTCCATGTCTGAACGCTATTCACCAAGTATGTTAGTGCTACTTTGATTGATGGACTTTGGTGGGTTGGAAAGTTTCTAAAAAGCTTGTGTTGTGTTATTTATCAATCTTGAATCCCCTAGCTTTTCTCCCAGCTTACATTTTTTGTGCTCATCTAATTAACTTCTTTTGCTCTTAGGTGGCCACTTACATAGACTATAAACTCACAATCACTATCTTCTGATTCATGTGTGATGAGACACAGGGGGAAAATATTATTATCAAAATCTCAGATCAAATTACTGCATGCTTCTCATTTCGAAAATACATTCCCACCTTTGTCCATTCTGTCAGATCACGTCTCTACCAAAATAAAGAGTTCTTTCAAAAAGTAGCCTTTAATACCACTTAGGAGTTAGACTGTGCCAGGGAGAGCATGCTGCAAAAGTCTACCATGTTTCCTCTCATCCAGTTTTCCTGGCAGATAATCTGATAGTAAGGAGTAGTTTTATCAGGACGTAAACAAAATACAGGTATGGACTTGGAGATGTCACACTGTTTACACATTATTCTGTATTTAGGTTTACAGGCCACACAAGACTTATTACTTAATGTATCCTCTTCCCTTTGACTACCCCTTTGATTTCAAACACTCCCAGTGATCCCACACTGGCACTGCTTTCTCTGTATTCTGGGAGCTGAACAGGTGCTTCCCTTTCTAGTTACTGGCACTGGAAACAGCCATGTACTGCACAGAGAGTGATGACCCAGAACCCCTGGAAATGGTTGATAACTTCAGAAACGTTCAGGAATTCCATGAAAGACTGGTTTTTATCTCCTTCCGTGAAGGTGAGTTGTATGAATGCTTCTGTGCAAAGAAATAGTGCACAGTGATCTGGGTAAACGTGAAGTACTGAAATGGCAGTCCTGCTGCACTGTACCACTACAGAAACACAACAATCTCCTTCCCCTGTAGTTCACTTTGTTGCCTTTTCTTTTTGTATTGCACTGATGAATGGGCAATTGCACAAGAATAAGGTATTCTCAGGGTAGATAAGAATTCTTTTCCACAGTGGGTGTCAGGCAAGTCCTGCAACCCTTCTGATCAAAGGCAAGGATATAAAAGAAGGAAGACACGATTGGCCTTGTCACCCTTGGCAGAAGTATTTGCTGTCACTCCAAATACTAAACAGCTCCACAGCTGAGCTGTTTCAGCCAGTGTAAGTGCTTAAGATGGCCGTGTCTCACCAGTGACATTTGCTGGTTCTCAGCAATGTCAGGCCTGATCTTATGCAGACCACACATTTAAAGAGAGTCACAACTTTGCCTTTCAGGGACCTTGTTTTGGGGAAATTACACAGAATCAGAAGAGGTCCTTGAGGAATTCACACTTGGCAAATAAATATAATTCATAACATTGGATTCTATGGTTCAGCGTTACAAATTAAAAAACAACCCCATTTTATGAGGAAGAACTGATCCAAAGGCTTAAATCTGCAGTGTTACACAATGACAAGACATACGTTTGGTGGGGAACTTTGCACAAAAGTCCGCATCTGTGGTGAGAAGCTGAGCTGTACCTCACAGAAAGGCCTTTGAGTATATTGTTTGTGCAAAATGTATTGTTCCAACTTCTTTGTTTTGCAAACGAATACTCTTAAGGACTTGTGAAGGTGGCATGTACACTCAAGGCAGATGAATCTAGGCAAGCCACTACACTATTTGAAATTGAGAATAAAATACTTCTAAAAGAAAAAGCAGACTTCATAAAAAAGATTAGCCAAGTAGTAAACTTTCAAATTAATAAAATGTGTTAGCACATCATTTCAACTTTGCTTGTCAGTTTCTTCACTGCTTAGATGAAAGAACAGAAAACACAGGAATTGTCTGTTTTGGACACTTTCACACAACAGCCACTGCAGAAACAGTTCCCTGCAGGCACACTGCAGTAGTTGTTCCTGCCATTCCCCTCTGCAGACAGACCCTTTCATAACATATCTCTTCTAATAGAAAGCTACAAAGGAGAAAAGTGAAAATTAGAGATCAGCCAAAACAAATCCTGGCAAAACATTTCTCTGAAATCAGAGATGATTTACATTTGTCACCAAAAGTTGACTGATCTCTTAAAATGAGAATTACACTAGTAGTTCTTTTGTTGCTAGATTCTAAACACAATACATAGGAAAATTACACGTTTAATGAACTAACATTCCGTAACATCTCTGTGATTAATATACAAATGGATACTGGTTGCACAAACAATATTTTGAGTAAACTAAAAGCTGGCTGAATAGTGAAAGAGGAGAAGAACTAAAGTATGTCAGTCTGTTTTCTGCTTTTATGGATTGGCCAACCAGAGGAATGCCCCCCATGGCATTCTTATATGACCACAAAGAGGTTAAAACTTTCTTCTCCAACCTCCAGCCTCAAACACTGGCTGCCAGCTAGAGAGCTAGTTGGGTCCAGGATGGCTATTTCAGTAATCCTCTTCAAATCTCTGCTCAAGTCAGATTATGAGCAATGATTTCAACCAGCAGAATTTGCAATACAGCTGCCAAGTTTCTGAGACTAAGGCTTCCTCTGCAGCGTCTTAAATCTCTGCACAAACAATCTACTATAGCAATGCCACTGCAGAAACACTTCCTGAAGTACCAGAAGTTCCCGAGTGAGCAGCTCTCTTGTGATTGAGACAGGTTCACCATGCAATCCTAGCAATCCAACTTTTACATTTTCTAACCTCATCCTCTGTGTATCAAAATTCAATACCTGGTGGGCTTGGCAAGGGTACGTTGTCAATTCCTAACCACACCTACGAGCCACTGATCTGCTGAGTCAGAGTGGTCAGTCAGAAATGAGAAATGCAGTTTTCCATCTGTTTCTGAAGCTGACCCTCCAGGACCTGACTATATTCTCTCTGTAAATCACACTCAGTATTTAATAGTAGAAAGTAGAGAGTTACAACCCACGATCTCAATAATTGAAAAGCAGACACTATACTTTTCATCCAGGAATCTCCAAACACTTCACAGAAATAGTGTAAGTATCATTATTTCCATTTATGGGGGAAAATTTGATCCAGATGTGACTTTCTCAAAATTGTTGCTGTGAACTAGAGCCAAACCAAGTAACAACATTTGGTTCTTCCTCTGTTAAGCCACATTATTGGCTCCCACGCAGAGAGGACAGCAGCTATAAAAGCATTTTCAATGTATCTTTAAAGCCAGCATGACTTAGCAGAGTTAAATTGTAGGGGTTATTGCCCATCCTGCTGTTCATACTCCAGAACCAGTCTCTATGGCTATGAAAGACATTGCTCAGTGTTACTTTAATAGAAACTCCCATTCAGTCTAAGTACATTTAATTACAAAAGCTCATTGACTCTATCAGTGAACCATAGAAAAAATGTTCAACCCATTTCAAAAAAGGTATTCATTGCCCCTGTAATCTCACATTCCACTTACTGCAGTCACAAAAGCTCCCTCACAGGTGCAGGCCCTCACCTAAAGGGCAAAAAAGTCAAGAAAAGAAAGAAATGAAAAAGAAAAAAAGGAAAAAGAAGATTAAAAGGCTCCTGTCAAAGCCCAATGAGGTACACATGGTTGCTGCAAGTATCCAGCCTGATGCAGTCAGCTGTACCTCAAATAGGAACAGAACACACCTATTAAGAAGGAAAGGAGAGGCCATGCACAGAATCAAGGATTGGGCCAGGCAACCACAGAAATTTGTAAAAGAACTCCTGTTATGCACACCTAGGCCCCTACTAAGCAGGTTTTCTGAGCAACTTTTCTGCCTTATCAGTGACAAGCCTGAGAGCTGCCACTTTCACCTGAGCACAGACACCACAAGATGGGGCCACTGGACGGTGTTTTGCATCAAAATTGAAAATGACTGAAGTGCTCGGTCATCCACATTTTTGATGCCAGTAATGAGTATCTAAATTCATACTCACTATTAATAAGAACCACATTGAAAAAAGCCTCTAATCTTTAAGGATTACACAGCAAAACTCACACGTGTTTATGATATATTTTGTCTGTCAGCAATTTATTTCAATAAAATCAGCTTCACATACATGCAGCTGGAATTTGTTTCGGTGTTCAAACCACTCATTGCCCACGAGTTAAACAGGAACTCATGTCTAGTTTTGATTAGGGTACCATGCTGAAATACTAACTAAATTTTGTAAGAAGAGCCTCTCATCAGAAAGAAGTACTCCCTACCCTTCCTCTTCAAACTACAAGCTCTTTTTCTACAGTTATCTCTTTGGTGTTACATTTTTGTGTCCATTTGACACACCTTTACTATAACAAAACTCACCTTTTGTAAAACAGATCTTCTTCAAGTCCATGGATGTAAGCTTCTTCCATTCAGCTGGGCTTCAAATTAATGAGTCAAATGGAATAAGGTTAAACTCCACGTTTAACATTTGTGTTTTATCAACAACTGATTTAATAAGAGAAAATATTTAGATGGAAAACATGAAACCTGTCAGTTTGACTCTGAAACAGCTCTGATGTTGCTTAGAGAGAAACAGTCATTTGATAAAATATAAAAAACAATGTGTAAATAAATTAAGAAAATGCAGTTAAGAAAAGAGAGCTCACCTCCCGGATCTTTGGGGAGGCCAAAATAAATAAAAAATACTTCCATTGCCAAAAATGTACGTGAAGCTCACTACCAAATATAGCATTATGATAATCCTTAAATCTTTATGCAAACAAGTGATCACTCAGTTCTTCATACTAATATCCTGATTAATTTTTACCTTCTTTGATGCCTTTAAGCAATCAACAGCAAAGCGTATCATTCTTCAGCTGTCCGCATTCAATGGTGTTCTGTTTGAGAAAACAAAAGGCATCAAATTTAACATCCTTGGCTGCCTGGGTTTAGTTCTTTGGATTTGCTTATGATCTCTTATTTATTACAGCACAAAAATCATATTCCTGCTATGACCTGCTGTGCCGGTGTCTCCACACTGGCATCGTGACTTCAGCATGTGTCTCATGTCACAGCATTGTGAACTGTGGATCCAGCTGTGGGACTGGGACATTCCAGGGAACACCTGTGCAAAGTTACCCATTCCACAGTCACAAAGTGATGTGACCAGGCTGTAGAAAAGTTGCAGATGCAGAATGCAAATGTTATGACAGACCAGAGACTCACCTTCTCTTCTCTAGACAATGATATCAACAGTTTTGCATGTTTTCCCTCTTTTCCTAGGTTTTGTGGTTTCTGTTGTGATAGCCTGCATTCTGGGAGTTCTCATCATTCTTGCAGTAGCCTTCTGGCTACTGAAGAAGAAAAGGTAAGATGTCTGGCTGTCATATCACAAAAAAAAAATCCGTATTTTTCCTCTGACACGAAGAAGTGATTGTGTGTCCAAAACTTTGCACATTGTTTTATACTGGTAAGGTTTGATCTTTTATAAGACATGATCTCTTCCTACAAACTATGATTTGTTTTTATTACTGTAGACATTATTTCCCCTGTGTGATATCAGACTGGGTCAATAACAGACTTACCCAGTTTTTCTATTTCTCAAATGCCATTTGCTCTTTTCTTGTTCTTTTTGCTAGCACTGCTGCTCCTAATTGCTTTTTGGATCCTTCCATTTTTTCCTAGAACAGTAAGTGAAACAAGGAGAATGGAAATTTAGGAAAACCTCTCCCAAAGGTCACAACATTTTAGAGGAAGAAATATGTACTGCCAAAAGATCATTAAGCCACTGTTTGCCAACAAAGGCAAATCCTGGAAAAAAATCTAAGATTACAAATTTTCCTACAGCCTGATTCCCTTTGCATTCAGAATTGACCTTGCATACAAACTGTGTACTCCTGAAATATTTGTAACAATAAGCTACTGTGACATTTGCACTAGTACAGAGAAAAATAATCTCATACATACATGCATAATGGACAATTTTAAGTAACTAAGTGTGCTTTTCCTCCACTGGCATTACAATTATTTAATAAATTTGTTTTATTTTAGCTGCAAAAAGGGAGGTGAAGACAACAGAGGAGTCATCTACAAACCAGGCATGTCAAAGGAGGAAGATGACATCTCCAAAATTTGATGCCCTGCTCTGTCACAAAAGCCCCATTTCATTCATAGCACTGATTTATTTTGGATTGGTGAAATACATCTCCTGTTCTTGGCTAATGATAAGCCTCAAGAGAGTTCTAAAAACACATACCAGCCATGAGTTTTCTGTAGCCCTTGTTCTCTTGTTTTCCAGAGAGATATGATCAGTGAATCCCCCTGAGCTGAATTCCTCACCACATTCTTTTCATGTCTGCTGCTTACTGAGTCTGGGTGTTTTAATTGATTTTACAGTTAATCCTAAACTCCAGTTTTACGGTTTGTTTAGCACAGGTTTTCCCACAGGTATTCAAATCTGAAGACACTCATCAAGCTACAAGCACTCTTCCCTGCTAAAACAAGGTATTGGTTTTAGCAGGATGAATATAAAAAAGATAAAGGGAAAACTGTATTTGACATCAGTATTTGAACTGGGTTGTTCAACAGATACAGTTTTGAAAAGCACAGGATACGATGCCAGTGCATTCACCAGTGGGATTGTAATATTAGAGGAAAAGACAAGTGTAAATCCAATGAAAGCCACATGGATTATTAATGGCGTTCAAGCCCAGGAACTCAGTGCTGAGAAAACACTACTGCTAGAGGAACAGTTACCTGTCCAGATATTACACAGCCTCACAAATCTGTTAAGGAAGTCAGCCCCTGACTGTCACTGGAATTAGAGAAGAAGACTGTCTTATTATCCTGCTCTTATTTATAGTGTGTGTATGAATGAAGTGAAGATAATGTAGTTGCTGCTGCTTTTAAGCAGACTTGTCATTTAACCATGAAAACCTGATAGATTTTACAGTATATATTACAGTTGCAATTACACAGTAGATGTTTTTTCTGATTTAGTTCTCTTAGTAATCTAATTCCTAGAAAGAAATCTAAATTATCTTTTCAAACCTCACAAGCTAGATACTCGAGTCTCATTATGCATTTTTGGAAGTGAGAAGCATAAACCTGTTTCCACTGCAGACAAAGTGGAATGCCATTGACTTCAGGAAGACTACGGTGTATCCAGCCTACCCCAATGCATACAGAATTCCTCTTAAATCTGACATCTACAGCGTGGATCTGAAATACTTGTACTTCAGTATGCACACAGGAAGTGACAGACCACAGGATCATACCTAAAATAACTTCAGGTCTGAATGCTGCTAAACACTACTAGGGAAATTTCAGTCTGAACTTTATACTTAGATCCCTTTTACATTCAATTGCAGCACCACCACATCTGTGATTTTAAAGAAATAAACTCTTATCATATGTGTTATCTCCTTTCAAGATGGCAGATGCAGACTGTTTCAGCAGAGAGTATTTTAGATTCTTTCCCTTCCATCCCCAAGAAAATTGTGTGATGTCAAAAGCAGGCTTTTGAGTGCAAGGAGAAATAACTTATTAATACTTACTGTACGTGAAATTTAGGAGTACATCTTACAACTGAGTACACTGCATATGCCAGCATTTTTATCCCACAAAAACAAGCACATAAAGATCATCTCATTGAAATGTCTGAAATTACATAAAAAGCAGCATTTGTGTGCTACAGGGAACATAACTTACTCCTTGAATAAAGGTGTTTAAAGACATGATTACATAATAAATTTTATGCTGTTTCTTTGGTTTCTCTTGTTTCTTCTAGAAGAGTAACATTTTATTGTGTATTTTAATCTTCACCTCAGCTGATTAGAAATATCCATCAATCACTCTCTTTTGCATGTAGCATCCTTGACACCTGTAAAAAGAAGCATAAAAACCTTAGCCAAGCATTACATACCTACTGTGAGGAAAATCTCACAGTACCAGCAAGGGAAACATATTAAACACATTACACATTTGGGAGAAAATGTCTCCTTCAGAACTGTTTCTTAAGCAAAAGAACATACTGAAGAGGAATTCACACAAATCATATTCCTGCTATTCCCACTTATAACACTCAAGTTGCACGGACACCTCCTATAAAATCCCTACTGCCTTTGAAAATGCAAGCATATGGGAATTATTGTTTTTCTTTAATATTGTATTACCAGTTTGCACTGCCAGTGGTCCCTAAGCTGAAAGAATCTAAGCTCATATGTTTTCTGGTCTCTGTAGCCACTGTCATTTAATAAACCTATTGAAGGATCACTTTTTTTTTAATAGTTTCCAGCAGCTTTCTTTTGTCACTCTTACATGCACAATATGTCCAGGAAAAAATCAGGCATGATCAGAAAGACAGATGTAGTTAACACGCTACCATAATAAACGAAACCAAGTTTAAAAAAATCTCAATTCACTTATTTTTTAAATGGAATGATCCATTTCTGAGATTCCAATAGCAGAAATGAAGCCTAAATAACTTGAATCAGTGAAGTGGAAGAATAAGATGCCACAAGGGATGTAGAACTCTCCTTCCATTTCCTTGTGACAGAAGGAAATCCCTTCTGTTCTGTGTGACAACACCCTCACAGCGTGACTGTGTAATCTCAGAGTATTCACTTCCTGTCAGCAAATACAAATATCCTCACAGAGGTGCTTTACTGACTGTTCCACTTCCTCGTTCAGGCAAGAATTCCTCCTCTCAGGAAGACGTTATCAAAACAGCAGCTATCAGGTTTTCTTTTTTAGTTCAGAAAGGAGAGCTTACTCCAGGACATCCTATCATAGTTTATATAACAAAGTCTGAAGTCAACTTGGTAGAACTTTGTCAGAACTGGCTGATCAGTCACAAGACTGCTAGAAGTGTGCAGTGGGATCATGATAAATACCTTATTTTTACACCTTCTCCACCATGAAGAGTGTAAGGGTACAACACATCTTGGATAACTGACTGTGTTTCAAAATTCACCAAAGAAATACTGAATCACAAAAAATTCCTCATGTATCATCTCTAATTTATGAAAACAAATCCCAAATGATTACTTTTAACATATATACCTAAAAGTTAACGCCCAACAAAAGCAAATTTTGAAAAGCGTATTAAATATAGAAGCTGTAGGGGAAAAAAAGCCTTCTGGACTTCAGCTAAAATGGCGGAAAGAAAACAGAATAATTTTGCTATTGCAAAGCTTAATGTGTTGAAGTAAAACGTTATGTTCATTAATTCTGTAGCAAGATCAACACACTAATTGTCATCTGAGTTTAAGACCTAGTCCTCAATTAAATCTGTTACCCTTAATCAAACACAAAAATGTAATATTGAATCATTTGTCTTATTATTGCAGAAAGCTACAACTGAACTGTTAAGATGCTCAGATGTGGGGTCCCCATGAGAAGGTTTGAACTGTGTATTTCAAACTGCTGCCTGACAAAAGTTAAAAAGTAAACAAATACTGATATTTAAAAAAATAAAGATAGTTCAACCAAGTACCAGGAATGTAAGTAACATCCAAAGCTTTTCACATGAGAAGAGACAGCTAGTGTCAAAGAGCTGGAGAGGTGAAATGAAAAGGCATCATTATAAAGAAATCAGAGGTTTTAAAAAAGCCAGGGTGCTGTAATAATTACTCTGTTGGCTGCAGCTGTGTGCCCCCATTTCATGCATTTCAGTCACAGGATCAGCAGACCCAGAAACACAGCAAACACCAAAGACAGAGAAAATGCTTATATCTCACGGCTGGGCAGCTGGATACCCATAGCTGGCCAGCTGCTGGGTGGGATATTCCCTTGAACTTCCACACTACAAGAAGATCATCACGTTGTAGCTCTGTGCATTTTATAGGGGCTACATGACCTGCCCCACTTTTCACTTGCTTTCTGTCAAGACTTTAAGGAAATGGAACTAGTGAATTCACTAGGCAGATGCCATCAAGTGACTCTGAACAACTGGCACCACTGGCAATGCTTTTTTATTATTTACAAGTAATCAAATTTTCTGAAATTCTAAAAGAAAACTATAAATAGCTATTCTTACATATTGAATATATTTTGAAAAATAAAATTAAGTTTATAACTCAATTATGGTGTGGGCTTTTGTTCAACCACAAATATAGCTTAGGACATAAAAATTCAACAAGACACTGAAGTTTTTATTATTAGCTTGCAAGGAATATTTAAATCTTATTAAGACTTTCACTTTATTTTATTTTTCTTGTTTTTTCCTTCTATTTAAAAGACATTTTCCTTCATCACTAGAAAATGTGAGCTTAACGTACCACACAGACCATTACAAATAAGGCAATATTTATATGTTCTACATTTCAAAAATGTAAGATAATCAGAAATATTACCAAAAAAGTAAAATCTGATACCTTGTTTCAGTTTTGGCTGCATATTCAGCAGGAAATGTTTACAGATAGATTTCAAACTCCCTGTACTTTAATTAAGCCAAACAAAAGCAAACAGGAGACTTTGTAACACACACACAAAATTTCCCACCGTGTCCATCTTTCAAAGTGGATGATTTGCTGGCTGGCCCTACAGGGCTGTGCAACCCCTGGGGGAGAGGTATCCGACTGCCAAGTACGTGCAGGCTGACTCAACTGAAGGATCCAGCACCAGGATATGCTGAAGTCTCTGTTTCTTTACCGCACGTGTTTAGGATGTGCGTGCTCTTTATAAAATAAGTAAGAGGTAACAAAGAGACCGTGACTTGGAAGCCTCAGGAAACCGAGCAGCTCACACAACCAGTCAGACCCTTTGGTGGTTTTAGATTGCTTGATTATGGTAAAAGTTCCAGAGGCTCTGCCCACGGTCCAACTCAGAACCATAACCCACTGACTGCACAGCTTTACAAAACTTAAGTATTCACTGCTTCTTCTCAAACTGATAAAGTCGTTCCATACTGAACCTAACTCACTGCACCTTGTCAAACTGTAAAACACTTTCTACCACAATACAGTAGCTACAGTTTTATAACATCATTTCTCACCAAGGAAAAACTGATGGCCAGCAAGTCAAACCCAGTATTAGGATCTCTCAAAGTAAATAATTTTATTAATAACAAGCATTCCTGTGAATGTAAAGCTCTACTTTGCCATTCTCACAAAAAAGGTGTCCAAGCCATTTTGCAAAAATTGTTTTGGAAGCCTCTCCATTTCTGACCAGATAAACAGACAATTTAGTGGTTAAACTTGGAAATAATATCCATCACTCATACCTAACTGGCAGTCAGCACATGAATTGTGTGACATACATTTTCTATGTGAAATTATGAAATAACAGTTCCCCAAACAACTTTTAGCATGTTACATGAAACTGCACTAAGTGGTTTCTGTGATATCCCAGGATTACAGCAAGAGATATAAATGGGCCACTGTTAACTCTGTTCTTTTCAGTTCTTAGTACACAGAGAAATGCAGAGCAGCTGTCAGTGGATGAAAACCACTATGCCTCAACTGAAGTCGTATGTGAATCATAATTCACATAAGCTGCAGATACTTAAAGACCCTCAAATAATTCTACATTTAAAATGTGTATTTTCGTCAAGTCTGGTCTCGTTGCATCAGTAAAGCACATAAACAAATATAAAACTGAAAGTTGATGAAAATTTAAAAGAACGGAACTTTAACATTTTCCACATGTTTACTAATACATTAGTTTGATTCAATCAAAACATCTATATTGCATAGTCTCAGGAAAAAAAAAAGCAATAGTTTCAAAAAAAGGACTCAGAAGACCAATTGTTTTCTTTTAAAAGCACAACCACCAACTGGTACTAAAAATATGTAAGAGAATTTCTGATTCCAGAGAAGTGAAATGGCACCATCTAGTGACTCACAAATGAGAAAGTCAGAAAAGTCACTTCTTTTACTTCCTCTCAACACCATACAGTCAAGCTCGGAAACAAGAGCAAAAGGAAATGTAAAACTAAACATGAATGCCCGAACATTTGCTACGGAACAAGGAATTGAAAGTCAACTGTTATACTCAAGGATTATTTTTCTACCAAACCAGGTACCTATGGTCTTTAGTATATTAAAATATTTTTGGAGGCACATACAATATAAATTTAATACTTACATACTACTGACCCAAGTATCTTCCCAGGAACACCAAATGCTTTTTAAGCAATGGCAACAATAGCTTATTAAAGAGGTTTCTATCAGGTAGTAACACACACAGCTGTCAAAACTTATGAAAAAAAATTGAGTCACTTTGGATGCATCTTTTTCACTGATAAATTCAAATAGCGGCCCCTTCTCTTCAGTTAATAATCACGCTTCATATTTGCACAGGCACCATGATCCTATGCATTTATGTTCACTGGTTCACTTTTCCAGCAGAATGCCTAAAGGCTGCCAGCACAGAATATTTCTAAGCTATTTTTGCAGAGTTAAACTTCAACTGATTCTGTACAGATTGCATAGGTCTTATAAAATCTCCCAGGAATTCATCCACTAGAAAAATATAGACAAAAGCAAAATATTTGCTGTGGCTTTTTTTTTTTCCTTCTATGATTTTCTTGAAGGAATATACTGAACAAAACCTTAGTAACCTTTTTCTTCAACCCGAGGTAATGTGCCCTCTGGAAGAATATCAAGGAGGGCTCTTTCTTTCGGAATTGCTACACAAAGTGAAAGAGCACAAGAGGTGGCGCAAAATTTCCACCAGTTTCCTCATTTGTTCCTTGCTTTCCATGTGTATTTAATAAATACAAAGAACAGTTTCTTGCTTTGCTGGAAAAGTTAGGTCTCTAGCAGACCCCACCACTCTAAATTCTTAGGGCGTTTCACCCTAAAAAGTGGGGCACGTTGAAATTATAGCCTCAGAGATGAATGAAATATAAACTTTGTTTTAAATTCTCTTTTTTTCCAAAAGGTGGCCCTCTCTATGAAAGAATGTTCAAGGGTTAACTAATAGAGTTAATCCTATTAGTTGTGTTGGATCTCCAATTTGCATCAATGAAACAAATTTTAAAATTATCATTCCTAAGTTTCATTATTTGGCTTAAGGCTGCCATAATTTTATTTTCTATTATCAAAACTAACTTTTGAGAAATTATGTTGCCACAAGAGAACTACTCATATTAAATAGTGTAAGCTGTTTGTCCAACATGATTCTACATTTAAGCAATCTCCAGTGAATAAGAAATAACATATGACTTAGTTCAAAACTCTGTCCTAGGTAAATCAGAACAGTTCCTGGAGCAGCACAGAAAACACCACTCCAAAGATGAGCACATTTTTCCATACTGATGCTTAATGGCTAGCCCCAGTTTGCACAGGAACAAAACACACATGAGAAGAAAGCATCAGGGAGACGAGCCAGACAAAAGCCTTGAACCAAAGAGGGGGCAAAAAACCTTAAAAACAGTTACACATATTGCATTTTCCACTAGCATTTGAAATTTCTACTAAGGATCTCCACGAGGCAACTAAATTGGTTAGAGTTGCAGAGTAAATACCACAAAACAAATACGTGCTAAAGTGTGCATTTCCCATGACAAGAAACTATTTTTTAATTTTAAGAGAAATTTAAACTAGCAATTTCATCTCTGATATGGACAAGGTGGTTGAAAACCACTTAAACAACCCTACCTATTACCCATTTAAGCAAACTTCATTAATAGGGAAAGACAAAGGACTACTAGCCTAACTACACTGTGTAGGAAAATAGAGAAAAGTATGAGCAGCTTCTAAAAACACTTCCGGTAATAGTCTGTTTTCTGACATAGCTACGGTTCTTGGGAATACCTGCCAGGCACCAGAAATGAAACAACAGGAACTTGAAATGAGTATGCACGAAAGTGCACATGAAATAGTACGTATGAAAATGAAGGGCCCGCCCAGACATCAGAGCCGGAATGGGCCCAGCTTGGCGAGCCGGGGCTCGGGGCCGGCCCTCTCCCGCTTGGGACACCCCTCCCCTCCTGAGACACCCCGGTCACCTGCGCAGGGCAGAGGCCGCGCACCGCCGCACCCAAGGGCGCTCTCCCGGCCGTGCCGCTCACCGTAACCCAGCACTGGGAGCTTCCTCACGAACGTCCCAGGAGTAACCAAACCGCAGCGACCATCACGTGTGGATCACTGGGTTTTGTATCCCCAGGCACCACGGTACGGCTGGGAGGTGCACACAAGCACAGCCCGCACCTGGCGTACCCCGCACGGTGGGGTCACCGCCCGGAGGGTGACCGAGGCCGTGGGACACGGCGCTGGGGACATTTGTGGCCACCAAGGATCGCTTTGGGGCGCCTGGGCCCGCGAGGGCATGGACCACGCTGGTTTCCCGGGATGCAGTGCCCGCATTCCCCGCCAGCACCTCGGGGGTGTGGGGTACCCACATGAGCGTCTGAGGAGAGGCCGGGACGGGCGGGAGCTGCCTGCGCCATCTAAGAAAAACGCATCTCGGGACCGTCCCCATCCCCGGCCTTCCCTCCGCGACCGTGCGCGGAAAGCTCCGAGTTGGTGCGGCCCCCGTGCCCTCTGCCCCCGAACGCGGGGCCGCGCCACCCTCCCGCAGTGCCTGCCCTGGGTGTGCGGCTGCCGCCGGCACCGACCCGCGGCCACGCCCGCCTCACGCTGCGAGGAGGGCGCGGGCGGCCCGCGGCCCCGCGGGCTGACGCTGGTCCCCTCAGCGAGGCGGGAAGGGGGGTCTCGCCGCCGATCTCACCGGGACAGGCGGGGGGGGGGTCTCGCCGCCGATCTCCTCACCAAGACTGGCAGCGGGGCCTCACAGCTGATCTCCCCTCAGCGGGGCGGGCAGAAGGGTCTCGCACCTGATCCGCTCAGGAGGGGTCTCGCCGCCGATCCCCTCAGCAAGGCGGGCAGCGCGGGCTCGCTGCTCCTAAACGGGAGACAAGGAAGGGGAAGGATTCCAGCCCTGCCTCGTGCAGCATCGGGTTTGCCCCTGCCCTCCCTTCAAGCAGACGAAGCAGCCGCAGAGTAACGCAGCCCTGTCTGCCTAAACAGCACATTGAACTCCATTAATTAATCAAGACCTGGTTTTAAAGGCCGGTCCCCTCCCCACACTTGGCACAAGGAGCTGCTCAGCCATTTCCTAATTTCAAGTACATCTACCAGTGCTATTCTGGAAAATTACATATAAACAGTATGTAAGACACATGTGGTTGCCTTTTGCCCGTGTTTTATTGGTTCAGAGCACAAGTGTGAGGATGAGGGTTACAAAGTCATTGCAGTTGGGTGAGGAAGCTCAGAAGCAGCATTCGGCAGCATTAAGACAGGGACAGAAGTTGTTCAGCCTTGTTGAAGAAATTCTGTCCTTCATCTAGAATACAGACCAGAGCTAGTTAGTTCCTTATGTTGCCTGGGGGGGGAGAAAAAGAAAAAAAAAAAAAGGAAAAATAAAAAAGTAAGTAAAAGTAGCAGTACAGATTTGTGAACAGCACAAAAATAAACATTCAACTTTTCTTAAAAAGAAATATAATTTCCACTTCACTTCTATTTAATTGGGTAAGTGAAGTCTGCACTTTTCCACTGCATACAAAAATATGTGTGTGGGTGAGGCAGAACTGGAAGTGAAGATGCAGCAGAGAAGGGTATCAGCCCTGGGCTCTGCCAGCTCCTGTCCCAAAAGAAGTGTCACAGGAGCATCATTGCTTTACGCTGTTCTGCAGAGGTGTTAAACCAAGTCAGAAAGGTCAGTGAGCACAATGGTAGCATTTCCCTGAGAAATCAAAACCTGTTTTGAAGCCAGTCCATGGATCTGACGGCCCAGTGCCAAACATAAGGCCCTGGAACACCAGTCAGAGCTGTGTGTCATGGACATGCCTCTGGAGGGTGGCATAGGCAGAAAAGGTCACAACTGCAGTAAGTCATCTCAGCCACTTACTCAAGGAAGGTATTTAAGATTAACTAGGGTGAAATTCTCAAGACTTAGTGCCATGTTCAGAGTTCTTCGTCACTCTGAAGGCAGTACAGTGTATTCACTAGCATAGTTTAAGTTACACAACTTTCCACAATTCATTAATCTGTTCATTCCTCAGATGGGGAAAATTCTCATATCCTGCTCATAACTTACAACTTAATTTCACAAATTGAACTATCAACAAGTACCAACTATGTGCTCAGAAAATTAATGGAGCATTTGTTCACACCGGCAGCTCATTGCTGATGTGCTCTGCTGAAGACAGTAAAAAATTTTTGAAGCAACTACAACACATCCAAGAGCACAACTTTTCAGTATGTTTCGCATTCCATGCCATGCCCTTTCTTTAAACCTCCAGATGGTGAGAACATTATGCAGCATAAAAGCTTCATTTATGTATCTCATCTCTTGAAGATTAGATCTTTCTAAAGAAAAATTATGAAATCTTATTATATTGATGACTTTGGTATAGTTCAAGAATTCTTAAGAGCCACTAGTCAACCAAGTAGGAAAAAGAGTAATTTATGAAAAAGGCAATTTACCAGATTATAAAAACTGGATACATTCTACATGTGTACCAACAACTTGCCTCTGATCTACAAGTGTGCAGTATTCGTATCATAATTGCTAATCTGCAACCAAAAATAGATCCAGACAGAAGCTGTAATAAATCACCCTTTTTATGTAGTGTAGGCATGCCTGGTATTTCCTTTTAACAAATGCAGAATGCAAATGCACTTAAAATGTCACTAACTACTGCGAGGACCTAAGGACTGCTGAGCATATAAACCCAGTTCATACCTAGGGGATATGTAAGATAAGGCTTAAACAACTGCTCCTAAAGCAGCAAATTTGTCTGCCGAAGTGTGAAAACAAGCACAACAAAGCAAACCAGAATCAAGAAATAGTAAGGTGTAACAAGGATGGAACTCTAGCTTTGTGTTGCTATATATCCTTTCGGCTAAATACAGCTGGTGAGATGAACATGTAGAAAACACACTTTAGAAACTATCTGTCATCCATGAGTTTTCCATTTATTCCTTAGGATGTCTCAACTATTAACCTGCTTTTGTCTTGGGTAGATAAACCCTTCTTTCCTTAGGTTTGCTAATTTTTGTACCAATTGCAAGCTACTGCCAAACCACAATAATTTGAAAGGCAGAAACTATTACTAATGTAACAAGTAACAAGTATTTGTCAAATTCCTCAATTTGGGAATATTCCTCAGTGTTGAAGGACGCCGGATAAACAATATGTGCTATATTGATGCAATGATATTTGTGCTCCAGGTTATTTCAGAGTCATACCTTTCATATAATGCTGATTTAAAGCAACAACAAAAAAGAAAATGCTAACAGCTTAAGTCAGTAGCTAATTCTTAATCAAATTGGAAATGGTGTCTCATGTTACCTTTACAGGCATTGCTCAAAAGTTACTTTGAAAGGGCATTTCATGACACTCAATGTCTGGAAAAATGGTTTCTTAGGAAACTGAAGCTCATCAAAATAATATACTTAGATTTAAGCAATCACTACAGAAATAAAGGATTTTTCTGGACAACTCTAAAGAAGAGTCAAGTTTAGGAACAAGAAAAGCCAGACAAAAACCCTTGTGGTTTATCACTAGTTAAACTAAGTTTTACAGATGCAACTCAACTGGACACCTTTCCACAAATGTATCAAAAGTAGAGTGGAGATGCCAACTGTATAAAAACTACATGGAATATTTCGTACAAAATACTCCAAAATGCTTTTCATTATGTAACTTTTATTTGAGACACACATTGTAAAAAAGTTCACATGAAATAATAAAACTATTGGACTATGAAGGTTTTCTTAGGAGCTGGGTTTGGTTTTTCTGTCTATATACATCAATACACGATTAATGATTAGGTTTACAAGTTAACCACATGACAAGTTCACTTTTATCTGCAGGAGCTTTTCACATTACACCTTTATACCAGAGGTAAAATGTGCTTAAACACACACAGTAGAACACTTCTGTTTCAAAATTAAGCATTTTCTCAAAGACTATACTTTTTATTCTGAATTTAGTAGCTATATAGCATTAAAATAATGGTAACTGAAGTTTTATTTGCAAAAATGTTTGTAAGGCCATAGGAATGCACTGAAATAGTTAAATTCACCAGAAACAAGAAAAATCAATGTAAATCCTGCTTTTTTTGGAAGAAAGAAATACGAGTTTTATTTTTAAGAATGAGAATGGTATAAGCAGTTCAGTGAATGGAGGAGAAAAAAGACCTATTATCACCTACAGACCGATCCTTAGCAAGTTTAACATTGCAAAAATTCTGTTACATTAACAGGTAACCAAACAACAGATGCATTTTCACAAATAACACATTTATGCATTTTACATATTATTGATGTACTTTCAAATCATTATGCATTCACAATATTTTAATGTGATATGTACATTCAAGACTCCTTTATTCACCTGTGAAAATGATCCACGTAATTCACTTAACTTCAGCAGACTAGTATGAGAAAGTTACTTACAATGGGAAATATTTTCTGTAAAAAGAACTACCAGTCTGAAAAGTCAATCAGCATTTTTGAGACTGTCCCCCAAAGAGAAAAGTGAGCTGCATTACGTTTCGTGAGCGGTTTAAGCTTTAGCAATATTAGAACTCCCAGATAAGTCAATTACATATTCTGTATACACTCAACAAAAACTACTTGTGCATGTTTTGCTGAGCACAGACTGAAAGCTAATATTGCAAAGCACTGAGATCAGTTTGTTTTTCATTTGACTTTTTTTAAAAACCACTTAGAAAAATATTGGTCAAGATAGAGCGCACAGGCACGGGGCTGAGGGAACTTCTCCTAAAACTCCAAAGAATAAGCAGCATTTTTGTTTTATTGAAATCCACCAAAAAATGTCTGTTTCCTGAAAGGTTAATGGCAATTTCTGGAAGAAAACAGAAATACATTTGCTGCTTAATGAATAATAAGTATATGACTTTAATTCTAATGGGCATTAGAGTACTAACTAGTTGACTGAGGTATAGTTAAGAGTCCTTCAAAACTTAGGATTATATAGTCTTGAGCAAAGTAGCAACAGAGACTGCACAAAACAATCATAGTGATATTAGAAAAGCCTGTAATACCCAGCATCTGATGCGTAGGCAGAACATACCATTATCATCACCTGCTTGACTAGAGGAAAACATAGCTAAAATATCCCAGTAGAACATACAGCTGATTTGCACGCTAAGATACAGCACATTTTTCCACGTCTGACAGGGCAGACTGTACACAGAAAGGTCTCTACTGACCAGAAGTTAGCACACTGATAAAGTGCAGCCACTCAGCCATCTAATACTGCTGGAGAAGTGGGGTGGGGGCAAAGACAGAAAGAAATCTGCATTTTACCTTATCCATAAGACCACATGAAATTAGAATTCTTCAGTTTCAGCAGATGACAACAAAATTGCATTAAATTCTTCTACAAATAGAAAAAGATGAACTGTACATGAACAATAAGCAAAGTGAAATATTTACTGCAGTACTTTCTCATGCATAAAGTGAATTTCCTATGGTCTTACCTCACATTTATGTACAGTTTAGCACAGCTAAGTGTAAGAAAATAGCAAGTTTTTTTCTCCCTCCCACCCTCCCCCATACAGAGCAGATACCCCAATTTGCTGCTGCTTCAAGAAGCACTTCATAGACTCTACTACTTACAGGCTCTTTCAAAGGGAAGTTCATGGAGACTAATATTGAATGAACATTTACCACACAGTGAAGACAGGAAAAGCAATACAAAGCATTCTGTAAACAGTGCCAAACACAGAACATGTCAGTTTTGGTTTGCAGACAACCCCTGAGATAAAAATCAAAGTATTACGACACCAAATAAGTCAGAGGTAAATTACTGAAAATAAACAACATTCATAATTGGTGTCACAACACTTTCTGTATAGAAGCACTTTTTTTAACCATACAGAAAACATAACTGCTTTAGCCTGTCCAAGAAAAACATCAAGGGTAGACACCAGAGCAGTTAGGGTTGCTTTGTTTTTTCACTAAACCTTGTTGCCATTAAGGTTTCTCTGTTCTAGTGCAGCAACAGCAGTTTATGAGATCCACCAACTAGTTACAAGAACTACTTCTATTAAACTACACACAGGGACAGGCTGATAACCACTTAAAACTATGGAACCAGCTACTAAGGTTAAACCTTTTAAAATCAAAAGCTTTACGTCTAACGCTATTGGCCTGTTCCCTTTCAAACTATTTAGAACAGACCCAGACAAATTCAGTACCTGACAAAGCAAAATGAGGTGGTTATCTGTGGTAACAACCAACTCACTGTTTACAACTCCAGACAACAAAGTGAAGCAAAAGCAAGCACGTCAGACATTTCCTTTGACAATGACAGAACACACCCATCCCCTAACAGCAAACATGCTGGACACAAACTTGTAGTTAAAGCTTACAATGGTCCACGTTTGGCACACCAACAGAACTAAAGCACCTGTTTTAATTGCTCATTGAGGAAATTTTTCAGAAGACAATAAAAAAGTAGTAGAACAAAGACTAGGTTATACAATGCTCAGTTGAGTAAAAAAGGCAACTATGTTTCACCTCTACTTCTAACAGTCTAGGTCACTGTACCAGTTTTTGATGAAAAAACAACTGCTCGAGCAGACCAAAGACACACGTTCAGCATTAACTGCATAACTAGGAGTACATTACAGCCCTAATGCAAAGCTTCCTTAGTGCCAAAACTTGATATACTTTAGCAACTGCGCAGGAAGCTTGGTTTTGGACACCTCCGTTGTCAAGGGTCGATGCTTATAGACGTTAACGAACTACCCTTAGAATTAAGAGTAGAAATGGAAGTCACCTTTAGAAGCAGTCATTTCTGAACAAGTGAATCCACAAAGAGGTTACTCAGAACTCATGCATTCAGCTTCCACAAGCCACTTAAGTGATAGTGACGAGGCCAATTTGTGGTGATGATTTCAAATCCAGAGTGTACTTCCTCATCAGAAACAAAAAAAAGTGCAGACAGTCTGAGCTAACAAAGGGAAGTTAAGTGAGGAAAGACACTGTGTTTATTCAAATAACTGAAAGGTGCATCTGTGAATCAGACAGTGACTGGCAATTCAGAACACAACTTTGCTAAGTCTGGTAAAGAAAGAAAAGCAACATACTACATTCAGAATAGAAGCCATAGCTTCTGCATAAACAGATTTGTGCATCTAAGAGACAAAATCTGTACAAATTGTTAAATGCCAATTGTTACAGTGATTCTCATCACTAGAGCAACAACATCCATACTGCATGGCCACAAGTATACAGCATAGAAAATAAAGGAAATGAGACTTAATTTTTCCCCTGGCTCTTCTGCTTGAAAATCAATTTTTTTTAAAAAGAGAAAGAAAACTGCACAAATCTGTTAAGAATCTTACTTACAAGTCAAACTGTGCAAATACAAATGTAAGATTGTGCTGTAACAGGCAGTAAGAGGCCAATATGGATGTGCAAAGTTAAAAGAAACATAGCAGCTTTTGCAACAGGCAATAAAACAGAAAGTAAAAAAGGAAAACAAGTTAAATCTTGCATTTGTGTCTCCACTTCATAGCTTCCATATCTGAGAAAGAAGAGCCTGACAGGTCAATAGGCTTAGTGAGCAAAATCCACTTGGTATTTGTGTATCGCAGTCTACGTTCAATGGAGCTCTCAGCAGCAGCTTGGTGGTATTATTTCTGAGGCTTTGTGACCCTGTGCTTTCAAAGAAGCAGAAAAGGTTCTAAGTGTGCTGCAGTCTATCATTAGAAGTTCATCAAAGTAGCGTGCATCGAAAGAAGCTGCTCTTCTTAGATCGATTTTCTGTTATTTTTACTGGCCCACCTGCCCCCGATGAACTGTTGTCATTCTGAAAGAGAAAAGAGTGTCAACATCATAAAATGCAGAAAAAAGATCTCCAGCTTTTCTAGTCTTCCTCCCCACTTCCCCTGCTTGCAAGGCAATAACCAGAGCAGAGATCTGCTGCAACTTGACCTCCTCAGTTATCCAGACTTTGTTAATCACTTGGTAAAAAAAATAAACATTTACGTAACAATCCAGATCTTAAGAATTAGCTGGAGAAGAGGCTACGTAACAAAAGACGGATCACACTATTGCATTTTGGAACAACACATCAGTTTCAGGCTGCCCAATGTTAATGTTCATGCAAAATAATGAATAGTTATGCACTGATGTGTAATAGAGCGTGATAAATCACTGTTTGCTCAAATTTGATCTAGCAACTACTGTAATCCCCAGGAGTGTTTTGGTAGGGCTACTACTCAGCCAATTATGATAGTTGCCCTCTCATTGTAACTAGTTTGTATGCTAATTGGAAATACAAACCATTTTTCTGTTGAGCTTTGTCATAATGTCCCGTGCAAGTGTGAAAAATGCCTGGTGAGGAGTGGAAATAAAGAAAAAACAAACAAGAGTTAGGAGCAAGACACATGAAGGACATGATAAACTTGAAATAGCCAGACACATTAACAACAGAGTGTTCTGTAGGCCACTAAAAGCACTCTGAGTTGCAAGACACTCTATGTACAATAGCTGTACATTTAAAACTTCAGTAAACATGCTTTAGAAGAAAAGACTATGTTTTTAGTCTCCATCTCACCAATCTTTGAAGCAAGTCAACAGACCCTCCCACTGAATACATCTGGGCGGAGAAAAAAAAAATCAGCTGAAGAGCATATACTAATCCTGATTTTATTTCTCCCCCAAACTGAACTGTGCATCACAATTAGAAACCCAGAGAGGTTTGAGAAGGGAAACCCTGGGAATTCACATTAAGGTTAGCTCGCTTTCTGTCCTCCAAAAGCTTTACTCCTGGACTACCTATAAGGCTATTTAAGCTTCCAATATCTCTATTAAAAACAGGAAAAAACCCATAAATAATTACTCTGGCAAATCTCAGCATCCCAGATTTCAATGTACAGAGGAGCAATGAAACTTCTGTAGCAGAAAAATTCTGCAATTCTCCAGGAGCAGGAAAAAGCAAGACTTTAGGCTATCTGGAGACCCTAATAATCTAAGGACAGTTCCAGACTGTAAGAAGTATAAACACTTCCCCTCTCATTGTGTTTGGAATATATCCAAAGACAGACACTCATTTAATGTAAATAAATCACAACAAATAAATTAATTCACTTCTGATCCCAAGAATATCACAACTGTGTAATTCCCCGAAAGTGAAGTATTTGGCGGAAAGTAAACGAAATCATTAGTGATTGCCAAATGCCTACACCAGCTGCATTTTTTAATGTTTTCTTCATCATTCATGTGTCAATATTTAAAAAAATATTCAGAGAGCCAAACATTTGGAGTAAGCACAAACTACTGTTGTGCATTTCATGACCTGCAGGGGTTAACATGAAACTGCCCTAACATGACAGAGCAAGTCAGCCCTCCAGAGGAGCTCAGCTATCCACTCTGGTATTAACTGCTCATGGTCCCACTTCCAGTGTCTGCTTTAAGAATCACAAGGACACTCTGAAAATCAGGTCAAGCTAGTCCAGGTGCAGCATGATGCAGATCAGTCCATTCTAACTCTATCCTGTGTAACAATCACCCTGCAATCAGAAAAAACCACACCTGGCTGGCACAACGTCCCTCTTGTTATTTTAAAGAACCGATGTCTTCAGCTTCTAGTTAATTTGTCAGATGCCTGATCTGAATTAAGTAGGTGTTTGCAGGACTTCTAAAGAGTACCCCATAGAAAGACTTTTAAATTATTAGGTATAGGGGCAACACTTAAGAACAAGTCTACCTTGTTGGATGAATGAATCTTAATTTAACTGCCTTTTGATAAAGTTTTTTTTTTGTCCACACTTTTCATACAGCTCAGATCCTCCCCCCACCCTCCCTGAGATGACACAAGTGATTTATGGTGAGATAGACTGGACTTGAGCCACTCTTCCTTCCGACTCTATTTCCTTATGCTCTCATAAATAGAGAGCTTATGGTTTTAGTGCAAAATTTATTTGCAGGAAAACAGATTATAAATCTATAGATAGCATTGTAAGTCTTCTTCCTCCTTGAACATGAGCTTATGACCTGGTGTTCCAGGTTAATACACAAGTTTTCAGTCTCATCTGCACAGCACATATTTAGTAGTAACCTGAAGGCTCCGTGACACAGTAGCATGTTATCCTGACAGCAAAGAATCCCATTTCCTGCACAAAGCACTGTTCTAAAATTACACCTATTCCTTGTCCAAAAGGACTTGAAATTTAAGTAGCACGGCACACACTAAAGCAACTGTTTGCTACAGCAATAGTAAACCAGTCTGTGAGCACCCATTTATAAAACAATTCCAGACATTACCAGAAAATCAGAAACAGTTGGATTGTAGCAGCAGAGCCAGGAGCACAGTTGGGACTTCAGGTCCCAGGTCAGGTGAGAAAGCCCAGCAGATCATGGAACATACCTCCACAGAAGTAATTCAAGAAGCACCTAAGTGTAGCACCCATCTCTTACCTCCTCCACATTTATGCTGGATTTTGCACTTGTCTCCAAAAATTTGATTCCATAATCAATTGCTAACTGGAAGAGAGGTTAAAGTTTTTCAGTGGTTTTGAAGTTCCTTTGTAAAGGGAATGTTTCACACATAGGTTCACAATAGGTTCTTAACAGAATAGATGCTGCATGCTTCAACAAGCTTTGAAAACCAAGCAAGCTTCACTTCTATTTTCTCTTGCAAGAACATTAAAGACAATTAGACAAAGTATTAGAACTGGTCATACCCTCACATAAAGTCAAAACAAAACAAAAGACATTAATTTCTCACCAAAATACTTATTTAGGTTCTAAAAGAACATTAAGGTAGAATCTTAATTGATATGGATTGTGGACCAGATAACTACAATACAATCATCCCATAAGCTGTGTTACCAACAGCTACACCACTTCAGCTGTACACGACAGATTTTGTAGTATTATTCCTCGCTTGTTTGTTCTGTAGAACAACCAATCAATTACTTAAGCTTTAGTAACAGTACTTAAAACAAGAATAAGTGACCACTACAGTGAATTGAGTACAACATAATCAAAGTGTACACAAAACTTTATATTGAGATCTAGAATACGTCATGCTATAGCAAAGGTCAATGTTCTTTACAGGATCTTGCCCTCAAGGTAAAAGTACCATGAAGTTTATTCAAACCTGAAGAAGTTAAGTGCTATTTAAAAACAAAAAACCCCAAACCTGGTATCCTATATGTATAAAAGTTTCCGAAACAAGAGACTTGAGACCCATTCTCTCTCACATGCCTAAAACATACCGAACATCCAGAAGTTAGAATCCTACAAGAAGTAGGCTTCTAAATAGGGTAAGTTACCAAATCTTACCTTCTCCCCTTTTTCTTTTGAGACTTGTCTTTTTTCATTCATATCACATTTGTTACCCAAGATCATTCTTTCTACATCTGAAGAGGCATGCTGGAAGAAGAGAAAGTAATCTCTCAGGAACAAAGTGCATCATTGTTGAAAAGAAACTTGTGTATCAAACTCCTCCACAATGGACTATTTTATTTTAGAGAAATTATCTAATGTGAAGGCATTACTGAGAGATGCTGACTTTTGAAACAAGCAATAAAATATTAAAATAGGCTGGAATAAATACTCCTAGATTACATTTGCCCAAATACTGTAATAGATCAAATGTGTACCATGAGCTCTGTAGCAGGTTGCACACATGCACAGGCATTTGGCTATTCTGGAAATGTAACAGCACACACTTTACTTGCAAGTGGTGCATGGCCATATATGTTGGCTACTGTAATGAAAGTAATTACTTGACTTTTATTTGTCCCAGGGAAATCATAAGATGGAACGAAGCACTTACCTCCTCTATGTTTCTTATCCAGTTTTTTATGTTGTCAAAAGACTTTTCATTTGTGATATCATACACCAGCATAATTCCCTAAATAAAGTTAGGAAAATCTAGTTAGATGAGCTAGCACTATTGGCTGACTTTTGATGTATGCTGTAGTTTTAATTATACTTCCAAAGAAATTCAACATAGTATTACAGGTGTATAAATCTTTTCTCCAGGCATTATGCCATGGCTGGGAATTTACCCAAAACATTACTATTTAACATCTTTTGCCACTGTTAGATGTCAAACACACCACCTATACAAAGCTTTTAATTATTAGCCTATAGTCGGGATAAGTTTAGAAATTCTACCACACCAGCAACCAGGACTCTATGGTTAAAGTCAGGTTTAGATGCAGCAGCTTTAAGTAGTCCAGGGTATCAAACCTGTGAGCTCCAGTCTCCTGGGGCCAGCAGACACTTCCCGCAAAGCTGCCCCTGGGGCTCTCCCAGAAGCTTTAGCTCTTTCCACCAGTTCTGTACATACACTGGCATGGGACCTCAACAGTTAGCAAAGCATGGGAAGCCACAGAGCCACTGCATAAAGCACAGATTGCAAGGTTCACCTCCATTTCCTAAGGCCTTTCCAATCATTCCTCATAGGACAAATAGAAGTCCTTGGCCATGGACTGGGGAGAAGACCAGGTCACTGCCAAAGCCTTTTTAAGCACTGGAAAGCTCTAATACAGAGCCACAACCATTATTATTTCTCCCTGTCTTCTATAACAGTGGAGTTATTTGGATCCACAGCCTATGAATGTCACAGATCTGTTCATGCAAAGCAGCAAGAACCTGTAACAGCAGCACAGGTAGCAACCACCAAGTCAAAATTATAGAAGTCCCAACATAAAATATCTCAAATCATAGCATAAAGAACCATTAGAAGCGTTGTACCACAAGGGTGCAGGCTCTAAGTCAGTTATTTGACTTCAAGTCACTGTCAGTGGAGGAAAAAGTAACAGCGGGCATTGCAAGTGATTGTATTTCTAGCCCAGACTTTGCATGCTCTACTGGCTGAAGGAAAAGCAACTCAGTGAAACACACTTTTAATGTTAAAATAATTCATTATCCACTTTTGAAACACTTCAAGTGTTTAAAGGGCTTGACTGCGTTTAAAAAAACCAAACCTATCTGATTAAAGCTTGGCAACTTATTTTATTAAAACCTGCAGAAATTTTTGTTATATTAAAAAAGACAATAGGGCTGGAAGTTTCATCACAAAAACCAGGCCTAGACGAAGTACCAGCACGTTTAAAAAAACAAAAAACAAACAAACAGAAAACCCCCAACCAAACCACAGACTTCATTCCCCACATCTCAAGCCACAATTATCCAGTCCTCCAGTGGAAGACTTACACGACACAACCTTAGGAACAGCAAACCAGTTCCACTAGTTGTGTTTAGGTTTTTTCAAGTGTGAGCACTCACCATGGCTCCTCTGTAGTAAGCTGTCGTGATTGTGCGGAATCTCTCCTGGCCTGCTGTATCCCTACAATTCAGTGAAAAAAAGGATTTGTTTTACACTCATCTGTACTTAGAGATGTCTTACTAAACAGAGTAACAATGCACTGATACTTGTTCACTAGGAAAACACACCTTTGGCTGTTTGTGTAAGTTTCTTCAGCCCTCAGCAGCTTCCTCACTCCCAAGCTACCCTCCTTACATCAGCAGTTAGAGCAGCACCAAAAACACGGCACAAAACCACTCCAGTTTTTATGCAAGCAATAAAACTCAGCACCACACAGCTTGCCCTCCAGTAATTAAAAAAAAAAGCTCTGATCCATCCAAGTCCCATCTTAAACAAAAGTTAAAACACACAGCAATAAAATACATCAGGATGGTGCACTGTTGCATAGAGTTTGCTGCTAAGGTCAGCCACTACACCTCGGTGTGCTGGTGTTTTGCCCTGGGTGACTTGAAAGCAGTACCTGTCTGTGAGTGAACCAGCAGACTCAAGTGTTTGGCTACCAGTCACACCTCAGGGGAGCTGAACCCCAAAGGCCCAACAAAACCCAGCTTTTTTAACCTATATTACAGACATGAAATTTTTACCAGCCAGTTCTGGCACTGCACTTCCTTAGTCACAAGGATTCTGGCTCAGGAGACTCAGTTTCTACTAAGCCACCATGCAAGGAATGGGAGCATTATCATTCACCTGTGCCTTGGTGAGTACAACCAGGTATCAAAGTATCAGAGGAGATTACATTTTACTGGCATGCATATTTTAGCTTGCAGCTATTGAGTTAATATTTCTCCTCCACACGGAAAAGCTAAAAGCACATTTAAGAGGACAGCTTTTGATAAAATAGGAAGTTGCTGTAATGCTTGCATGTGAACAGGCTATTTCCTGTGCTACTGAAGCAGAACTTCTCCAAGGGCAAGCTAGAAGAAAGCATAAAACTTATGGACAATCAATGAATAAAAGGTATGAAACTTCTGGTACACTGAAGCTCAAAACGTATGAAGTATTCTTTCTCAAAGTGAATTCAAGTCACTGAAAACCTGAATTACTTTGGAATACTTACCATATTTGTAGCTTGATTTTCTTTCCATCTAATTCTATCGTTCTGATCTTAAAATCGATTCCTGCCAGAGAAAGAGATACTCTTAAGTTTTGCAATTAATGAAGTGTTCCATTTCCTTTGGCAATTTGGTAAGAGCAAACTTAGTCAAAAGAACTATTCTGAAGCTGCCATTTCTTCCACACACTTGGAAGTGCTGAGAACGCACAAAGGTTTTCAGCTGCATCCAACATGTCAAGCATAAATTATTCTGCACAATGAAAGCAGACGAAACTCAGACTCACTACTAGTTAGTCAAGGTCATTAGAGGAAGACTTGATCTCCAAATCTTTCCATTTTACACTAATAAGGTCATTAGTTTGAATGTGCATTTCTCCTGAACTTCTGACTAGTCCCTACAGTTCAAGTCAATTCCCTGGTACCTCTGGCTCAGAGTTAAAAATACATCCTGTGACCCCTTAGTTCCTTTTCAAAGCCAGCACCTACTTTTGAAAACTGATGTTTGATGCAATCTAATCAGACATCACAGTAAATCACAATACAACACAGGACATATAGGACTCCTTTTTAAAGAACACTCATTTGGGAGCAATTAAGATTTTCTAGGAAGCTCCAAAAAGCATCAAGAAAACACTTCTCTCCTTTTCCCCCTTATACTTCCACATGGTAGCCATCAGTTCTCAGACTGTTTTTGACACCAAATTTCAGATTTTAAGCCATAGGTTTTAGAAAAAGATTTTTAAAATAAATTCAGAAGGGCTTAATAATGTCTTTTTAAGGTTTAGGGGGGTGAAATGGATTTCCAAACAGACTAGTCTTAATCCTAACTACTTTAACTTTTGCATCTCTAAATCTGTATTACAACACAGGTCAAATTGAGACTTCCCAAGTCTCACTACTACATGACTGCCAGATTTTTCAATCCTGTGACAGTAGCCCCCAAATTAATCAGTTTGGAAACAAATGGCCCACTTTTCTTCACGGCATCCTAAATAGTTACTTGATATTCAGTTGTAGTTTGTAAAAGATGGGGGTAAGTTAGAAAAAATTAAATAAACTTTCTTAAGATGTAATTTAATTGATAATTATCAAGAGTTTTATAATTATAAGAGTTTTAATTGGAAAAATGCTGTTTCTAGCTTTAAGAATTCATCTATCCATTAAACAGGAAGCTATGGGAGTTTTTAATAAACCACAGTAGAAACTGAATATGAAATATCAATGTTCATTAGCTACTTGAATTTCATTCTTCTCACATGCAATATTACTATTTTAATATACTGAAAATAACAGGTTTCAGCCACTTAATGTGCCATGGATATGTAGTTCAGCTCATTATTTAGAATACAAATTATGAGCAAAAATATCACATCAGCACTTTAACAGCGTATGAAATTAATTGCATTAATTTAAAATGCTATGATTACTACTACAATTGCAATTTCACAAGATTCACTGGTAGATTTACAGGAAAAACGATACTTTCATTAATTCACACTCTTCTAAAAATGACATGAGAACTACATGTACTTTCAAAAAATCCCTATTCTATGTAATGTAAGTTTGGCAAGTGTTTCCATTTCACATTGGAGAGGAATCTGCCTCCCTTGTTGTAAAGATTTTTCTCTTAACTAGATGCAATCACAGCTGCTGAAACCACAGATAATTGTATTCAGGTCTGAAAACAAATAACCTTTGCTCTGAATAGATTTTGTTTTGGCCTCAAAGGTTATAAAGCACAAATAGGGATTTCTCTGGAAAGAGCATTGTATCGTGGCAACAGCAAATTAAATCAGTTTTAAAAGTTCATTTGTGTCTAGGCCTGAAGCTTTAGTACAACAACTATCAGGAAAACTAGATTCAGAGACTGCTGTGGTTTAAAGAGAATTCTGCCTGTCCTGTGAACTGCTGAAGCTAAGACACAGCAGCACAGACAGTGACAGACTTCTGGAGGGGTGGCTTTCTGAGAAGGACTCCTGAATGCAGTGCAAGCTTTCCATGTGCACCAATCCAGGTCTTGCACAGACTGGTTTCTTGTGGTTACTCATCTCCCTTGCAGCACTGAAATGATTTATACAACCATTCCTTTGATCACTTCTAAAAGTCAGGACCTGCACAAAAAAGATCTTCTCAGAACTTAAGATTTCTAGTATGAACTTCATCAAAATTCTCAAAGATTCATTTCAAAGCTAAAAAGAACATAAAGGGAAAGGCTGTAAGTACCTCTGCCACTGCAACTTTTTGGAGGTTAAAATGAACTAGAAACTGATGTTTCTTTTGTTCCTTCACGTCAGTATGAGGAAGTGGTGAGCTACACACATTCAGAGCAAGCCTGGTGACATGTGCTGCCACTTCCGGCCAAGTGCTCTTGCATGGCTAAGTACAAGCCACGATCTGGTTACAGCTACATTGAAATTACACCATTGAAAAAACACTCCAACAACTATAGCCTTTCAACACTAATTCTTGACAGAAGATTTCCTTTATTAATCCATTCTTCTTTTGCACAGCCACACACTGGGATACAAAAGTTTGAAAAGTTACCCAGGCCAAATAAAGAGGAATCATTTGTGAATTAAAGTCTGATTGCAAAGGATCACATAGCTTGCAGTTTTAAATGCAACATGAAATGCTGTTTTTCCAGTAGGGAGAAAAAGCCCAGAAACATTTGGATGTCCATCTGAAGTTAAGTTTTAGAAGCTTTTAGAAAACACAGACCCAGATTAATTCTTAAGAGTGCAAATGCTAACAGGATAATTAACTGCTTAAGTGGAATTGTCACATGAAAGTCTGACACACTGGTGCCCACCTAGCGTGTCAGTAAATATTAGATCAGAGCTATACAGAAGCATTTGTTGCAGGAATCACAAACTTGCATTCTGCAAGGATGGAGCCCGGGTTGCAATTTGAACTGCACATTAGTTAGGGCTGTAATTGCTGGCATTTCCCTTGCAGCACGGGGTAAAAGTAGCCGAGGGCTTATTATTCTCCAAAATCCTTTCCAGATCCTTGCTAACTATAGGCCAGGGATGTATCCTCTCTCCTCACTTTACTGAGGGTATTTGCTTCCATAGCTTCCAACAAAACTGTGTCTAAGAACACACTGGGCAGTGCCACACAAAGGCTCTCACAGAAAACCATGGGAGCTGTAGGTTGCTGTGTCTACCTTGCATTGCTATGCAAAGCTAATAAAATTCAGGGCAAGCCACTGTTCAATGCCACACAGCCAAATGCCACAGGCCAGGGGGACTGGCTTCACCTGGCCTCTTTTGGTTTAAGCCAAGAAGTCATGCCCATTTCATATCCCAAAGCTCTTCTGCCACTACCTCTTCCCCTACTCCACTCGCCAGCTACATTTCTTCTTATTTCAACCCACCCGGGCAGATTTTACCCATAATCAAGCTGCAATGCAATCATTTTAAAGAGACATTGTGAAATATTACAAAGAGCTCACAATACTACAATAGTAAACAGCCGGGACTGCCCAGCAACACATATGGAGAGGTTCCTTTTCCAGGTCTAGTACCTGTGGTTTTCTACCATGAACTTTAACAAACGAGCCTGACGCAATTCTTACAGGAATGTAAGGACGAACTGAGCAGGGAGGCTGAAAAAGTTCATTTTGTTACTTTAGTTTTTAGAACAGTAGCTTGCTCTCAGGGCATCACTGTTACTCTTTTGTTCTCCCCTCACCCCAATTTTAACCCTGTAGCCATCAGAGCCAGTATCTCAGGTTTTTCATGCTACAGTATCTGTTCCAGCTAGGACTCCACTACAACTTTTCCCTACATAGTACCAGTGTTTGGACAGATTGTCTTGTTTCTTCTTTTCTACAAAATTGCTGTTGCAGAAAATGCTACAGCACAAAGAAACCAAACCAAAGTATACTGGTTGGAGCCAGTAAGCTGTTCCAACTGTACCAGAAAACAATTCCTGCAGGTAAAGGTTTCTTGGGACTTCAGTCTGCTTAGCAGAATACTTCTGGAAGGGCAACGTTCTTGAATGCTTTGTACAAGCAGTAAAAGGCAGACAGAAAATAAACTTATACAAATTAGTGTAAAAAAACCAAAACAAAAAATCTTGCCACTGGCGGGCAAATATTAGAATTCTTAATCTTTACCTTTATTACCCAATTCACCAGTATTTTAAGTTAATTTTTCACGTGGCTCAACACTAGTTTGCAGCACCAGGACCATACATGTGTAGCTGGAGCAAGAAATCAGACAGGAAATCAGCACCATTCAGGATGTAAATAAACATCAATCTCTGATAGCATACACCAGCCCATATACCTACCCCAGCAGAGTATTGCTCCATCTCTGATAAATCAATACTTTTTTTTTTTTTAAATATCCTATGTACTAGCATTTTAAATTGTTTACCTGTTGGTTTTATTTAATATATAAGCCAAAGAAATCTTAAGAAGTCAATGAGCACAAAAATTGGCAAAGAAGCTGTGAAAAAAGGAATACCAGATTCGCTTGCTAGAAAAGTCTTATTTTAGTCCCATCTATCAAAGAACATAAAAGATGCACCATAATTTATTAAAACAAAAAGGAAACTGTTTTGCATGACTTGCATAAAATAAAAGCCTCACCCTCTTAAAGAAGCTCTCTTCCTACTTGACTAAATCTTACCTTACTCCTTTGAAGTAAGAATGGAAGAATGAAATAAAACATTTTTTAAAAATAGGATTCCCTGATAAACAGAACTTTGTGGCACTCACCACCACGGGACATAGACTACAATAAAAAGGAATGCATTAAAAGATGGGGGGAGGAGTCAAGGTACAAAGTCTTGTTACCCTTTTGAGAAAATCAGCATGAGAAAAATTGGAATTTATGCATCAAATTTCAAGCTGGGCTTGATCCAACTTCACAGCATTGGTCCTTCCCAGCCTACTTTGTTTATATGTGAGGTTGTGGGGTTTTGATTTTTTTCAACGGGCTGAGCTAGAAAAGGAGAACATCTTACAAATTCTTTACTGCAAGACATGTAAGAGTCTTAAGATATACAAAAGGAAAGAAAAACATTTTCTGCAGTCACTCCAGTTAAGTGAATTAAAATAGACTTTGAACCAAGCAAGCAGATTTGTAACTTACCTTCAAAAAAAAAGGAAGTGAGAAGAGGCACATAACTGAAAATCAATATGCTTCATCCTCAGTTTGTTGAATCCTGGGAGAGAATTACTCAGAAAATACTTCTCCCTATAGGCTTCTCCCTATAGGCTGCTTGTGAACAGCAAGTGGCTGAAGCTGCACGGCTGAACAGCAGAGCTGGGAAACAGCAGTGCTCCTATGGCAGAGCTCCTACAGCTGCTGCTGTCCTGCTCATCCTTCCAAGGGTGCCTTGGAGTCTGAGAGCACAGCACAAGCCTGTCACCCCCGAGACACAGCAGCAGTGTCAGCATCACCTGCTGCCAGTGCATTTACATCACACTCTGAGGGGCTGTGAGCACTCAGGGCCCTGTCACACACCTCTGCCACCACCAGGTGACACACGCCAGATGTCAGCACTGATCACACACAAGTTTCGTGAGCACAGGAACAGAGCTCAAGAGTTTCATCATCTTCCATGGACAGATCTACACATCAGTACTGCAGAAACTTGTTCTTTTCATTTATATCCAACAGCTGAGGGACATCAATTTGTTCCCACAGATTTTCCCCACAAGCTTACCCAGAGATTACTCCTTTTTTTTTTTGTTCTCAGCAGGAGGTATTGCAGGGTTTGGATTAAATACACAATTATTGTTTAATGTGGTTTTCAAGAGAAAATTTTCTTGTGCTACGTCAGTATACTATCTCAGTCTACAAAGGTAGATAAATGAAGTTTCAGAAAGTTGCTTTTAAATTAGATCTTTCTAGAATAATTACAGTAAAAAATAAAAAATGACGAAGTAGGAGTCAAGATCACTGTAAAAGGCAGGGTGGGGAACCCTTGCAACATACCAGTGTGTCATACAGCCTCATACAAAAGAACAAAGTCTAATCATTTTGAACTTGAACGTTTGGCTTTAGTCCCTAGTAACATCTGCAAAGAATTTTCAGATGATCTCAGCAATGTCTTGTAACAGTACCTAAATTAAAGAGGCAGCAGTCTTTCATTGCACCCATTCAAAAATACAGGAGACTAGCATGAGGGAATACAACAGGGTAAAGGTCAACATTTTTTCAAAAGTAGTAAAATTAATTATTTTAGAATTAAACACAAGTGCAACCAGTTTTAGTTACTCTTTCACAACTTAAAGGGACAAACCGTATTCCATTCCTTCCGGGCAGCCCACAAGAATCCACAACGCACTAGTAACCTCGAGTGGGCTGAATAGGCTCCTTCAGGTTAACTGGCCTTTCTTCATCTAACTCTTCACCCACACAAAGAACCCAATACCAGTGTCCCACACAACAAGGCACAGAGCAATGTCTTGCACCTTGGAAGTTATTAATACAGAAAAGCTCTTAAAGTTTAAACACTGGCAAAACAAATATATACAAATAAATGGCTAAAGTAGGTAAGGCAATAAAGAATGGGGATGCCATGTGCATGTGTAACATAAGGCAGTTTCCTGCTCCTAAGGCCTTGGAGACTTTATGACCAAGATCAGCTCAATACTCAGGGTGCCAAGCAAACTGCCACTTCCTCCAGCACGTGTCCCCCAGCTACGGCACAGCTGCCACCCTAAGCTTCCTTTCTTAAGATAAGCTACTTTCTACTTAAAAGAGAACAAGGGACTCAGAATACAATTTATAATCAACAGAATTAGAACAACCTTTGAAACATCCATGTTTTTGACAGCTCAATAACCTACAGTGTGATCTGACTACCACATTAAGATCTGAATCCAGTGCTCTCCAGCCACTTGTTCACACCAGTGCTCCTGTGAGTTCTACCACCACAGCAGTACACTGCAGTGCTCCAGTGTGGACACAGCAACATCCTCAACACCAAAACTCTCTTTTCAGCATTTCGAATTCAATTTACAGATTGCTTTGAGCAACCTTTGAGATGCATGATTTTAAACACTAAAAATACTCAATATAAAATTCAACACTACAAAACAACATAACACTAGAAACTTAATACTACTTGACATGAGTGAAATTATTATCTGTCACAGGTGACCAACTTTAAAAGGGCTGAGTCCCTGCAGAATGTATTTTAGAGCTTACAATCTAGATACAATGAAAGCGCACAGAAACTAACTTATGGTCTACCTCTCATTCTGTTTTGAATGTAAGATAAGCTACACTTGGTGGTAATTCAGTTTCATCTAAAATAATTTTTAAATAGATTAAAATTGTACTACTGATACAGACACCCAAGTTTGTTTATTTTAAGGATTATTTATAGACTGCCTGTCTCTAAGAGGAATGCATTAACTTCGCTGTTTAGAGAACATATTCCTTTCAAGCCAACATGCAACTGGAGAGCAGCAAACGTTAAAACTGGCCAACAGACTTGAACTGAGGCTACAGTTTTACCGCTGAAACTGGGGTAGGCACTGCCAGGACCAGGTGTCACAACCAAATCCTTTTCTCCTTTGAACTCACTCATCTGTGTGAGTTCCATAATTCAGTTTACCACCATCTGTAACAACAGCTGATAGCATAAGCTGAGAGCACAGGTACTCCCAGCCACATCTCTCCTCCTGTGAGTAGCAGAGCACACACTCTGTTGAACCAGGCAAACTGAAGCCCTAGTTAACAGAGACCCAGAGGGAGCCCACAAGTAGCTTGCCAGTAGCTCCAGTGTGGATTCTAGAGCAGGCTATCACCTGACCAGCTGCAGCTCCATGGCAGTGCAGGAATTGCTCTCTATGTCACACTTCAGCTAGGGCTAGGTATGGAAGAGAAACAGCTGCAGTGACCTCCCAGGGACCCAGCCCTACATTCACTCAACCTGTAATGCAGCTATGGGAGACTTGTGCATATCTCATCTACTTTGAAGCTCTTCTTTGCCTCAGGTCTCCAGGATGTGTGGTGTACAGCTTTCTACAACATGAAAAAATACCTCTGCCATGTGCTTTAACGCATAAGAACACCAGATTTCCCCATCCAGAAGATGGCTTATGAATACAAATATTTGATTCTTCTTTCAGAAGTCTAGTGCTTAATACAAGATGACATGTGACTGGTCCTTATCAAAAGCATAAATTAATAGGTAAGACAAAAAAAAAAAAAAAAAAAAAAAAAAAAAGGGCACAAAAAAACCCCAACCCCAAAGTGGAACCCCCAAGAACAAGAAAAAATGATCCCAAAACTCTTGCCCATAAATGATCTACGCTTGTAAGTGTAGAAAACATAGAAAATTATGTCTTTAACCAAAATAACTCTAACTGAATATTGCTGTCAGGAAAAAGACAAAAAGACAAAATAATTACTTTGTCCAAAGTCAGCATCTGAAGAATTCAAAAGGTTGAAAAAACGTCTTATTAAAGAAGTCCCATGCAACTAATACTGCCTTGCCGCCACCATTAAAAGTTCATTGTTTATTATTTGTATACCAAGCTCCAGTTGTGACAAAAAGAACAGGCCAAAAAGATTAGGTTTGGTTTTGTTCCCTAATTTTGGGTCCCGGTAAACTTATATGTCTGTCCAGTGAGAAACAAAGATGCCACTTCTTTTTTAAAAAACCTCTTAAAAATTTCAGGGCTCTACATGAACTGGCTATTCAGAGTGAAGAAATAAAGACTTTGGGGGGCCAGAACATTGTTTAAAACAGAAGAGGTGCTACATGAAAAACAAGCACAGCGAGTGTCCCAGGATTCACAAAGCAAAGCAAGAACTGGGACGTCCATGACTACTTACACATACAATGCCCTCACACAGTACAAACAAAACACTTTGTACCTTCTATTCCAGCTGTGCCTGCGAGTGGCACCACATACAAACCCCATCAGCTGCAGATTTAACACAGGTGTGGAAGACACCATGGGAACAGTTGGTATGGACAGGTGATCACTGCTATAGCCCAACAACTCAGACTGCCAAGCACTTCCTTGAGAGGTTCAGGGATGCCACAAGAGCATCAGAGAAGTAAAAAGAAGTTAAATTGGACAATGTTAGAGCAGGTATAAATGACATGTGACCACAGTAAAGACAGAAGCGATTAAATGTTTGGAAGATTTACAGGAATGCACAAACACTGCACTCACTTTAGAGGGTACAGACCTGCTTACACTGGAAGAAGAAGTACAGAGAACGAGGGTATTACCAGGAACATAAACATGCAACAAAAAAAAGCACATATCAATAATATCAGTAAGACAGTTCTTGGCTTTAACTGATACTCTGTCCGAAAGGATCCAAGAAGAGCAAAATGTCTCATCCAGCAAGAATTACCTTTGTTAAAATAAATAATCTAATCTAGGAATTTCAGTTAGAATCTGAAATATAGTTGTGTTTTAGAAGCAAGTGTAGAAAGTACCTAGTGAGGGAGCAAAATCAGGCCAAAAAGTCAAAGCAGAAGGTTTAAAGTTACTGAAGTTATTTTTATCGACAGCACTCTCAACAGCCCCAAAACATCATTTTCATCAAAGGCTTTTTTAAACCCATATTTTAACATGGGGTAAGTAAGCATGTGGGGGTTTTGGTTTGTCTTTTGCTTGTTTGTTTGGGAAGTAAAGGACATGAGAGAAGAAGGGCTGCTTTAACTTCTTACCTGAATGACAAAACAGGCCTTTTTTTGAAAGGTTTTTACTACCTATATTAATGGGCAAAGCCACCTAACTTATTAAGAAAGGTCATACTTGTCTTTCTGGCACATAGCTGTTTTCTTCTCCTGCATCACACAAGGTTCTTTTAATGAATTCATTTTAATTAATTCTTTAATTTCTTCATCTGCTTTTCCTGCTTTGCATGTTCTAAGTACTCCTCACTACATCACTTCTGCTAAGCCAGAGTTCCCCCAGGCATTTATTCTAACTGTATCTTCCTCCTCCCTTCCATGCTTGGGTTGACAGAGAGAATTTACTCCATCTTTAACCCCATCAGAAGTCTCCCCATATAGACAAGATATTTTGATACAGTAAAGGAAAGCTATTTCTCTCTGGTAGGTGAAAGAAAGGAGGATTTTGTTGGGAGGTGTGGGTCCAGATGTGGTGCCAGACTCTTACTAGTGACCAGCCTGCTTGACATGTTCTTCGATGTTGCCATACATATAAGAGGATACCACTGACATTCAACATCAGGATTTTTTTCTCTGGTGCCCAAAGCAGAAGAGTGTGCAATGGCAGCAAAATTAACACATGTTAAACTTGGTCAATTGTTTGTTCTCCCTAGAAGAGAAGCCTTCTGACACATACAGTACTTTACTTCCCTTTACCTACATCCAATCTAATCAGAAGTGTCATAGCTTACATTTAACAGGAAAGTTTACTATAAACCACATGATTAAACTGATATTAGATGCAATTACTGGTCAAAAACCCTGTAAAAGGCACTGAATTACAACCCACTGCAGCCTCTGTTGGGACAGGAAGTTGCCGACCTAAGTTTTGAGTTGCAAGTCTGGTAACTAGAAGCCTCTGGGTCAAGTTTTGGGCACCACAGCAAAAGAAAGATACAAAGCTTTAGAGAGGGTCTAGAGGAGGGACATGAGGGTGGTGAAGGGTCTGGAGGGGAAGCCTTATGGGGAACAGCTGAGGGCACTTGGTCTGTTCAGCCTGGAGCTAGACTCGAAGATCTTTGTGGGTCTGTTCCAACTCAGGATATCCCGAGTCTATGATTCTAACTGTGCAAAAGCCTTACACAGTGCAACTTTTTTGATGTTACTATTATTCCTAGTTTGCCCACATTAGAAAAGCATCAGAGCTATTTTATATATCTAGTCAGCCTGATGACTTGGCACTTAAGCTACCATAACATCCAATTAAAGAGCAATATAATATATTTTGAATTAAAACCACCTAACTTCCACCACAAAACATGAAATAAAGCATCGTTATAAACACCGCATGTATTATTATTATTATTATTAATTTCAGTAAATTCTGAAATAAGATAGTCCAAGATGTATTTCTACTAAAAGGATGCCCTACTGCAGAAGGACAAGGAAATCCTTCCTAAAAAGTACATTAAAAATTCCCAAACAAAAGCTGTTTGTCTTCGATACCTCTCTCAAAGCCTGTATCCATCAACCAAGACATTTGTTCCTACACTTATTCAATGTTAGTCTGTGTTCCTAACTTTGCATTCAAACCAAGTCACAAAACCAGCTCTAAACTGCCCTCCTGTCACTCAAATAACCAATAACACATAACCAAGACAGACCTCCATCTGCCAATTAGGAATAGGCATCAACAGTCAGACATCTGTCACACTGTTTCACAGTAAAACACGCAACACAAAAGCAGCAGCAGCATTTTTAATAAAAGCCAAACAACTTCAATTCCATTGTTGGCTTGTTGCAGAATACAGTAAGATAATGCAACCTCATCAGCAGATGAAAATCAAAGTTAAGATGTCCTTTGTTACCAGCTATGTGTTAGTACCAAATTTAAAGTTACAAGAGACACGAACTTTAATGCTTTTAACCTGCGATAAACTTCCTGTCCAACATCAGGATATCATCTTGCCGACCACCCACCACAGACCTTGAAAACAGAATCATTCTTCCAGTTTCATACTTACCTCCACAAAACTGTCTTCCCTATTCCATGTAAACCCTGTCCTGGAACTCTAGTCCCAGATCCTACAAGCCTTGAACACACACTTCCACTCTGCAGATACATGTAACGGTGCCACCTGAGTGTGAGTGAATTCGTCTCAGTCACTTCAAAGTCCAAATAACAATCTCTTTGTAGTAATGACCATTAATAAAGTACTCCTGACAATGCTTTCCTGATGCTTCCCTGGCTCTGCTCATCTATCATTGATGTGTTTTCTTCTACAGCTCCAACCATCTGGAGAAGCCCAAAAGAAATTGATTGAATAAGGATAGGAAATGCTGAAGCTTAATTGGGAGGGTGGGGAAAAAAACCCAAACCCCAACAAAGCAACAACCAATCCTTTGCCCATCATACAAATAAGTAACCCTGGAGAAGAAGAGTAGAAATATTCAATGAGGCATGATTTGACTTGAATACACTAAAACAATTTCCATTACACATTACAGACATGGAAATTTCACTGCAAAAGGGAAGTTGATAATTTTGCTTGACAAAGGATTTTCATCGAAGTGTTCAAAGGTCAGCACACACGTGCTTGCCTGTCAGAGTAGTGTCCTATTTTGGAAGATGTAGGCTAAGGAAAAGTTACTTCTGTAAAATCAACAAATGGCTTCAACTCTCAGATACAGTACTATCTTGTGGGCAACTTCCTGCCAAATGTTGATATCATCCTGGATTAAAAAAAAAAATACTACAAATTTTGTTTCTGTCAGCAAGCCTTTCTACTAAATCAGAAATACTATCAGCTACAAAGATTCGACTTTACTCTCAGAGAAACCAGTTGATACAAAAAAAATTTAAAGGATTGCAAAAAAGAAACCTTATTATTTGAAATTATAAACCAAATCCAGTTTTACCAGACCACACTACTTGAACAGCAAGTTAAGATACTTAAAGACTGCTAAATTAATGCTTCTGATTCTTGTGTATCGTACTGAAACTACTAGCAAAATGCACACGAGATACTCCAAGATAAGTTTTGCTTTAGGAGCTGTTAAGTATGAAAATGAGCTGACTCAACTGCATTTTACTTTCCATGTAGAAGTGTGCAAAAGCAGAAGTTTCCACTCAGGAAGCAAACCAAACAACACAACCTTACACAATACACTCCCACTGTAAAAAAAGGTTTATCCCATGTTCACAGTGAAAAGCTGATCCTCACTAGGGACCACAGCAGCACTTTTAGAAATTCTCCTAAGAGAGCTCCCGAGCCCTGTATAAAAAATTAAAAGCTGCTGAAGGGCAAGGACCTGTCATGTCTAAAGTTGCTCAAGGCCAATCTGTGCTTTCACAGAGTAAAAATGCTTCACTTTGAATAACCCAAAGATTACTGGTTCACTTCTCATAATGGGCAGCAAAGTCTCCTGAAGGTGTTAGTTATGCCAGGTAGTGAAGACAGAGACATGAAAGCTCTTGCACCAACAGTCAAAAAAAGAATAAAAGAAGTTTGATGAATTACAAATACATATGCATTGCACTTTTATCACACTTCTTATGCAACTGTTGGCCACAGGACACCAGGCTGGAGGTCCCTGCTCTTTGAATCAGTACAACATTGATTACGATTATGAGCATGACCAAAGTCTTGAGGAGAAAAGTCAAAGTAGCATTTCCCAACCTCCAAGCAATCCACATGGATGTTGTAGCCTTACATGCATGCTTTGCAAGACAGTAAAACAGAAAGGAATCTGCAAAGTACGGCAGGAGTATACCATGCACAATGACAAAGTAACTACAATACATTACTGACTTATTTCTATCATATGAGCACTGAGAAGTAAAACAATTATTTTAGAATAAAACAGTATTTCCATATCTCCCTCCTACTTTACTTTTTTCCTTTTGGAAATTGTTTCCATTGCTTTGGTAACTGGAGTGTTGCAGTTTAACCCTGGTTAAACTACTGAAGAACAATAGGAGTGGGAAATTACAAGGAAGTTATCTGGTACTTCGATATGATGTGGGCCCTTTCATCATGGCAATAGAGATTGTTTTAACTTTTGGGCCTAAAATGTAAGAAAAAGCTGAAACTGTCAAAAATTTAACCCCGCATAGTTAAAAAAAGTCTTTATATATAAAAAAAATTACTTGCCTCACTCACAAATAGCATGTAAGTACGTAAGATTAAATGATAAAATTTGATGTCAACACATCTCAAACACACGCCTTCTTAGACTTCTACAGTAAAACCAAGTCTGATCTTGTTAGCAGAGACAGACCAGAGGAGACTGAGGGCACATAATGTCACACAAACTAATTAAAATCACTGTTAATTGAACACACATCCTAGGTACCATTCTACTGCAGAATCCACTTCATGGACAACGTACAAACCAAACAGCCTAGCAGCTCATACTCCAGGAACACTCAGTGTACTCAATGAGGAATGCTAATCTGGGGACCTTAAAACTTGAACTGGCAGAGCAGCCTGTTTGGGAAAAATGCTGCTTCCCTGCACCTCCTTCCACACCACGGTTAACTATGACTTATCAGTCAAGGAAAAAAAAAGCAGAGCTGTTAAAAGTGGAATTCCCCCAAGCTCATCAGATGGACCAGTTTTGACTGTAAAACCAACTACTATTGAGAAGCCACTAAAAGACAAAGAAAGGGCATGCGAGCACATCTTCAAGAACAGGTTAGAGCCACATGATTGACCTACGAGTAATATACACAATACACGAGGAAGACTGAAAAAAAACCCAAGTATTTTTATTCAAGCATATGTCAGCACTTTTATGAACAGTTTCACTATTTCCTGCATTGTCAACTTTCCTGTTTGGAGGTTCTTTGCTGAAAAATAAAAGAGGACTGGAATTATAAGAAGGAAAACGTAACTGTGAAATCACAACTACTACCTATGGAATTAGAAGTATGCCTCAGTTATTAGTAAGTTTCTTAAGCTGATTCATTTTGAAAATAAGGCCCTTGCAAAAGCAAATATAAAGGAAGGAAATGAGAGCAAATCCCGTATTTACTGAACACAGTAAGAAAAAACAACAGCATATTCACAGTCCTCAAGACTTCAAAGTGAATCAGTGAGGGAAAAAAAATATATCAAGGGCTAAGCAGTTCAAGAAACATCAAGAAAATGGTTGGAAGACAGACACACCCATTTATGTTAGCTGTCTCTTTAGAAGTATAAAGAAGTAGCACAGTACCAAAGTAGGTTTTTTTTTTCAAAGATACAGCATTTATTAATGTTTATTAAGCCTTTTATTGTACCGCAAGTACAGAAAAATACTAGTTAAGGTAAAATGCTACTCAGGCCTTAATCAGCTGGTGTTACTGATACAGCATTTTGAAAACAGTTGCAGCGAGAGAAGAAATGTGCCAGAAAAATGCAGATAAACTGTTCTTAAAGCATTAGAACTGACAGCACACCTAATTTAGTCAATCACATGTGCCTAAATATTGTTTCTTCCTTGTGCACCAAGTTCCGCACAATAAAATGTCTGAAAAGGATACGGCATTAGGGTATCATAAAACAAGTTACACACTATTCCACCTCATCTTGAAATCAATTTCTTTTTAATAGAGTCTACTCATTCTCTTAGTGTTATTTTTTAAAGTCAGCATTAGTTTTGCCCTCCTAAATACTAGTAACCTCCACTGCAGTTTATCCCTTCATCCCCAAAACAGTGTACTTCACTTTAAAAGTGACCTCAGCTACAAGTAGCTAACCATAAATCTCAAGTCTTGCCACACTGTAATTTCAATTCAACTCTGTATCAGCGAAGGTCTTAAAAATTTTGCTTATTTCAGCAGAGTATTCTAAAATTGACAGATGTTACAAAAATATGTCACAACAACCTGTTTTGATATATCACACCTCACTGTCATTAAAAAAGGTTAGTGAAGCTTAGAAACCCCTTTTCAGAACCAAATTTAGGACAAAACTCAACTTTCGTCAAGGAGGTTCTTCCACCTAGTCACTAAGGGGCTTCTGTAGTCGACTGAGGAGCACGAACGAAACTACTCCAAATCTCAAAAACGTGATCTTTATGTTCACGAACACACACGCATGCATTAGAAGTGCTGAGGGAAGAACTGAGAGTTGAACCACCTGCCTAGAGCGTTCAGTCAGTGTCACTACGCAGCTCGGCATGAGCCACAGGCAGCTCGAGCAACCCCCGCCCTCCACCACTTTCCGAAAATCTGCACCTAAACACGAGACGCCCCACAACGGGAGAGCCCGAGAAGCCGCCGTTCTGCCACAGGCCGGCAGCGCTGCGGGCTCGGCGCGGGGCCCCCCCGATCGCGCCGGGAAGGGGCTGCGGGCTCCGCCCGCGGCACAACAACGGCGGCGGCGCGGCCCGGCCCGGCACAACTGTTGCTGTGGCGGGGCACGGCAGGCGCCGGGGCCGCTGCGGGACCGGCTCGCACCCTGCGGGCCCCGCCAGGGCCGCGGCACCTTCCCCCCCCCGGATAATCCCTCCCAAGCGCGGCGGCGCTGGGCTCCCGCTGCCCCCGGCCCCTTCTCCCGCACTGGGCCGGGCACGGCCCAAACGCGGCCCCGACCCCGGGCCGCGAGACGGGCGGTGCCCCCCGCCCTTCTCTCCCTCCTTCCCTCCCTCCCTGCTCGGCCCCGGGCAGGACCCCTGGCCCGCCGCGATGGCGGCGCCCGGCCGCGGGAGCGCCCCTCACCGATGGTGGAGATGAAGGTGGTGTTGAAGGCGTCCTCGCTGAAGCGGAAGAGCAGGCAGGTCTTGCCCACGCCCGAGTCCCCGATCAGCAGCAGCTTGAACAGATAGTCGTAAGTCTTCGCCATCTTCGCCTGGGCTCGGCTCGCCGCCGCAGCAGGAGGGGGCGAACGCGGGAGGGAAGGAGGGCGGGACTACGGCGGGAGGGCCAGGAAGGGAAGGGAACGGAAGGGAAGGGAAGGGAAGGCGGGAGGAGGCGGCCCCGCGGACGCGTCACGGCGCCGGAACCGCTGGGCCCGACGGGGGCTGTGGTCCGCGGGCCCGGCACTCACTGAGGGACGTTTGGGGCTTTGCTGTCATTGCGCGGTCACAGGGCCGCGTCCCACGGGGCTCAATTCTCTCTGGATCCTGACAAGAGTTGTAAAAAGCGTCAGGTAGTTATGTGTTCTAGTGGCACATTAAATAATGGCATAATACTCCACGTCACCAATAAGTGAGTGTAATGTGTGACCTCAGAAGTTTACATGTTGCCCTGGGCATGTCAACTCAGAAAGAAACTTATGCACACAACACAAAAATTATTTTCATGCGGTCTCACATAACACTGGAAATGGGGATATTCTACAAGATATCTACTCTAGAACAGTTCAAACACTTTCCCCCATCTTTTTTTCCACTAATAATTATCTCTTGGTGTGAGGCAGCCTCATTATGTATTCATTATAGTATGTTCCCCACAGGATGTCACAAGGCACTATAAAAATAAATAGCACTACTGAAACACTTCGAAATGACAACAAAGAGTTACTGCTTTAATTTAATTTAAAGACTGTAGCCTTCAGACAAGCTATAAACAGAACTCTCTAACACTATAAATCACTAGAACAGTGCTCGGTTTCCTCTTAGCAAAAACAGGGAAAAGAGACATTTTCCCCAAATCATTCATCAAAGTTTCTATTAGTTATAACCCAGCTGACGACTGTAAAAGGTCCTTTCTCACTTCTGGGGTGGTTTTTTTTGTTTTGGTTTGGGGTTTTGTTTTTGTTTTTGTTTTTTGTTTGTTTGGTTGGTTTTTGTTTTGTTTTTGGGGTTTTTTTGTGTATGTTAACTTGGCAAATATATATGCTGAGTTCTATAGATAATCAAACAAAATTAGTTTTGAATATTAAAGCTCTCTCATACATGGTTAGCCTCCTGCAAGCACACAAAAAATCACCTCATGACATTAAACAACAATTTGATGGGGTGAAATAGGGCTAAGCTAGTCTAATGCCTGGCTACTGCTGTATTTGTGCACTGAGGAATCACTCCAGACAAATACCTTCAGCCATTATAATCCTTGAAAAAGCAAAACGTATTCTGCTCCTAGTTATTAATTATCCAAATTTTCCCTGTTAAGAGTCTCAGTTTGGTGGTATTCCTGGCCAATATGTTTTTGGTAGCAAATCATGAAAAATCCATTGACAGATGGGATGTAAATCTCTGTACAAGGTGAATTCAGCAAGAGCTTGTCATGAATGCTAATCTAACTTTCAGTTAATTGGATCAAAATATAACAATATAATTTTATATCTATACTTTTATATGCTTCATCATAATTCAAGTGAAAAAAATTCTTTTTCTTATTTATAGTAATTGTTTGATTGAGACCTCTGGAAGACCAGGATATCATCTGATAGAGGAGAATGAAAGCTGCAAAACAAGGATGGGGGGAATTGCCGGTTCTTTTTTTTTTAACACACCTGAGGACCTCTGCCTAGTTCAGGCCAGAATTTGGAAATATGGCTGCTTGGATCGTTTTTGTACCGTATAATTAGCAGTTGGGCTATTTAAATGTTAAGATGAGTTGTTACACTACTTATTACAGGAATTGAGTTTATAAATTATAATGGCAACCTGGCAGCTGAAGCAGACAGACCAAATTGCTTAATTATTCAGTCTAACATGAATAATTGGATTATAGGAAACTGAAAATGAAAAACTAATCTCTGAAACATTTCCATGTAGCTGTACTTTCTGAGACATGAGTTGCTGTGTACTGTAATTATGGCCATGCTGAAGATTACTACACAAACACATTTCAGCATTGAAGAGAGAAATTTTGGGGTTAATATTCACTCTTGAGTTTTATGGAACACATAGGCTTTCATATGTCTCCGGAGCAATATGTTTGCGATTGCCATCTGTTACTCAAGAGTATTTTTATAGAAAAATAATGCAAATTACTTCCCTCTTCAATTACACTGGTGCTTTGCAATAGTGCGTTCTGCTCTGATTTGGAAAAGTGCCAGTTTGCCACATTCAAGGGACAGATGTTTACTTAACTATGAACTTTAAAAACAAGATATAAAAATTAAGTTACAATTTTTGATTTTCTAGAATATGAAAAAACTGAAATTGTTCAATTATATACCTTGTAATATGTTAGTAAAACTTTGAGGAGTACTATCAAAGCTGTTAAGGTTCAATAACCACACCTCTACGATACCTGTTCCATGAAAACACTTTGGAACCCAGTCTTTGTCATGGCACCAAATTGGGAAAGTTAACATTTGGTTTATGTTGCATTACAGTCAAATAGATCAAAAATTCTTTTCTTTTCTGGCATGGGAAAACCACTGAGGGGAACACTGAACATGTAGGAAATAGAAGAGATTTGAAACTATGGTTTACCTTTTGTCACAATGCAAAAGCAGATGGTACTGTAACAGTTTGATTCTGTTTTGTACATTTCAAAAAAAGCAGAATTTTAAAAGCCTTTACGATCCTTAAATTACTACCATTTTGCCTGAATAGAATCATAGAATCATTAAGGTTTGAAGAGAGCTCTGAGATCATTGAGTCCAACCTTTGACCAAACACCACCTTGTCAACTAAGCCAGAGCACAAAGTGCCATGTCCATTCCTTTCCTGAATGCTTCCAGGGATAATGACTCCATCACCTCCCTGGGCAGCCCATTCCAACGTCTAATCACCCTTTCAGTGAAGAAATTCTTCCCCATGTCCAACCTAAACCCTCCCTGGAGCAGCTTGAGGCCATGTGCTCTCATCCTGTCACTTACTCCCTGGGTGAAGAGCCTGATCCCCACCTGGCTACACCCTCCCTTCAGTAGTTGTAGAGAGTTATAAATTCACCCATCAGCCTCCTTTTCTCCAGACTAAACACCCCCAGCTCCCTGAGCTGCTCCTCATCTGACTCGTGCTCCAGATCCTTCCCAGCTCTGTTGTCCTTCTTTGGACTCACTCCAGCACTTCAATGTCTTTCCTGAGTTGAGGAGCCCAGAACTGGATGCACCCCCCAGCACAGGGGGATGGTCACTGCCCTGGTCCTGCTGGACACACCATTGCTGCTGCAGGTCAGGTGCCATTTGCCTTCTTGCCCACCTGGGCACACCTGGGCTCATGTTGAGCCACTGTCAACCAGCCCTCCCAGGTTCTTTTCTGCTGGGCAGCTTTCCAGCCCCTCTGCCCCAGCCTGTAGTGCTGCAGGGCATTGTTGTGAGCCAAGGGCAGGAGCCAGCATCTGGCCTTGTTGAACCTCATGAAAGTGGCCTTGGCTCCTAGATCCAGCCTGTCCAGATCCCTCTGCAGAGCCTTTCTGTCCTCCAGCAGATCAACACTCCCATCCAACTTAGTGTCATCCATGAACTTCCTAAGGGTGCCCTCAATCCTGTCATCCAGATCATCAATAAAGACCTCAAACAGGACTGGGCCCAGTACTGATCCCTGGGGAACACCACCAGTGACTGGTCCCAACTGGATGTGGCACCATTCACCACCACACTCTGGGCCCAGACATCCAGACAGTTTTTAACCCAGCAAAGAGTGCACTTATCCAAGCCATGGGCTGCCAGCTTCTCCAGAAGAGTGCTGTGGGAGATGGTGTCAAAGGCTTTACTGAAGTCCAGGCAGATTTCACAGCCTTTCTCTCACCCACTAGGCAGGTAGCCTGGCCATAAAAGGAGATCAGTACCACAGTTCAAGCTCGTCCGATAAACAAGTAGTCCTAATCAAGTTATGGCAGAATTCCTTTAGTCACTGGGGTGTAGGTAAAGTGCATCTGTTAAAGCCCTCAGTTTAAGAAAGGAACTAACAGGAATAGCAAAATGTAATTACTACTGCTATTCATATGCAGTAAATTCAAAAATCTTTACATACACATAAAAAATGCCAGAAAATTCTTGTTTACCAATGCCTACATTTTAAAGAAAAAACCAGATTATATTGCTACTTCATTCCCACTCTCATTTTTAGTTTCTCAAATAATACACATCATTACTTCTAGCTTTCAAAAAGTCTTTTCCCCCCTCAGTTCAAAGGTGAGCCTGGTTAAGTAAAAAGACAACTGTGTGAAAATGTGGTTTCAGTGAAGCTCTTCAGCTCAATGCATACAAAATTGTAGAAAATTCTGCATCTTAATTACTTAAGTATAAGGTTTAAAAAAACAATAGAGTTTAAAACATGTTGGTAGAACTAAGAGCCTGTTATTTTGGCACTAACTGGAATCAACAGGTCCAAGTCCTACAAACAAGAATCTTATGAGGTAGTCCTGCCCTGAATGCCACCTAACCACAAGTCATTAACATGAGCTTTGCCCCTTAGCTTTTGAACTCTGCTAGCCAATATAATAATATTTTTGATGCATATCTCTAACAACTCTGACTTTGGCAGGTACCTCTGGAATTCATTACTGTTGATGACCATCATGTGATACTCCTTTAAAAAAAGTCACTTATTCCCTGTTTCCAGTAAATAAATCTTTGACTGAAGGTAGATACTTCTGTGCTCATTCTACACTTTGTCTTACTGCATTTGATAGGTTGATATGTCCTGCTTTTAACTCGTAGTTTTAAGATCAATGCATTGGTTTAATTTACAAAGAACAGTACTCTACTGTAGTGATCTAAATGTACGAATTTTCCAATGTATATATCAGAACTTTATATAGAAGAAGTTAAATCAAGTCATTATTGGGAAAAGAAATTACACAAAGTACGTACAGTTCAATTCCAGGAAGAAAAAACACTGTAAGATTCTTATCTGTAAAATCCATTAATTTCAAAGTTTGCTACTACAATAGCACTAAAAGTGGACTTTCTTCAGTTTCCACTGCTAATCTAAACTGTCTGAGCATAAGTATATTTAAACCAAATTATTACATGCCACAGTTTACACCATTAGTTTACAATCAATTAAAATTATAACTCTTAATTCTGAAGTACAGGCAAAACCACAGACAGGTCACATTCTGGATCAAACATACCACTTGAAGTGAACCTACTTCTTTTGAGTGCAGCTTCGAGGTGGTTAGTGAAAAGAAATCTAAATGGTCTTAACGATAGTATTACAGAGACACCCATCCCCATTTTAGTATTCTAGACAACTACTACAAGCATTAGTAGGGTGAATTTGTTTTTTTTTTTTAATCAGTCACTACACACTTCTTCAGTGACCACAGGCAGTTTATACAAGGTTCTGTAGTAAAACCTCCTAAAAGCCATTTTTCTCACAATGACAAAGCAGATCCTAAGGAGCCACCCAAATTTAGGTGCAGAAGGCCACAAATGGAGCAGAACGAAGCAGTACCAGGGACAGCAGGTGCTCATCACAGTGAGGGCTTGCAGGCTGTCCCAGCCCAGCAGGAACCCACCCACAATGCATGTCCTCAGAGACACAGATTCCGCTTTCAAACACAAGAGACTGATACTCGCAATGCAGGAAAAACCCAACTGTCATTATGTTGTTTTTAAACATTTCCAGATCAGCTTTTGGAATTTTTCTGTTGTCATTCTATGACAGATAAAGTTTCTTGATCTTTTCTCTAAAATGAGATCAAAGTCCTTGCTTGCTGGGAGAAGGCTGGAAAGAGGAAGTTGTTCTCTTAGACCTGAATCTATCTGTGTCTCAGTAGGCCAAGCCACAGACAGCAGACAGCAGCATTTGTCTCCTTGCTAACTGACACTTAAACTCAGCACTGCATTTCCGTTTTCTAAAGAGTGCACTTCAAAAAAAGCTTCAATTGTAAGATTAAAGGTAATGCATTAGAATTGACTCATACAGCAGGTCACTGAACTACAAGCAGTTACAAAAAGGAAATGAATCTCCAAGCAAAACCAAAATAGAGAACCAGAGGAATGTGTCCAAAACACATCCTGTTTTCAGATCATCCTGTGTGCCCCTCCTTCCAATGAAGCCAATTTTTAATGTGACTTTAAAGTCTTCCTCAGCCACCGAGGCTCTTTGCAGGAAAGACATCTAAGGGAAAGCTAGGAGGAAGAGGTGAAGAAGGGCTATTTTATTGCAGGTGGTGCTTTATACATGGTGAAGGTATTTTATTTAACAAAGGAAAACATAATTCTCCTTCAAATGCTGAATCAAAAGCCTTAAGAGATTATCCACTTTCCATTCTGCTTGCAGATAAATAACATGCATTTGAAAAGGATGGGAAGGTAGTAGGAACAGCTAAGACCCAAGAACTGACTCTGTGCTGGTAACTGGTTTATGTTCTTAGCTTCACAGGACAGCATGCAGAGGAAAGTATGAGTCAGAGCCCTTCCTATTAAATTCCCCATGATACAAGAAATACTTCCAAAATACCTCTATCTGTGTGTCATCACCACAACAGCGCATAAGGAAAAAGTGCTAACACAGCATTACAGTGTTAAAAGGCTGTGACAGTGAGAAGAGGAAAAACAATATAATGGCTTGGAGCACTACAACACATGGGGTTATTCTGGCAGAATAATGGAAGAGTTTGAGGTGGAAAGTATTTTGAAAGTTGTTACAGTGTCAGCACTGGAGGGACCAAGCCCAGCTTTGAGAATATTGTTGTCAGAAAGGTATGCTTCTATGAAATTATATCCTCACTTGTGCTCATGGCAAACTTTTCAAATAATCTTTGCTAAATGCATCAGTTCCCTCTTAGAAAGGCATGTTCCCTTTGGACGTTTGGGGAGCCTTCATATCAAGTGATTTTTGTAAGGTCTATTGTGCCACCAGGAGGATTTCTATTGAACTACACTTTAAAAGTGTTCCAGGATAAATACATGTGATTTTACAGACTACATTTGTGATTACTGACTTATGGGAAAAAATATTCAGTCTCTTACTAAAAAAAATTAGTGATTTTTTAAAAAATTTCCACTATCTGCAATATTTTTATGTCTCATAAGTTGTCTAAATTGATTTAAGTATATGAATGACAACTAACAGAAATTATTCTGCCTTTTTCTTTTTGACTGGGACGGGAAACTGCAAAAGAATATGCTCACAGGTACAGCTTCATGCAATGCATCATTTAGTGTGAAACAACATACATATGTTCAGTTCTGGGATCCTCAGAACGACAGGGAGAGGGTCCTGTAGAGGCCCACAAAGATGACGAGGGGTCTAGAGCATCTCTCTTATGAGGAGAGACAGTGGGAGCTGGGCCAGTTTAGACTAGAGAAGACTGAGAGGGGATCTAATTAATGCATATAAGTGTCTTCAAGGCGAGTGCCAAGAGGATTGTGCCAGACCTTTTTCAGTGGTGCCCAGTGATGGGATGAGGAGCAATAACCATAAACTAAACCACAAAAAGTTTCACCTCAGCATGAGGAAGAACTTGTGTGTAAGGTGGCAGAGCACGGGAACAGCTGCCCAGGGAGACTGTGGAGCCTCCCTCTCTTGGAGACATTCCAAACCCACCTGGACACGTTCCTGTGTCACTGCTCTAGGTGACCCTGCCTTGGAAGGGGGTTTGGACTGGATGACCTCCAGAGGTGCCTTCCAACCCTAACAATTCTATGATTCTGTGCCATGTGAGTGATGATTTAGTCAGCATCTAGCGTGAAGTCGATGCACTTCTAAACGGCATTTATAGCCTGAAAAGGCCAGCGTCACGTATTGGCGTGTTGGAGGCACATGTGCAGCTGTTTTGCAGCGGGCACGGTCCCGCCCCCGACACGCAGCACAGGCGCGGCTCCGGCTCTGCGCCGGGCGGGAGCGCGCAGAAGGGGCGGCTCGGCGGCGGACATGCCTGTGAGTTGTTTACAGCCCTTCACCCCCGTGCCCGGTGCCGCCTGTCCTCGGGCACCGCGGGGACCTTGGGGCGCGGGGGGTAACGGAGCGGAGCGGACGCGACTGTCCCCGCTCTCCGGCCGCCGCTGCGGCCGCTCGGGCTCCCTGCTGTCCTCGGCCCCCGGAAGCCGCCGGGACCCGCAGGCGGCCGCGAAGGCCCCGGCGGGGCCCGGCCCCCGGCCCTGCGGCCTGGCTGCGGCCGTGCTTGGGGACAGCCCCGGGGCGCCAGCCCGGCTCCCATGTGGCCGCGTAACGCGCAGTGCGCTTTTCCTCTTGCCCCACCTAGCTGGCCAAAGACCTAGTGCATCCCTCCTTAGAGGATGAGAAGAGAAAGCACAAAAAGAAACGTCTTGTGCAGAGCCCAAACTCCTACTTCATGGATGTAAAATGTCCAGGTAAATATTTTAAATGATCATATGTTACGGAAGGAACAAACTAATTTTGTATACTGTTCATCTTCATATAACGGTTGATTATTATTTCTTTTTTTATCTGAGTTTCATTTATCTATTCTGTAGAGAAAAGGGTCTGTATATTGCTTTCCGTTTTTTAACAATAGAAGTGTTTCAGTCTTTGGAAAAAGTTAATGCAAACAATCCGCCTTTTCTTTTCTGGAGGTTATGGCATGAGACCTTCTTTAGTTGGGATTTTTCCTTTATAAAACCCTTGCAAGTAGGGAAAAACCCACCCCCCAGATTTGCACGTATAAAAAGTGAGATTAAATGGAGGCCTTAAAGCATCCATAGCACAAGTTTCAAACAGAAGCCAACATTGTTTTCCTCCTTTTGTAAGTTAGTTCTGGAAGAGCAGCTGGAAAAACTTTTGACAAGGATATATGCAGGTATCCTGCACATATGCACAGAAAGTAAAACATAAACAACTGCCTTTTTTGCATATTGCTGTTAAGAACTAAGCTGCCGTCTAGCTCATATACAAGGGTAATAAGATGTTGCCTATGTCCACTTTTCACAGATCTTCATTACTTTGGCTCAGAGACATCTGTATAGTCAACTTCTCTTTTATAAAGTAAACCATGGGATTTTCTAGCACCATTACAGGAATGTGCTCTACCAGTGAACAGCTTCTTTGTTCAGCAGTTACATCCATATTGCCCAGTGTGGCAACTTCCTAGAAACTGCTGTAGCCTAAGAAGATTATAGCAGTAAGAAAACACATAGACTTGCTTACAATAGTGATCTTCCTCACTAGAAGCAGGGAACTGTTGATGTACTCAGGTTTTCTTACTATCTTATTCTATCTTAGTAGCCTAGTTTTCTAAGAAGCTCTGAGACATTGTATTCCATCTAAAAGTGATGTAAATTAATTTAAACAGCTTGAAAGTAAACTTTTAAACATAGTTGAAGGCTAAGCCTCTAGTGGTTTTTTGGTTTTTTCTTACACTTTCTTCAAAGCAGTATACATGAGTGCATACACTGTGATACAGTTAGTGTCAACATAGGCCCATAGGTCATTGGTTATCTTCATTATTGTTGGGTTAATTGGTTTTTGTGTTTGAGGGATATATCGAGCAGAGCAGGAGAGCTTCAATGATAGAATCCTATGCACAAGGCATTGAAAACAGCAGATGGCCTTATGTGTCCCTGGGTCAGTGGTATTGGAAGTTCCTGCCTCATTACTGAATTGGATTGGGCTCATTTCCCTGCCAAACCCACAAACGTTAAAAACTCATCAACATGGAAGTTCACATTCAACAGGGGGAACACAACATTTGCTGTGATTAAATTTTAGCTGTTAGCAGTTTTTCACAAAGATTTGTACACTTACTCTTTGTAATTTAAACAAAGCAGAGATCTGTTGTTCTGTCTAATAGTACTTCTCCCTACCAAGCAGTCCTTTTGTCAGAGGACCCTCCTCGCAACATATGTTCTATCTTAGCTTTCTGATCTACATGTGCTGAAAATGTAATCTCTGCTCACCTTTGCCTATTTATTTTGTATATCCACATCCAGATTAAACCCTTTACAGGTTTTCTCCCTCCAAAAATACCTCTTGGCTAATTAAAAATACTTTTCAGGGGAAGAAATTGAAAAGCAGTGAAAATTCCATTTTTAAGCCATGTATGAGTGATTTAATTCTTTCTTAAGTTGTAGAATTTATAAGTTGTAGACAAAAGCATTGCATAAGGAATTAGTGAAGTTATTCTGTGCCAGTCTTTGCATTTAAATATTATGTTAGTTTTATAGAATGCAACCAAGCACAGGCCTTACATGTACCAATTATTAAACAGAAAGCAAACATAGATTGGAACAGCAGTATTTATACTCCGAGCTGCCAGGCGTTGTCAACAGCAGTGTTCTACTGTTACAAGTTAAATATTTCTCCAGCTGCATGGGTTCTTCTGTTCAGCAGAGAAGGCTAATCTAGAGCTGCTCAACTTCTTTGCAGGAGATGTGATAAGCAAATTAGGGCTTGTCAGCCAGCAGGCTGTGTTGATATTTGTATAGGGGTCATACCAGTTTCAGTTACCTAACTTGCTTTCCTACGCATTTAAATAAAGGCAAGCACTTTGGAACACAACTATTTGCTTCATTTGGTTTGGTGTGTTGTGTCATGAAATACAGATGTATTTTTGGACAAGGGTAGTTAGAGTACCTGATTCAATTAACACATAAAAAAATGACGCTAGAAATACCCAGTGGAAAGGTTCATAATGCTGTTTTTCAGGGTGCTACAAGATCACCACTGTCTTCAGCCATGCTCAGACAGTAGTCCTGTGTGTAGGGTGCTCAACTGTCCTGTGTCAGCCAACTGGGGGCAAAGCCAGGCTCACAGAAGGTAAGGGCAATAAAGGCATTTTATAACCTGCAAATAGTTTAGCTTTGGTTTTGGAAACTGATACTGGAACACTTACTTTGCAAATTGCTTAGAGTTGGCTAGTAGAAACATTGTTAATGGGCCCAGAATTGTGAATTTTTCTTCAGATTCTTTGTTTTTAAATGGCTATACAGATATGCCAGGCAGCTAAACACCTACATTGTCATCAAACACACTTTATTTTAGGTGACTTGTCATTTCCTTCAGCTTATATGATGAATACTGCTGTTTAACTCCGTGCTATGTTTAGAGCATTAAAAAGCACCATGAAAGGAGTAGGGTACTTTTGCCAGGCTAAAGTAATTCTGTGCCACTTCTAGTCACTAATGGCTTGCCTGTTTGTTTTTAAACAGCCCTACTGTAAAGCAGTTCTCTGGCTCAAAAAAAAAATTGTTTTGTATAAATTATAAGGGAATAAATAACCACTGATAATTATAAACAGATAACTCGTATATACAGATAACTGGTATAACACCAGTATCTTTGAATGCAGCCCAGTGTCTGGGGTATATGAAAGGCACTGGAAACACTTTAGGATTTAAAAAAATGTAAAAACTAATCCAGATTTTACTAATTTCTTGTTCAAAGTGCAAAAGGTGAACATGTATAGAAATTACACGTAGCAGTGCTTATATAATGTGCTACTACACAGGGGTAGTAAATGTGAGGACAATACCTGAAGTAAGGCTGTTGAGCAGTTGAAAATGGTAACAACACACCTAGCAGCTGTTTCAGTTTGGGGGTTTTGTCACTAAGGAATGGAACAGTAGACTGAAATTTTAAAAGGCATCTGGAAGAAAAGAAATGGTACATCTTAGTCTTATTTTAAGATGAATTGCATGAGAGCCATGTTGTTCAGGTTGAGCTAGAGAAGACTTACAGTGCTAAATCTTCTCCTCTTGTGGTACATGAAATTTAAATTTAATCCTTGAATTTTCCTTTCATTGGATGGACAATTTTTCAAGGCAGTCTAACAATTTTAGTATCTAGACTATTCATATCTCTACTCATGTGATTTCTTTGCAGGCTGTTCATTTAGAAGAAAGCAACACTGAATGGTTCAGCATGTGATTTTTTGGATCTGTGCTCCTGAAAGCCGTACCAGTTTAAAAATGCCTGTTACAACAACAATGTAATTATGATTGATTTTGTACAAATTACATGCTACTCCTGACTAATCTGCTGGAATCTCTTTCTCAATAAATGATTTGAACTGCAAGTTTTTCCTGTAAGTTTGCAGACAACTGAGCTCTATTTTTATAATTTTGCATTTAAACAGTAAAAACCTTGGACTTCTGCATCCTTGCTCTTGTTAATCATAAACTACTGCAGCGTAATGCATATAGCAACAGAAACTGCTTTAAGAACACATTTAGTGTATTTTATTACTGCAACTACCCTAACTGCAAGGGTTGCAAAAGCTAGATAGGATCTTAAATGGCTCATTTGCTTTCAATGTTGCTGTAGTCCCTTCCCCATCTTGGGTAATATGGTGATAAATAAAAATGTAAAGTTACTCACCTATGTTCAGCTGTTTCTCTGGAATGCCTGGATTTTTCCTCCCACTAATTTGATCTCAGGACTGCACTTGGTATTCTAAACTGAGATTTCTATCCCAAAAAAAAAAAAAGGAATCCTTTGCAAAGCACTGAAAGCATTCAGTATAGAGAAGGCAATTGGCATATAAGAAATTGTAAGTCATGCAACTACACTAAGAGATGTGAATGGTATCTAGTCATTAAAAAACCAGTACAGCAAACCCATGCATATTGTCAGTATTAAATACTGGCATTAAATAATTGCTTTCTTGCAATAAGGAAAAGGGTTTAATTAGTTTTTGAAAGCCATACCTTTCTAAACTGCTGGTAAAAATGGATTTTGTTTTTAACCATGACAAAACATTCAAACAAAATCTTACATATATCTTATTTTACTAAATAATATCTCAAGTTATGTATCAACATCTCTTTAAAAGTATCGGGTGTCTTGGTGAGGTAATTATTGTTGGGATTTTCTAATTAACTAGTATTCTTTTTATGACTCTGAAAACTCATATACGTCTAGTCATTAAAATAAACCAAAAACCTGATACTGCAACTCGTTGCATTTGCAAGGTAAGTTTTATTTCAGTTATTTCAAACAGTGAACATGTAATTACCAGATGCAGAAGGAGGTGTTTGATACAGAAACAGGTGTACCAATGGAATACGCGTGCCTTCTAAGAAAAATAGGGGTTTATGTCAGTGCCACTCACAACAAAGGTTCACTCACAATTAAGTCTATCATGAAAGCTGCTCTTAATTGACCAGACAGTTTCCCACATGAAATGCCAGCCCATCAAATCACTGGTTTTAGAACAAAGTAGCAATATTAATTTTGACCTGAATATATACGCTAAGGCCAGATTGATTCCTACTCGCTCATATCTCTGCTTTCTCTACCCTAAAAGATAAGAACTCATGATTAATTTAATACCATAGCAGAGACTGTCAGGGACCCATTTTGTTTCAGGTACTGGAAGATGAAATTAGAGCATCTCCAGTACTGCGCATGTGACATCAGAGGCTTTTTAAAAGCCTTATTACAGGAGATCAAGTATAAAGAACATGGTATGCAAATAAAAAATTGGTGGCTAAACATATTCTAAATGGGGAGTGAGACACTGTCATTAATATAGTGGTATTAGCAATGCCTTAGTTTTTACCCTTACTCATTTTCATACATCAAATATTTACATTTGTTAGTGTTCGCTCATATGCAAACAAGTGTAACAGTAAACCTACACCTTCTACATTCTCAGCCTTTGTCTAAATTCACACACAACAGTGAGTGAAACTTGTTTTCTCCCAAGTATACAAAATGTTTTTCAAAAACAAGAAATACCATTTGCAAAACAGGGTATTGTACAAGACAAATATGTTAAAAATCCTGAAAGTGTTACTCTTCAGATTTTCTGCATTTAAAACATTATGTTTGATCTATTTCTATTCAGGTGTTCAACACAAAACCAGAAGTTCTTATTCTCATTCCCTGCCTAAAGCTAGCATTCCTGCTTTTCCCCAGCTAGCAGGTGCTCAGGACTGGGGGAAGAACCCCAGTACTTCTGTATTGGAACTGTCAGACAATACCAAAGACTTCAGAGAAAGAGGAGATAATTTATTGCCTGACCAATGAAAGTTCATTCAGAAGGGTTCTCTTTGTTGTGTTTACTGATTGGATACTCTTGAGATAAAGACAATACATTATTAATGAACAAAAAAGTGAAGTTTTGGTGAGTGGGCCAGAAACCCCAAGCAAACAATTTTTAAGGCACAAAATGTTATAATTATGAAGAGTATACTAAACTAGTCCTACTAGCTTCAATTTAAAATGTAGGTGAAACACTGACCCCTCAAAATACTAAATTTCCAGGTTTCTTGGTCTTAGGTAATAAATATTACCATAGGCATAGTGGGAACAGACATGGCAGCATGCTGTATCATCACAGGGCAGGTAACAACTATGAAGATAATACTAAAAGCATTAGTTCGGGAAAGAGGCAGGTAGGGCTACCTTCTGCTAGCTGCTGTCCAAAACATCTTGCTCCTTGAATTCAGAGAAGCAGAGCTGCTAAACAGTGCAGGAAAGGAAGTATTGAAACCTTTCCTGAAAGATACTTCTACTTTGTCTCAGCCTGGAAATAATTGTCTGATGTAACACAGGGGAAGTGAGGTGGAGGTAAATCTTTGAGATGACAGTTGCCACGACCATGTTTGGTTGGTGAGACTTCTACTCCTGGCTTCAAGAATGGGCTTTAAATTGTACTGAGTTATTTAAGTTCCTAATTTGTGTTTATAAAGGAATATTGACACTACAGAATACAGTGCCATTTCTGCCTACCAAGTTAGCATGTGTATCACTCAAAAACAATGAGACAGTTTGACAGCTTGCCACATTGTGCTATTTGGGTGGATCTGGCTCTAGAAATAATACCTTCATTGCACAGTAAACTAATTTCACACATTCTCTGTGTCCAATAAAAATGGATGGGAGAACATCTAAACAACAAAAAGATATTTACTTACATTGCTCTAGATTAATTCTTTTCTAATGCTTAATCCACAGCTCTGACAAAAGCCTGCTTCTGGTATAACTCTGCATTCTGGAGGTAGCTTCAGGATTTGGATTTTGTTGGTTTTTTTAAGCAAGTAAGGAAAGTGCTATGTGAAAACAAAAAGCAACGGTGATACACTTTTTCTTTAAAAAGTAATACTGAACAGTTTTGGCAGACTGGAACTGTGACAATAACAGGCAACATATTTGTGTGTTCAAATTGAGATGTGAAATATTTCTAAAGTTTAACATTCACGGTAAATAATTTGTACTTCTTAGTGCAAAAAAAAGCTATTTTTTTAAAATCTTTGTCAAGTGTTTCACTAGTTGAGAAAAATAACCTGCTAATATAATGATAATTTACACAGGTACTACAGAAAGTCAACTTTGACTGTTACATTCTCATTTTCTGTAAGTTAGGAATTTCCCTGAGAGATGAATTCCAGTTAGACATAAGTTTAGCACCACTAGCAGAGGTTAAGTGAATTTCTTATGCTTTTTCTTCCCATATTCTTAGTGATACTGAAGTCCAATTACACCCTTCTTCCTTTGTTTTTCAGTTCAGTGAGTTGAGTCACATACATCTCTTTTAGTCTGTATACTGTGCCCATTTTTCTTTATCGAATTCCCTTGCAATCTTTAAGGCGGTGCTGTTGAGGGAAACCGATTGCATATTACAGATAATAGTGACAATTACCCCTCTTGGGGGTGCCACTGGCCAAGTCCCAAGAGCTTCAGGGTCCAGCTCTTCAGGCAGAATGAGGAGGACACTGCTGGCCCCCACGGCCCCCCCGGTGTGAGATGCGTAATGTCTCTGCTGTCTGCAGCAGCCATACTGTTGGTTTTTCTCTACCACAGCCCAAGCCATGGCATATTTACCATCCCTGTCCCACGACACTTCTGTTTTTGGCACTGGGGTCCACATCATTGCAACTGTGCCTGGCTTGAGGTACCCTGGAAGAAGTTGGTCATTCCTGTTTTTAAATTGTCCGGCTTGATAACTGTACAACAAGGCATTTCCAAATTTCAGGAGGTCACCTACTGATGACAAAAAGCCACCACCAGCCCACTTGTAAGAGTTGTCCACATATGGTGCATTTACCAGCCGTCCCTTTTTGTTGTAAACGTAACACCTAAAATTCAAGAAAATTCAACTTGTCATTCTCATATCCTGTGCACAACTGTTTTAAGCTGCCCTACCTTAAAAGAGCAAATTGAGCATGTATTAGCTTGTTCTCACTAACATTTAGAGAGTTTTTAAAATATATTTTTAAAATATATTTATTGCAGAAAAATCAACAAGGAATTCAGACAGAAAAACAAAAATTAAGGTGATTTCTTAGGTTAGAAGCTTAACTTCAATAAAAGTACTAATCCTGCTGCATCTTAGGATATACTAAGAATAAAGACAGGATACAAATAAGAGATGTGACAGAAATAAATAGATCAGCCAACACTGATTTTTTTAAAATCCCTGTACTAGATATTAAGTGTTTTAAAGAACAAGGAATCCTACAACTAAGGCTTAGGTGACTGCTCTGAGACAGTAGTTTCCATTTATGGCTGATTTCCCCCCACTGCCCCATTATGGTTGCCATACTCTACAACAAAGCAAGGAGCATTAAAGTCTTGCATAACACAAATTAGAAACTGCCAACCAGAATTGCAGAACAAACTATCAGGAAAAATACAACAGAAGTGCAGAACAAATTATGCTTTTGAAAGAAACAATCCAATCATGACTTGATTAATTTCATACAACATATGGAAAGGACTGTTGAATAAATATATAACCCAAGGAATTTCAACCTTTGGTCTTTAGACCAAATAAGGTCCATGTACTACTTGGAGAATTACGAAAAGGAAAAGCCCTACCTAGATTGTGCCTGTATTGGAAAGCTTTTTAGCAGACTTCTGAGTAACTTATAACACTGAAAGTCAGAGGTTGACACAAAGGAAGAATGATGAATGGTCCAGGATGCAAGACTATCATCAACTCTGACAGTGATTTAGTATCTTGTTATTATTATATTTACTATCTTGTGTATTATTATCCCCATAATGAGTTTTTTGATCACGGAAAAAGCCTGTTACAAAGACATTGACTTATACCTCTAAATATCTAGAACATGGATTTTTAAGCATTTTCCTATTAGATAAATATAGTATAACCAAACCATTAAACAAACCTCAACACATCAATACATTCTATTTTGAGGCACCAAGCTCCAATTTGTGGAAGCAAACCCACAGTTTCAGCATCAATCAGCATCTCAGTTTTGCTTAACAGTAAGTACCTATAAAAAGACTCCCAGAACAGCACCTGTCCCAATTCTTTGATCCCTCCCATATTTCAGTTTATAAAAGGATGAACATACACACATTTTATAAAGCCTTGACTGTACAAGGTAACTTACAACTTATGATAACTTATGAGAACATCACTATCATCCAGATGAGCCTCTGAGTCTATACCTAGAGAGCCTCTGAAATTTTGCAAGCAAACTAAACACCAGCACAAAGCATCTTAAAATAGAGCAGTAAAGCTGTGCACACACACACTTTCAATATACACTTGTATGTACTACAAACCTCAGATTCAACATGTTCATCATTCTTTGAGAGCATTTTAGAAGCCACACTTTTAAAAAGTCTGAGTGTCATTTTCATGAGACTTTTACGACAACCTGCTTTGTCATTCAACAGAATTCTTGTCCCACACCAAAATTTAACAGGGGAGTCAATAACCAATTGCAAAGCCCAGACAGGAAGGTCAATAAAATAAGAGAGAGCCAGACAAGAAACCCTAGCTTGATCCACTGTATTGGAATGGATTATCCAGTTACATAAATTTTTCTGGGTTTGTTGTTGTGTGGGTGCCTTGTTTTGTTTTTGTAGGAGTTTTGGGGGAGGGGGGTGTTCTTTTTTCTTTTCTATGTTAAATTATTTTTAAAAATCAATTGGTAAAGGATGTTCTGTGTTAAACAGAATTTTAATTCTGGCCAAGATTCACACTGCAATTTGATTTATGAAAACCTCGTGTTATTGTGAGACTATTACAATTCCATGGAACTCTTTAAATGCCAGTATATTAAGCAAACCATACATTCCAATATAATGTCCTAATACTCCTTGTTTTACTTTATTTGCATTTACGTGCTTACTTGTACCCAAAGTAAATATAAACTTCAAAGTCACCCTTATTACTCCCCTCACCCCCCATATTCAAACTTAGAATGGAAAATACTTATTTCTTATTCTGTAATTTTACGTGCTAATTACAGAACCAATACCATGGCATTGCAACCAGCTACATGACTAATGTTGAGGTAACATACAACACTTCATTCAAATGCCTGGGAAAAAAAAAAATCACACATTCTTAATTCAGCTGACTTAATTAATATAGAAAGGGCAACAGTTGTTGTGGAAAAATTAAGAGTTCCACCCTTGTTTACCTTGCTCTGTTATATATCATTGCTTCATTGTCATCTAGGACAGTTGACAGCATATCCAAATCACGAAACATTTTCAGCATATAGTCTGTAAATTTTTGTCCTGAAGCTCTTTCCACAACAGCACTTAAGAGAGTAAAGCCATACGTTGAGTACAAGAACTGACTACCTTGAAGAAACACAATGAGAAAGGGAAAAAAACACACATTAGGTGCATGATGCTTAAATAGAATCATATCTGCAAATAAAACTGCATATAGCAATGAATAATCAACCATTGTTCATCCTAGGCCTAGGAAATTCTGTACTGCAGCAGACACAGATCCTGCTATGAGAACAGCACTAAAACCTTCCAGGGATCTGTATGCACAGTCAGGTTTCATGCCAAGATATCAACGCTGACATTTAACATCCTTTCCACAAGATTTACCACACCAGGTCTCACAAGGATGTCTGGATTTGGAAAGCTGACATAAGCCATAAAAGACTTGTGTTTTAGTGCTTAAAAGACGCTCAGCTACTGTGACCTGTTTGTGTGTCTATACCCTGGAGAAGGGAAGACAACAGCAGTACTCACGTTTTTCAACGGTATTCATCACTTTTAGCACAGTGTTTCCAGTTCTAGAATATCCCAAAAGATTATATGAACACAAACATGCATATAATTTAAGACAATAGAATTTATTTACAAAACAAAGTTTCATTTTTTAAAAATCTCATCCTTGTGCTAATGCCTTCTATGAAACATCTACATATTGAGCAGCTGCTGAAGTGCCTACAGTTGAGACAGATCTCTTACTTGAAGTGGTTCCTAGAGCTCTCCAAGACAGTGTTTAACTTCTCCCTCTTCCTATCCCTCTCCCCTTAAATGCACATTATTGTTTATCAGCAATGTATATAATTTACCTTAACCTAACTCATCTAAAACTTACACCTGAAGTTCCTCAAAGTCCTCTCTAAACTTAATTTAAATAATCCCAAAAATAAATTACTTCAGTAATTCTGTGATTGTATGTTTTTTCTGTAGACTTTTTTTTTTTTAGGTCTGATTTAGTGCCTCAGTCAATTTTTTTATTTCTGGCTCTTATCTAGAAGGCCCAGAACATGACTACAGCAAGTTGGTATCTGCTTACAAAATACTTTGTAGATACAAATTTCTTACCAGAATTATATTCTGCTTTAGCATTTATAAATCCAGTAACTAGTATGTTTCAGAGCACTTACTGCTCCTGGGAGAAAAGTCTTATACATATATATTACATGACCAGATGGTTTGTGCAGAACAGACCAAGTGCTTCTCTGCTGAGCTTTTAATGGGGCACATGAAGAAAAAAAAAGGGAAGGGAAGCAGAACAAACCAAAACCCTCACACAAACACTCTTTACTGGACTCTACTATCCTCTTTATTGTCAAACTATTTGAAACAAAATTCTCACCAGAAGAACACATTTTGGTCTACATTAATAGAAACTCACCTGGTTTAAAGAACAAAGGATCATTTTTAAATATCTTCAGTGATTCAATCACACTTTCAAATTTTTCCTTCAAATAGTACTCTTCCTGTTCAAACTCCTTGTCTTTCCTGCCAGGCTTTGAATTTCGGCTTTTTGTCTCACCATCATGTTCTTTCTTCTGTTTGACACAATCAGTTTTTTCCATCCCTTTACCTTCTTTTTCTTTTTGTTCTTTATCCTGATGGGATTTTGTTAGCTTAAGTGCTCTGTTTGCCTTTTCCTTTTCTTCTTTTACTTTTGTAATATCTTTTTCATAGTGACGAATCCCACTCAAGTGTGAAACTAGCAGTCTTGTGGTAATAGTGACCTAGGTAGACAGGATAATGTGAGCTCTCTTCATTAAAAGACGAACATTAAATCACCAAAAAAGTAAAATTCACCATGACAAAGAAGAGACAAAGGTGTAAGATCTTTTAAATATCACATATTAAATGCAGTTAAAAAAAAGAGTATATATGCAGACACTACACACTCAACATAAAACTGAAGATCCAAATTTGCTTTTTTTGACCAGGAAACATCAGTACTTGTCTAAATTATTTTGAGTGTTTTATAGGAATAGGTCCAGATCAGGCACCTGTACACAAATAGCTACGTAGTGACAGGAACAAAAATTCAAAAAAACTCTTACCAATAAAAAACTACATACCTTTTCACCCTCGTAGACTTTTTCTGGAAATTCAGGGACATATTTCTGCACTGGAGCATCTAAATCCAGTTTCCCCTCTTCCCACAATTTAGCAACAGCCATCATTGTCAGACACTTGCTGATACTGGCGATGCGCATGATGGTCTCTGGCTTACACACCACGCGGTTCTCTACGTCAGCATAGCCCAAGCCTTCAAGGAAAATAAAAGCACTCTGGTAAGTACTTTGCACAGAGACATGCTGAATTAATTATTTGCAATAAATTAGATTTACTGGCCCTTTAAAATATTTTTCCTCCAGCTAAACTGGGATATGAAGTATTGGACTATCCCAGCCTCTGCTTCAATTCAGTTAATAACATACTACATACTGTAGTAGTAGCAGTTAATCAGAGCCCACTGGATTAGCCAATGGCATCCCAAGTTGCTGATTAAGACTACAACAAACATAATGATAAATGAGATTGAAGATTAAGCCAAAATTTATACTCCTGAGGTCAAATATTCAGTGTAGAAAACCCGAAGAGACCAAAACCTAGACTATAAAATAACTGACCAACAGTCATAAACACTCCTTTTATTGTTCTGAATTAATGGCTGAAGCAGTAAAGGGTCTTATTTTATCAATACAGAAATTGAGAGAGGAAATCACTCACAAATTCATAGCAATTACCTGATCTGTAAGGTTTCACAAAACAGAGGTGTTACACACAATGTTTCAACATCAATCAGCAGGACTTCAATTAAAATGCAGCTTTAACAGTCTCTGTAACAGTGTTTTCCTATGTAACCAACCCACAAGTCTGGTAGCAATAACTGGAATTAATAAGGCATTATCAAGCTGCCAAACTAGTCCTCAGTTTGAGCCAGGTTTGAAGAAAGTGCAGGTGATGTTGCAGCATAAAAGCAAGAAAATGCAGCAATGACATATTTGCAGTTTTCAGCATAAGAAAGGCCTGCAAGCAATGCAAGCACCTCTGTAGATATAAAACTGCAGTCTAACAATGAACTGCTCAGGCAAAAAAAACCCCAAACCTTGACAAAATACAAGAAATAAAACAGATGACATGCCAGTTGCCCAAGACCCTTTCTCTTACTTAGATGCTACTCAAGTGCATGGTGCTTGTGAATGCAGATGCTGTTCCCCCAGCGAAAACCTTCCAAACCTCACACCTGTTCCCATCAGCAAGAAAGCAGCTTTAGTACTGTGGTCACTGAATACATGCAACTTACACCTGTTCCTATTTTGCCCCCCATGAAGAAGGGAAGATGAGACCCAAACAACCCAGAACTCTGCTAGAGCAATGTTACCACTCCCAGGTGCCTTATCAAGGCCCTGTTGTTCTCTATATCCATGTGCAGCAGGGAGCAGAAAGCTCTGCCATGGCTTATGCTCCCACATGTAGTGGATCTGGCAGTCCTGCTGATAAACCACTGGCACTCGATCCTTCAGGCACTCTCCTGCTTGTCAAGGAGGGGATTCTGCGGAAGTCCTATAAAAACTTCCTTTTTCATTGCTAGATAATTTGAGACCAGAAAAAGCTATCTGATTTGAGAAAGTCTGTGATGAAGTTTTAGCACAATTTTCTTTTTAGGCCACATTATAAAAGGTATCAGAGTCTCTCCAGCTCACTTCTGTCATGGTGAAAGAGCAATTAAAACCCATAATCAGCTTTATACATATGTAAAAATTAATGCAACAGCAGACTATCGAAAGAAAATTACAATCTTACTTACTAAGATTTTTTTTCTTCAAATTCTATAAAACATAAATGAAAGATGTTGCCATTTACTACTACCATTTTCATTGTCCAAAAGACCCAAAACACACTGGATTTTTTGAAACTCATGAAAATATTTCTGAGAACAGATACAGATTTTGATGTTTTTTTAAACATCAAATGTCTACATGACAGGAGAAGTACTAACAGACTCTACTTAAAACTAAACTGTGTAACCAGAAAAATCCATTGCAATTTCTGAAAGGATAGCACCTATCAAATCCCAGTACCTTCCCAGTAAAACGACACCTCTGCCCACAAACAGGAGACAGGTCACCAAATGTGAGCCATTATTCCTTTGACTATTAAGGAAGTTCCTGTGGGGAGAACAGTTCTTTACCTGCTACATACAGTGCTACCCGACCACTGTACCGCTCTATGCCCAGAATACATTCAAAGGCTAATCTGAAAAATTAATGGAAGAAAGCTTCTCCAATCTAACTGTTGAGACATACTAGCATATTCTGGAACTTAACAAATTATTACTTCCGGGAAATGACTGAAGTTTACCAAGGAAGGTGTTATTTGATACTCCCCAGGCACCTGTTTCTGCCTACTGTCCGGAGATGGAACATAGATGAAATCCCAGCCTGATTAGCTTGTCTGAATTGTTCCTTTTTCAAATGTTGATCAGTGCTTGACAGCATGCACAACTACTACTCCTACATACTAACCTTCTGACCAGACTTCCTTTCCATCTACAGAAACTCCAACTAATATACCTGGGATTCCTGCTTCATCCTGCCAAAAAAACAGAACACATTTAGAAGGATCTTTACAGTTAACAAACACCTCCTCCCAAACCCTTGAACTGCAAAAGCTACAAAAAAACTACAAATAAACCTGTGTATTGTTGTCTAATTATAGTTGAAATTTTGTTATGTACCCGTTTGGCTGAACTAGTACAAACTGCTTTTGCAAAGCTGACATTTTAACTCAGCCATTGGGAAAAACGTAACTAACAAGAATAGCAATGTAATATTTTTGCTTTAATAATGCAACTAAATTAACAGGATTTAACTAAATTGAACAGGACATTCAAAAGAAACAAAACACGACCGAGTTAATATGCAACCGGCAAACTGCATCACCTAGTGGCAGGCAAGATTTCATAGAAGCTTCAGCTGCATTTTCAAACTAACCACAACGTGTTTTTTAAACAGAATCACAGAATATCAATAGCCTGAGTCGGAAGAAACCCCAAGGATCATCGAGGCCAACTCCTGGCCCTGCACAGGAGAACTCCAAGAATCCCACCCTGTGCCTGAGAGCGTTGCCCAAACGCTCCTTGAGCTCTGCCAGGCTTGGAGCCGTGACCACTTCCCTGGGGAGCCTGTTCAGTGCCTGACCACCCTCTAAGTAAAAAACTTCTCCTAATATCCACCTAAACGTCTCCAGACATAATTTCCTGGCATTCGCTCGTCACAGAGAGCAGAGATCAGTCCCTGCCCCTGCGCTTCCCCTCATGAGAAAGCTGCAGCCCGCAGTGAGGTCTCCCCTCCTCCAGGCTGAAAAAAGTGCCCTCGGCTGCTCCTCGTATGTCTCTTACCTCTCCTTCCTACAGCCTTTAAGACCCACCTTGTTCTCAGATACCCCATACTGTGCCACACTTCCACAGACCCCTGTATCAAGCTGGCCTAAGCCGCGCCAGCACCGGCAGCCTCCAGCGGTCCCCCCGCTCAGCACCTTGATCCTCCGCACCAGGTCCCTGCTCCTCTCCACGGCCGCGCCGAAGCCCCGCGGGAGCGGCGGCTTCTCCTCCCGCCCGCTCTCAGACTCGCCTCCCGCCGGCGCCGCCCGGACCCCCAGCGCCAGCCCCAGCGCCAGCCCCCAGCCCCAGGGCCGCGCCCCGGCCCCGCCGCCCCCTCTGCGGGGCGCGGGGACCCGCCCGG